>NW_027361911.1:600000-1037500 GCF_039654945.1 Dendrobates tinctorius
GCAGACTGTTGTGCGCCTGTAGGGGGCAGTATGGATTGTACAGCCTGTTGTGTGCCTGTAGGGGGCGGTATGGATTGCGCAGCCTGTTGTGCGCCTGTAGGGGGCGGTATGGATTGTACAGTCTGTTGTGCGCCTGTAGGGCGGTATGGATTGTGCAGCCTTTTGTGCACCTGTAGGGGGCGGTATGGATTGTACAGCCTGTTGTGTGCCTGTAGGGGGCGGTATGGATTGTACAGCCTGTTGTGTGCCTGTAGGGCAGTATGGATTGTGCAGACTGTTGTGCGACTGTAGGGTGGTATGGATTGTGCAGCCAGTTGTGTGCCTATACGGGGCGGTATGGATTGTGCAGACTGTTGTGCGCCTGTAGGGGGCAGTATGGATTGTACAGCCTGTTGTGTGCCTGTAGGGCGGTATGGATTGTGCAGCCTGTTGTACACCTGTAGGGGGTGGTATGGATTGTACAGCCTGTTGTGTGCCTGTAGGGCGGTATGGATTGTGCAGCCTGTTGTGCGTCTGTAGGGCGGTATGGATTGTGCAGACTGTTGTGCGCCTGTAGAGGGCGGTATGGATTGCACAGACTGTTGTGCACCTGTAGGGCGGTATGGATTGTGCAGACTGTTGTGCGCCTGTAGGGGGCGGTATGGATTGTGCAGCCTGTTGTGTGCCTTTAGGGCTTTATGGATTGTGCAGCCTGTTGTGCGCCTGTAGGGGGCGGTATGGATTGTCCAGCCTGTTGTGCGCCTGTAGGGGGCGATACGGATTGTACAGCCTGTTGTGTGCCTGTAGGGCTGTATGGTTTGCATAGACTGTTATGCGCCTGTAGGGCGGTATAGATTGTGCAGCCTGTTGTGCGCCTGTAGGGGGCAGTATGGATTGTACAGCCTGTTGTGTGCCTGTAGGGCGGTATGGATTGCGCAGCCTGTTGTGCGCCTGTAGGGGGCGGTATGGATTGTACAGCCTGTTGTGCGACTTGCGGGGGGCAGTATGGATTGTGCTGACTGTTGTGTGCCTGTAGGGGGCGGTATGGATTGTACAGCCTGTTGTGTGCCTGTAGGGGGCAGTATGGATTGTACAGCCTGTTTTGTGCCTATAGGGTGGTATGGATTGCGCAGCCTGATGTGCGCCTGTAGGGGGTGGTATGGATTGTACAGCCTGTTGTGCGCCTGCAGGGGGCGGTATGGATTGTACAGAATGTTGTGCGCCTGTAGGGGGCGGTATGGATTGTACAGCCTCTTGTGTGCCTGTAGGGGGCAGTATGGATTGAACAGCCTGTTGTGTGCCTATAGGGCGGTATGGATTGCGCAGCCTGTTGTGCGCCTGTAGGGGGTGGTATGGATTGTACATCCTGTTGTGCGCCTGTAGGGGGCGGTATGGATTGTGCAGAATGTTGTGCGCCTGTAGGGGGCGGTATGGATTGTACAGCCTGTTGTGTGGCTGTAGGGCGGTATGGATTGTGCATACTGTTGTGCACCTGTAGGGCGGTATGAATTGTGCAGCCTGTTGTGTGCCTGTAGGGCGGTATGGATTGTGCAGCCTGTTGTGCGCCTGTAGGGGGCGGTATGGATTGTACAGCCTGTTGTGTGCCTGTAGGGCGGTATGGATTGTGCAGACTGTTGTGCGCCTGTAGGGCGGTATGGATTGTGCAGCCTGTTCTGTGCCTGTAGGGCGGTATGGATTGTGCAGACTGTTGTGCGCCTGTAGGGGGCGGTATGGATTGCACAGACTGTTGTGCAGCTGTAAGGCGGTATGGATTGTGCAGCCTGTTGTGCGCCTGTAGGGGGCGGTATGGATTGTACAGCCTGTTGTGCGCGTGTAGGGGGTGGTATGGATTGTACAGCCTGTTTTGCGCCTGTAGGGGGAGGTATGGATTGTGCAGACTGTTGTGCGCCTGTAGGGGGCAGTATGGATTGTACAGCATGTTGTGTGCCTGTAGGGCGGTATGGATTGTGCAGCCTGTTGTGCGCCTGTAGGGGGCGGTATGGATTGTACAGCATGTTGTTTGCCTGTAGGGCGGTATGGATTGTGCACCCTGTTGTGCGCCTGTAGGGGGCGGTATGGATTGTACAGCCTGTTGTGTGCCTGTAGGGCGGTATGGATTGTGCAGACTGTTGTGCGCCTGTAGGGCGGTATGGATTGTGCAGCCTGTTGTGTGCCTGTAGGGCGGTATGGATTGTGCAGACTGTTGTGCGCCTGTAGGGCGGTATGGATTGTGCAGACTGTTGTGCGCCTGTAGGGGGCGGTATGGATTGCACAGACTGTTGTGCACCTGTAGGGCGGTATGGATTGTGCAGACTGTTGTGCGCCTGTAGGGGGCGGTATGGATTGTACAGCCTGTTGTGTGCCTGTAGGGCTGTATGGTTTGTATAGACTGTTGTGCGCCTGTAGGGCGGTATGGATTGTGCAGCCTTTTGTGCACCTGTAGGGGGCAGTATGGATTGTACAGCCTGTTGTGTGCCTGTAGGGCGGTATTGATTGTGCAGCCTGTTGTGTGCCTGTAGGGGGCGGTATGGATTGTACAGCCTGTTGTGCGCCTGTAGGGGGCGGTATGGATTGTACAACCTGTTGTGTGCCTGTAGGGCGGTATGGATTGTGCAGACTGTTGTGCGCCTGTAGGGGGCGGTAGGGATTGTACAGCCTGTTGTGTGGCTGTAGGGGGTGGTATGGATTGTGCAGACTGTTGTGCGCCTGTAGGGCGATATGGATTGTGCAGCCTGTTGTGCGCCTGTAGGGGGCAGTATGGATTGTACAGCCTGTTGTGTGCCTGTAGGGGGCGGTATGGACTGTACAGCCTGTTGTGTGCCTGTAGGGTGGTATAGATTGTGCAGACTGTTGTGCGCCTGTAGGGGGCGGTAGGGATTGTACAGCCTGTTGGGTGCCTTTAGGGGGTGGTATGGATTGTGCAGACTGTTGTGCTCCTGTAGGGCGGTATGGATTGTGCAGGCTGTTGTGCGCCTGTAGGGGGCGGTATGGATTGTACAGCCTGTTGTGTGCCTGTAGGGGGCGGTAAGGATTATACAGCCTGTTGTGTGCCTGTAGGGGGCAGTATGGATTGTACAGCCCTTTGTGTGCCTGTAGGGCGGTATGGATTGCGCTGTCTGTTGTGCGCCTGTAGGGGGTGGTATGGATTGTACAGCCTGTTGTGCGCCTGTAGGGGGCGGTATGGATTGTGCAGACCGTTGTGCACCTGTAGGGGGCGGTATGGATTGTACAGCCTGTTGTGTACCTGTAGGGCAGTATGGATTGTGCAGACTGTTGTGCGCCTGTAGGGGGCGGTATGGATTGTGCAGCCTGTTGTGTGCCTGTAGGGGGCGGTATGGATTGTGCAGACTGTTGTGCGCCTGTTGGGGGTGGTATGGATTGTGCAGACTGTTGTGCGCCTGTAGGGCGGTATGGATTGTGCAGCCTGTTGTGCGCCTGTAGGGGGCGGTATGGATTGTACAGCCTGTTGTGTGCCTGTAGGGCGGTATGGATTGTGCAGACTGTTGTGCACCTGTAGGGCGGTATGGATTGTGCAGCCTGTTGTGCGCCTGTAGGGGGCGGTATGGATTGTACAGCCTGTTGTGCGCCTGTAGGGCAGTATGGATTGTGCAGCCTGTTATGTGCCTGTAGGGGGCAGTATGGATTGTACAGCCTGTTGTGCGCCTGTAGGCCGGTATGCATTGCGCAGCCTGTTGTGCGCCTGTAGGTGGCGGTAGGGATTGTGCAGCCTGTTGTGCGCCTGTAGGGCCGTATGGATTGTGCAGCTTGTTGTGCGCCTGTAGGGGGCGGTAGGGATTGTACAGCCTGTTGTGTGCCTGTAGGGGGCGATATGGATTGCACAGACTGTTGTGCGCCTGTAGGGCGGTATGGATTGTGCAGCCTGTTGTGCGCCTGTAGGGGGCGGTATGGATTGCACAGCCTGTTGTGTACCTGTAGGGGGCGGTATGGATTGCACAGACTGTTGTGCGCCTGTAGGGCTGTATGGATTGTGCAGCCTGTTGTTCGCCTGTAGGGGGCGGTATGGATTGTACAGCCTGTTGTGTGCCTGTAGGGCGGTATGGATTGTGCAGACTGTTGTGCGCCTGTAGGGGGCGGTAGGGATTGTACAGCCTGTTGTGTGGCTGTAGGGGGTGGTATGGATTGTGCAGACTGTTGTGCACCTGTAGGGGGCGGTATGGATTGTACTGCCTGTTGTGTGCCTGTAGGGGGCGGTATGGACTGTACAGCCTGTTGTGTGCCTGTAGGGTGGTATAGATTGTGCAGACTGTTGTGCACCTGTAGGGGGCGGTAGGGATTGTACAGCCTGTTGTGTGCCTTTAGGGGGTGGTATGGATTGTGCAGGCTGTTGTGCACCTGTAGGGGGTGGTATGGATTGTACAGCCTGTTGTGTGCCTGTAGGGGGCGGTAAGGATTGTACAGCCTGTTGTGTGCCTGTAGGGGGCAGTATGGATTGTACAGCCTGTTGTGTGCCTGTAGGGCGGTATGGATTGCGCTGTCTGTTGTGCGCCTGTAGGGGGTGGTATGGATTGTACAGCCTGTTGTGCGCCTGTAGGGGGCAGTATGGATTGTGCAGACCGTTGTGCGCCTGTAGGGGGCAGTATGGATTGTACAGCCTGTTGTGTACCTGTAGGGCAGTATGGATTGTGCAGACTGTTGTGCGCCTGTAGGGCGGTATGGATTGTGCAACCTGTTGTGTGCCTGTAGGGGGGCGGTATGGATTGTGCAGACTGTTGTGCGCCTGTAGGGCGGTATGGATTGTGCAGCCTGTTGTGCGCCTGTAGGGGGCGGTATGGATTGTACAGCCTGTTGTGTGCCTGTAGGGCGGTATGGATTGTGCAGACTGTTGTGCGCCTGTAGGGCGGTATGGATTGTGCAGCCTGTTGTGCGCCTGTAGGGGGCGGTATGGATTGTACAGCCTGTTGTGCGCCTGTAGGGCAGTATGGATTGTGCAGCCTGTTATGTGCCTGTAGGGGGCAGTATGGTTTGTACAGCCTGTTGTGCGCCTGTAGGCCGGTATGCATTGCGCAGCCTGTTGTGCGCCTGTAGGGGGCGGTAGGGATTGTGCAGCCTGTTGTGCGCCTGTAGGGCCGTATGGATTGTGCAGCTTGTTGTGCGCCTGTAGGGGGCGGTAGGGATTGTACAGCCTGTTGTGTGCCTGTAGGGGGCGGTATGGATTGCACAGACTGTTGTGCGCCTGTAGGGCAGTATGGATTGTGCAGCCTGTTGTGCGCCTGTAGGGGGCGGTATGGATTCCACAGCCTGTTGTGTACCTGTAGGGGGCGGTATGGATTGCACAGACTGTTGTGCGCCTGTAGGGCGGTATGGATTGTGCAGCCTGTTGTTCGCCTGTAGGGGGCGTTATGGATTGTACAGCCTGTTGTGTGCCTGTAGGGGGCGGTATGGATTGTACAGCCTGTTGTGTGCCTGTAGGGGGCAGGATAGATTTCGCCTGTACACATATCATACCACACGGTGGTCCGGCTGTAGATGGCCGCCAGTATTGATCGCCTCTGAGGCAGGCATTGCTGTGGTGTCGGAGATCCTCTTTGCCGCATTACTTGCTGGATTTATGGGGCAGTAATTAGAATTAATCAGCCACTAAGTGGTGATTTGTCCTGACCTTTCCCTGGCACAGTGGGGTGGCGGAGAGCAGTGTGCCGGCTGCAGGGGCGTCCATAATTATGTAACCATCATGTCATGGGCTTTATCCCTGGAGGTGCAGTCTCCTCACACATCTGTGGTCCTGCACTGGTGGTGTCCATGCTGCCCTTATCCTGCAGATGTCTGTCCTGTCAATAGACACATGTCTCCTTATGGAGCCGCTCACAGCCCCCACAGTCTCCAGGGTCCTAAGTACTTTTAATGGGACACATCCATCACGCCGAGCAACTGTGACAGGACCCGACAAGAAGGACATGAATCAGTGCTGATGGCATTCCTGTACTTTTCTACATTACTTGGCCCGCCTGGATCTCTGCGTTATTGGGCCCACTTAGAACCCTGTGTTACTAAACCTGCCTGGATCCCTGTTACTAGGTCCGCCTAGATCCCTACATTACAGGGCCCACCTAGATCCATGCGTTACTGGGTCCTCCTAGATCCCTACATTACTGGGCCCACCTAGATCCATGCGTTACTGGGTCTGCCTAGATCCCTGCATTACTGGGCACGCCTGGATCCCTACATTACTGGTGTCCGCCTGGATCCCTGTGTTGCTGGGCCCGCCTGAATCCCTACGATACTGGGCCCGCCTGGATCCTTGTGTTAGTGTACCCACCTACATCCATGCGTTACTGGGTCCGCCTAGATCTCTGCATTACTGGGCCCGCCTGGATCCCTACGTTACTGGTGTCCGCCTGGATCCCTGCGTTACTGGGCCCACCTGGATCCCTACATTACTGGTGTCCGCCTGGATCCCTGCGTTGCTGGGCCCGCCTGGATCTCTGCGTTGCTGAGCCCGCCTGGATCTCTGCGTTACTGGGCCCGCCTGGATCCCTGCGTTGCTGGGCCCTCCTGGATCCTTGTGTTACTGGGCTCACCTACATCCATGCGTTACTGGGTCCGCCTAGATCCCTGCATTACTGGGCCCGCCTGGATCCCTACGTTACTTGTGTCCGCCTGGATCCCTGCGTTACTGGGCCCACCTGGATCCCTACATTACTGGTGTCCACCTGGATCCCTGCGTTGCTGGGCCCGCCTGGATCTCTGCATTACTGGGCCCGCCTGGATCCCTACGTTACTGGGCCCGCCTGGATCCCTGCGTTGCTGGCCCTCCTGGATCCTTGTGTTACTGGGCCCACCTACATCCATGCATTACTGGGTCCGCCTGGATCCCTACATTACTGGTGTCCGCCTGGATCCCTACGTTACTGGGCCCGCCTGGATCCCTACATTACCGGTGTCTGCCTGGATCTTTGTGTTACTGGGCCCACCTACATCCATGCGTTTCTGGGTCCGCCTGGATCCCTACGTTACTGGTGTCCACCTGGATCCCTGCATTACTGGGCCCGCCTGGATCCCTACATTACTGGTGTCTGCCTGGATCCCTGCATTGCTGGGCCCGCCTGGATCCCTACATTACTAGGCCCGCCAGGATCCCTGCGTTACTGGGCCATCCTGGATCCTTGTGTTACTGGGTCATAGAATCATAGAATCATAGAATCATAGAATCGTAGAGTTGGAAGGGACCTCCTGGGCCATCTGGTCAAACCCCCTGCTCAAAGCAGGATTCGCTAAATCATCCCAGTTAGATGTCTGTCCAGCCTCTGTTTGAAGACTTCCATTGAAGGAGAACTCACCACTTCTCGTGGCAGCCTGTTCCACTCATTGATCACTCTAACTGTCAAAAAGTTTTTTCTAATATCTAATCTGTGTCTCCTCCCATTCAGCTTCATCCCATTGCTTCTAGTCTTTCCTTGTGCAAATGAGAATAAAGTTGATCCTTCTACAATGTGACAGCCCTTTAGATATTTGTAGACAGCTATTAAGTCTCCTCTCAGTCTTCTCTTTTGCAAACTAAACATTCCCAAATCCTGCAACCTTTCCTCATAAGACAGGGTCCACTTACATCCATGCGTTACTGGGTCCGCCTAGATCTCTGCATTACTGGGCCCGGCTGGATCCCTATGTTACTGGTGTCCGCCTGGATCCCTGCGTTACTGGGCCCACCTGGATCCCTACATTACTGGTGTCCGCCTGGATCCCTGCGTTGCTGGGCCCGCCTGGATCTCTGCGTTACTGGGCCCACCTGGATCCCTGCGTTGCTGGGCCCTCCTGGATCCTTGTGTTACTGGGCCCACCTACATCCATGCATTACTGGGTCTGCCTAGATCCCTGCATTACTGGGTCCTCCTGGATCTTTGTGTTACTGGGCCCACCTACATCCATGCGTTACTGGGTCCGCCTAGATCCCTGCATTACTGGGCCCGCCTGGATCCCTACGTTACTTGTGTCCGCCTGGATCCCTGCGTTACTGGGCCCACCTGGATCCCTACATTACTGGTGTCCGCCTGGATCCCTGCGTTGCTGGGCCCGCCTGGATCCCTACGTTACTGGGCCCGCCTGGATCCCTGCGTTGCTGGGCCCTCTTGGATCCTTGTGTTACTGGGCCCACCTACATACATGCATTACTGGGTCCGCCTGGATCCCTACGTTACTGGGCCCGCCTGGATCCCTACATTACCGGTGTCTACCTGGATCTTTGTGTTACTGGGCCCACCTACACCCATGCGTTTCTGGGTCCGCCTGGATCCCTACGTTACTGGTGTCCGCCTGGATCCCTGCATTACTGGGCCCGCCTGGATCCCTACATTACTGGTGTCTGCCTGGATCCCTGCGTTGCTGGGCCCGCCTGGATCCCTACATTACTAGGTCCGCCAGGATCCCTGCGGTACTGGGCCATCCTGGATCCTTGTGTTACTGGGCCCACTTACATCCATGCATTACTGGGCCCGCCTGGATCCCTACAGAAAAAAACAAAAACCTGAGGGCACTACCAATAAACTAAGGGGGACTGCTGACTACACACATGATTAGAAATGCAACCAACAAGAGAAAGAAGTGTGTATAATGGACGCGATCAACCCAAGGGTCATAACCACAATATAACACAAAAATATACAAATAAATGAATACATTTTTTTAACACAAAAAATTCCACACAAAGAGTGACATTGATAAGAATAAAAACAATTAAAAAGGCCAGGACAAATTGGCCGTGTGTAACACTCCAAAAAAGGTTCTGGAATGAGAACCTAATGCTCCACTCCTCCACGATGCTAAGGCAAAGGGTTTGTAAAGAAATAAATGTACAGTACTCTATGCAGCAAAGATGCAAAAAACATTTCACAAGACACAAATACAATAGATATGGATGTCAATATAATAATGCATCATGACAAGACATTATGTGCAAAATCAGCAAATAAGGAGCAGGCCACTGAAAGTGAGTCAAAAGAGATCTGAAAGCTATCAATACCCTATATGACCCATTGGTCAAAATTTAAAGGGATGAGGACAGTATGCCATATATACGGAAGGCAGACCAATAAAGGACCATTGAATAGCGCTAGCGAATATCCAATAGAGGTGAAATAACACAATAGATGCCTATCTGCCACAAACCCATAGATAAGGAGAGTCCTCAAAAAATCATGGACAAAGACCCAGTGCCCGCATGATGTAATAGGAGGAGGAGGGGGAGACCCCACGCGTATCGCCAACCCAAGCTTGGCTTCCTCAGGGGAAAATGGAGCCCTATGTTACTGGGCCTGCCTGGATCCCTGCGTTAATGGGCCCGCCTGGATCCTTGTGCTATTGGGTCTGCCTGGATCTCTGCATTACTGGGCCCGCCTGGATCCCTGCATTACTGGGCCCACCTAGATCCTTGCATTACTGGGTGGGTCAGCCTAGATCCCTGCATTACTGGGCTCGCCCGGATCCTTGCGCTATTGGACCCAACTGGATCCTTACACTACTGGGCCCGCCTGGATCCTTGTGCTACTGGGTCCGCTGAGATCCCTGTGTTACTGGGCACGCCTAGATCTCTGCGTTACTGGGCACGCCTGGATCCCTGCGTTACTGAGCCAGCCTATATCCCTGCATTACTGGGCTTGCCTGGATCCTTGCGCTATTGGGCCCTCCTGGATTCCTGCATTATTGGGCCCGCCTGGATCCTTGAGTTACTGGGCCCGCCTACTGTAGATCTCTGCATTACTGGGCACGCCTGGATCCCTTCATTACAGGGCCCGTCTTGATCCCTGCGTTACTGGGCACGTCTAGATCTATGCGTTACTGGGCCCGCCTGGATCCCTGCGTTACTGGGCCTGCGTAAATCCCTGTGTTGCTGGGCCTGTCTAGATCCTTGCTTAATTTGGCCTGCCTAGATCCATGCCTTACTGGGCCCGCCTAGATCCTTGCATTACTTGGCCTGCCTAGATCCCTGCATTACTTTGCCTGCCTAGATCCCTGTGTTACTTGGTCTGCCTAGATCACTGCGATACTGGGCCCATACATACACACTTGCGTGTGAATTGCGGCAATCACAGTGCTGTAATGGAGACACCGCGGGATGCTGCCACCAGGGGGAGCTCTGAGGGAAAGTAAACCCTTATATTCCATCAGACACCTGTGTGAACTCTGCCCAAGAGTGAGGGCTGCAGGAATAAGGTGATGTCAGTAACAGGTGACACCAGGATCAGAAATGGCGGCCGCACATGGGCAGCACCATAATACATGTTCCTGTATGCGCTAGGGCCCGGGGCACATCAGGCAGTTAGTAATATGGAGGTACATTTCATTTATGCTCTGCAGTTATGGTGGTGCTTTTGTTTGTGTGTTCTCATCATCACTCATGCCCACCTACAGTGGGGCAAAAAAGTATTTAGTCAGTCAGCAATAGTGCAAGTTCCACCACTTAAAAAGATGAGAGGCGTCTGTAATTTACATCATAGGTAGACCTCAACTATGGGAGACAAACTGAGAAAAAAAAATCCAGAAAATCACATTGTCTGTTTTTTTTTTTCATTTTATTTGCATATTATGGTGGAAAATAAGTATTTGGTCAGAAACAAGCAATCAAGATTTCTGGCTCTCACAGACCTGTAACTTCTTCTTTAAGAGTCTCCTCTTTCCTCCACTCATTACCTGTAGTAATGGCACCTGTTTAAACTTGTTATCAGTATAAAAAGACACCTGTGCACACCCTCAAACAGTCTGACTCCAAACTCCACTATGGTGAAGACCAAAGAGCTGTCAAAGGACACCAGAAACAAAATTGTAGCCCTGCACCAGGCTGGGAAGACTGAATCTGCAATAGCCAACCAGCTTGGAGTGAAGAAATCAACTGTGGGAGCAATAATTAGAAAATGGAAGACATACAAGACCACTGATAATCTCCCTCGATCTGGTGCTCCACGCAAAATCCCACCCCGTGGGGTCAGAATTATCACAAGAACGGTGAGCAAAAATCCCAGAACCACGCGGGGGGACCTAGTGAATGAACTGCAGAGAGCTGGGACCAATGTAACAAGGCCTACCATAAGTAACACACTACGCCACCATGGACTCAGATCCTGCAGTGCCAGACGTGTCCCACTGCTTAAGCCTGTACATGTCAGGGCCCGTCTGAAGTTTGCTAGAGAGCATTTGGATGATCCAGAGGAGTTTTGGGAGAATGTCCTATGGTCTGATGAAACCAAACTGGAACTGTTTGGTAGAAACACAACTTGTCGTGTTTGGAGGAAAAAGAATACTGAGTTGCATCCATCAAACACCATACCTACTGTAAAGCATGGTGGTGGAAACATCATGCTTTGGGGCTGTTTCTCTGCAAAGGGGCCAGGACGACTGATCCGGGTACATGAAAGAATGAATGGGGCCATGTATCGTGAGATTTTGAGTGCAAACCTCCTTCCATCAGCAAGGGCATTGAAGATGAAACGTGGCTGGGTCTTTCAACATGACAATGATCCAAAGCACACCGCCAGGGCAACGAAGGAGTGGCTTCGTAAGAAGCATTTCAAGGTCCTGGAGTGGCCTAGCCAGTCTCCAGATCTCAACCCTATAGAAAACCTTTGGAGGGAGTTGAAAGTCCGTGTTGCCAAGCGAAAAGCCAAAAACATCACTGCTCTAGAGGAGATCTGCATGGAGGAATGGGCCAACATACCAACAACAGTGTGTGGCAACCTTGTGAAGACTTACAGAAAACGTTTGACCTCTGTCATTGCCAACAAAGGATATATCACAAAGTATTGAGATGAAATTTTGTTTCTCACCAAATACTTATTTTCCACCATAATATGCAAATAAAATGAAAAAAAAACAGACAATGTGATTTTCTGGATTTTTTTTTCTCAGTTTGTCTCCCATAGTTGAGGTCTACCTATGATGTAAATTACAGACACCTCTCATCTTTTTAAGTGGTGGAACTTGCACTATTGCTGACTGACTAAATACTTTTTTGCCCCACTGTATATAGTCTCCTATCCTACCACTCCGGTGCGGTGGTTTTTCTCTTATTTTCTCATTGATGGCCCTTTGGCAGACCTCTTCTTGATGGCACCATGGAGGATAATTGTGCTGGCTCGTTGTTCTGCGATGGCCCGGCTGAGCTCTTGTATGGCGGCCCTTGTTCGCACTGCTTCTCCTTCATATGTGTATTGTAGCATTTTCATCATTACTCATGCCCACCTATATTGTCTCCTATCCCACCACTCCGGCGCGGTGGTTTTTCTATTATTTTCTCATTGATGGCCCTTCAGCAGACCTCTTCTTGATGGCACCATGGTGGATAATTGTGGTGGCTCGTTGTCCTGCGATGGCCCGGCTGAGTTCTTGTATGGCGGCCCTTGTTCGCACTGCTTCTCCTTCATATGTGTATTGTAGCATTTTCATCATCACTCATTCCCACCTATATTGTCTCCTTTCCCACCACTCCGGTGCTGTGGTTTTTCTCCGTATTTTCTCATTGATGGCCCTTCGGCAGACCTCTTCTTGATGGCACCATGGAGGATAATTGTGGTGGCTCGTTGTTCTACGATGGCCCGGCTGAGTTCTTGTATGGCTGCCCTTGTTCGCACTGCTTCTCCTTCATATGTGTATTGTAGCATTTTCATCATCACTCATGCCCACCTATATTGTCTCCTTTCCCACCACTCCGGTGCTGTGGTTTTTCTCCGTATTTTCTCATTGATGGCCCTTCGGCAGACCTCTTCTTGATGGCACCATGGAGGATAATTGTGGTGGCTCGTTGTTCTACGATGGCCCGGCTGAGTTCTTGTATGGCGGCCCATGTTCGCACTGCTTCTCCTTCATACGTGTATTGTAGCATTTTCATCATCACTCATGGCCACCTATACTGTCTCCTATCCCACCACTCCGGTGCTGTGGTTTTTCTCCATATTTTCTCATTGATGGCCCTTCGGCAGACCTCTTCTTGATGGCACCATGGAGGATAATTGTGGTGGCTCGTCGTTCTGCGATGGCCCGGCTGAGCTCTTGTATGGCGGCCCTTGTTCACACTGCTTCTCCTTCATATGTGTATTGTAGCATTTTCATCATCACTCATGCCCACCTATATTGTCTCCTATCCCACCACTCCGGCGCTGTGGTTTTTCTCTTATTTTCTCATTGATGGCCCTTCGGCAGACCTCTTTTTGATGGCACCATGGTGGATAATTGTGGTGGCTCGTTGTTCTGCGATGGCCCGGCTGAGCTCTTGTATGGCGGCCCTTGCTAGCACTGCTTCTCCTTCATACGTGTATTGTAGCATTTTCATCATCACTCATTCCCACCTATATTGTCTCCTTTCCCACCACTCCGGTGCTGTGGTTTTTCTCCGTATTTTCTCATTGATGGCCCTTCGGCAGACCTCTTCTTGATGGCACCATGGAGGATAATTGTGGTGGCTCGTTGTTCTACGATGGCCCGGCTGAGTTCTTGTATGGCTGCCCTTGTTCGCACTGCTTCTCCTTCATATGTGTATTGTAGCATTTTCATCATCACTCATGCCCACCTATATTGTCTCCTTTCCCACCACTCCGGTGCTGTGGTTTTTCTCCGTATTTTCTCATTGATGGCCCTTCGGCAGACCTCTTCTTGATGGCACCATGGAGGATAATTGTGGTGGCTCGTTGTTCTACGATGGCCCGGCTGAGTTCTTGTATGGCGGTCCTTGTTCGCACTGCTTCTCCTTCATACGTGTATTGTAGCATTTTCATCATCACTCATGCCCACCTATATTGTCTCCTATCCCACCACTCCGGTGCTGTGGTTTTTCTCCATATTTTCTCATTGATGGCCCTTCGGCAGACCTCTTCTTGATGGCACCATGGAGGATAATTGTGGTGGCTCGTCGTTCTGCGATGGCCCGGCTAAGCTCTTGTATGGCGGCCCTTGTTCACACTGCTTCTCCTTCATATGTGTATTGTAGCATTTTCATCATCACTCATGCCCACCTATATTGTCTCCTATCCCACCACTCCGGCGCTGTGGTTTTTCTCTTATTTTCTCATTGATGGCCCTTCGGCAGACCTCTTTTTGATGGCACCATGGTGGATAATTGTGGTGGCTCGTTGTTCTGCGATGGCCCGACTGAGCTCTTGTATGGCGGCCCTTGCTAGCACTGCTTCTCCTTCATACGTGTATTGTAGCATTTTCATCATCACTCATGCCCACCTATATTCTCTCCTATCCCACCACTCCAGGGCTGTGGTTTTTCTCCGCATTTTCTCATTGATGGCCCTTCTGCAGACCTCTTCTTGATGGCACCATGGAGGATAATTGTGGTGGCTCGTTGTTCTGCTATGGCCCGGCTGAGCTCTTGTATGGCGGCCCTTGTTCACACTGCTTCTCCTTCATACGTGTATTGTAGCATTTTCATCATCACTCATGCCCACCTATATTGTCACCTATCCCACCACTCCGGTGTGGTGGTTTTTCGCCGTATTTTCTCATTGATGGCCCTTCGGCAGATCTCTTTTTGATGGCACCATGGTGGATAATTGTGGTGGCTCGTTGTTCTGCGATGGCCCGGCTGAGCTCTTGTATGGCGGCCCTTGTTAGAACTGCTTCTCCTTCATACGTGTATTGTAGCATTTTCATCATCACTCATGCCCACCTATATTGTCTCCTATCCCACCACTCCGGTGCTGTGGTTTTTCTCTGTATTTTCTCATTGATGGCCCTTCGGCAGACCTCTTCTTGATGGCACCATGGAGGATAATTGTGGTGGCTCGTTGTTCTGCGATGGCCCGGCTGAGCTCTTGTATGGCGGCCCTTGTTCGCACTGCTTCTCCTTCATACGTGTATTGTAGCATCTTCATCATCACTCATGCCCACCTATATTGTCTCCTATCCCACCACTCCGGTGCGGTGGTTTTTCTCCGTATTTTCTCATTGATGGCCCTTCGGCAGACCTCTTCTTGATGGCACCATGGTGGATAATTGTGGTGGCTCGTTGTTCTGCGATGGCCCGGCTGAGCTCTTGTATGGCGGCCCTTGTTAGCACTGCTTCTCCTTCATACGTGTATTGTAGCATTTTAATCATCACTCATGCCCACCTATATTGTCTCCTATCCCACCACTCCGGTGCTGTGGTTTTTCTCTTATTTTCTCATTGATGGCCCTTCGGCAATCCTCTTCTTGATGGCACCATGGTGGATAATTGTGGAGGCTTGCCGTTCTGCGATGGCCCGGCTGAGCTCTTGAATGGCGGCCCTTGTTCGCACTGCTTCTCCTTCATACGTGTATTGTAGCATTTTCATCATCACTCATGCCCACCTATATTGTCTCCTATCCCACCACTCCGGTGCAGTAGTTTTTCTCTCTTATTTTCTCATTGATGGCCCTTCGGCAGACCTCTTCTTGATGGCACCATGGAGGATAATTGTGGTGGCTCGTCGTTCTGCGGTGGTCCGGCTGAGCTCTTGTATGGCGGCCCTTGTTAGCACTGCTTCTCCTTCATACATGTATTGTAGCATTTTCATCATCACTCATGCCCACCTATATTCTCTCCTATCCCACCACTCCGGTGCTGTGGTTTTTCTCTGTATTTTCTCATTGATGGCCCTTCGGCAGACCTCTTCTTGATGGCACCATGGTGGATAATTGTGGTGGCTCGTCGTTCTGCGATGGCCCAGCTGAGCTCTTGTATGGCGGCCCTTGTTAGCACTGCTTCTCCTTCATACGTGTATTGTAGCATTTTCATCATCACTCATGCCCGCCTATATTGTCTCCTATCCCACCACTCCAGTGCTGTGGTTTTGTCCGTATTTTCTCATTGATGGCCCTTTGCCAGACCTCTTCTTGATGGCACCATGGAGGATATTTGTGGTGGCTCATCGTTCCGCGATGGCCCGGCTGAGCTCTTGTATGGTGGCCCTTGTTAGCACTGCTTCTCCTTCATACGTGTATTGTAGCATTTTCATCATCACTCATGCCCACCAATATTGTCTCCTATCCGACCACTCCGGTGTGGTGGTTTTTATCTCTTATTTTCTCATTGATGGCCATTTGGCAGACCTCTTCTTGATGGCACCATGGTGGATATTTGTGGTGGCTCGTCATTCCGTGATGGCCCTTATCTGCGCTGCTTCTCCTTCATACGTGCATTGTAGCGTTATTTGCACTCTTCATACAGAATTTACGTCTCGATCCTATATACGGTGTTTCTGTGGCTTGTGCTGTTTTCTGTGTCCGTGCTGTGACCGGAGCACTAACACTGCGTTACTTCCCGGGGCGTTCAGACACATTCACCCTATCTGGGTGCATTTATTACCCCTCCTCCCAGCTCCGTGATCTTTGCTATGGGCTCAGAGTGATTGTGGGGTCCGTACATGGTGGGCTACTTCTTCAGTGGGCTCAGATGTCCGCTTGCCTTCTTCACCCACCTGTACATGCGGTGAACACTCCCGCCTATTCTGAGATGATCTGTTGAGGATCTACAATGATCCACTTGTTACATTCACTTTGTTTTCGCTTCCTTGTATATATTTTGATATCTTTTATATATAGCGCTGGCGCAATAACAAATGGGTGGATCACTACTAGTATTGTACATGTAGTCATTTGCAGGACTCCCAATATATCCATGGCTTTTGGATCCCTATTACTGGAAAGAACTAGATCCCTAGGATACTCTAGATCACTACATTAGCACAGACTGGTAGATACTTATATTTGACAATACTAGATCACTACATTAATGGAACCTAGTGGATCTCTAATGTAGATTAATGGATACAAGTATATTCCTTTATTATGCCCCTTCACAGGTCCTGGTGATTCTTGCATTGCAAAAACCAGTACTGGTGAGATCCATGGTCCACGTCTGCGTGGCGTCCATGTGTATGTATTAGACATTGGTGTATCTGTGTGCCGTCCATGTGACATGTATCGGTGTTTGGGAAAAATAGTACAGTTCACGCGGATCCCAGGCTCTGGCTGCTGATGGCAGCTCTCATCATTGTGTCCTGCTCTCCCTGAGATCGGCGCGACTACGCGATAATGATGGGAGTTGTATTCAGCAGCCACTGTGTTAATTAAATTTAAAAACCCAGTGTGGGCTCCTGCGTAATTTTCATGACCAGCAGAGGGGCTGATGTTACTAATCTGGGAAAGGGGACAGTAACCCATAAGGTTCCACGGCTATTAATATCAGCTCTCAGCTGTCTGCTTAGACCCCAGAAAAGAAATGATGTAGAGTCCCCCTATAAATTCAAACCAACAAAGGCTAAACAGACAGCTGTGGGCTGATATTAATAGCCAGGGAAGGGGCCAGACATATTGGCCCCCTCACAGGCTAATAACATCAGCCCTCAGCTTAGCCTCGCTCTTTGCACTTGCTCTGGTGTGGTGGCAAGTGCGGTAATATTTGTAGAGTCAACATCACCTTTTTATTGTCCATGAACTTGAAACTCAGGGGATAGTAATGGACAGGAGTCAATAAGACGCCCCACTACTAACCCCACAGCAAGTTTTAAAATAACCACACAGCAAGAATAAAATCCTATATCTGAGATAAATACTCCACGACCCTTTTTCCAATTTATTACTGTATGTGGAGAAACGGGGTCAGTGGGTGCTCTCGTCCGCTGGTCAGACTGCCTTTAGCAAGACTGCATGGACCAGGGCTCACACCGCTGAACACCCGCTCTATCTCCCGGTGGGCATCATACTACACAGACAACGCAGGGTTAGGGTAACACAGTGTGGCAATACTTTATTGAACCACAACAATTACCCCCAAGATGGTGACATTACAGGGTCTCACCCTTCCGCTGACTTGCTGGTATAATGGCAGATGTTACGTCAGAGCTCCCAGGGTCACTATTCCACCTGTGATACACACACAGAGAGGAGGAAAGCAGAAAGCAGAGGAGTGCCGGCAGACGCGGCGGTGAGCGGAGCGGACCCCGCCCTCCTGAGAGCGGCACAGAAACATTGCCTCCAGCGCACCGCCCACACACCAGACCTGCGGCGCTGACTGGTCGAGGCTGGAGGGGGGCGTGGTCTGAGAGAGGGCTGCGTAGATGCCGCTGGTAGCGTCTGCTTGTATACATCACACCACGTCTCCAACTCTGTGCTAAAACGTGCGGCGTGGAGGCGTGGTGTGATCTATACTGCTGCAAGCAGACCAGTGACACTGTGGTGCAGCGTAAGGCTAGCATCAATTACTTTACACTGGGTCTGGACTGGGGGTTTCCGTCAGGCCGGGGTCTGGGACTCTGGGTAGGGTGGTCAGCGCCTAATAAAGCCCCTGTGAGCAGTACAGGAGTGGTACACAGACACCACTTGCTTCCTCCCCTGCAGCGGCCACGTTCTTCTGAAACTTGGGCAGAGACTCCCATTGGAAGAATTAGGCAAGGTTAGCTGTTACGGCCCTTAAATATGTCGGCTAAAAAAAGAACGATTGATGCAGAATGCAGAGTTTGTAACAAGGAATGGACTTCTAGATATTTTTTTGCTGAAGCTAAAGGTAAAGCTGTGGGCTTAGCTTGTGGAGAGCACATAGCGGTGTTTAAAGATTACAATCTGAGTCGCCATTACGAGACTAAACACGCGGAGACAGAAAAGAACTTGGCAGAGGCCGAGCGGGCACGGGCATTATATTAGTCCAGCCCTCTGACACCATCCCAATTTCTAATGTGGCCCCATGGCAAAATTAATTGCCCACCCCTGCCTTAAGGTACTACACAGAATAGTGTAGCAGCACCTATGTGACACACACATAATGGTAATACACATGAACGTGTAGCAGTACCAGTAAAATACGAGAAAGAGATAAAAGACCAATAACATCTTCCACTCCCTTACATAGAGTCTCTGAACACAGGCAAATCCTCCATTTACATATCACAACTTCTCATTCAGTCATTCCACCACAGGCTTGGGGGAAGGAGGTAGGAGGCCATCCCTCACTGCTGGAGTGTGCAAACAATATCCATGGATTGTCCTTCATATTGCAGAGCACCAATGGGTGATCAACATATTATCAACATTCAGAACTTGTGCCTTTGTTTCCCAAAGATAGTAGAACAATACTAAGGCCGGGGTCACACTAACCGACGCAAAATACGGTCAGTATTTTACATGCGTAATACGGATGAATGACCCCTAAATAGTGCTCCGTATGTCATCCGTAAGCAAGGTGTGGTCGCGTATTTTGCGCATGTCAGCATCTGTATGTGATCCGTATGGCATCCGTATGCAATCCGTATTGCAAGATTTTCTCGCAGGCTTGCAAAATGGACATTTAACGGTTTTGAGGCCTGCTAGCTATTTAAATAATTAGCCTGCACCCTATTTATTGGCTCAGGAGCAGGTGGCAGCCTCCATTCTGTCCATTTGTGACCTTGCCTTCACTAGGTGTGTTGGTGTTCTTTGTGCAAAATGGCAGCGGGTCTGAGTTTCAACACAACTGAGCAGGTTCTCTTCAACTGGCTTTTGTCACGCCGCTTTGGCCAACCATACCCAGTGATAGTGGATGTGCGTAGGAGGAGATGCATGTGGGTCCATCCACTTTTGAGGCAACAACTCACAAGAGGTCATTTTCACCGCCTCTATTCTTCTCTGCGGGAGCATCCAGAAAAATTCTACCAATACTGTCACATGAGCATTGCCACATTTGATCTACTCTTGCAGACAGTGCGCCCTGGGATAACCTTTCAGGACACAAGGATGCGCCAAGCTATATCTGCAGAGGAGCAACTTCTACTCACAATATGGTATGTACTACCCAACCACATTCTCTATGTTCATAATGTGTTGGCCAAAGTATGTATTTTTGGCTTAATGGACTAATTTTAATGCCCTCATCTTATTCCCGATATGTTGAAACTTACAGACCAGAATGTTATGTGTAAGATGTACTGAATCTCACTTAGTACTTGTGCAACCAAATATGTGTGTGTTAGTCGATCTGAATTCCTACCAAGTTTGTTATGTATGGACCTGTTTTTTTTGTAATTTGTGCATTCTAAAATCTTCCTTTTCTGTTGTTCTTCAGCTTCCTGTCCACTGGCTTGTCTTATGCCGCCCTCCACCATGAGTTTCTGATTGGAAGATCAACCATTTCTGGCATAGTGAGGTCTACATGTATAGAAATCTGGACAAGACTACATCAAGTCATCATGCCCGAGCCCAGGATGGAAGACTGGTTGAGAATATCAAGGGACTTTGAGGAGGAATGCCAGTTTCCAAATTGTATTGGGGCCCTTGATGGCAAACATATCCGGGTGCGTAAGCCGCCGAACTCTGGTTCCCAATTCTTCAATCATAAACAATACTTTTCTGTTGTATTGTTGGCTCTGACAGACCCTCAATACAAGTTATAATTGTTGACATTGGGGCCTATGGAAGGACAGGAGACTCTCGAATCTTCAATACTTCCATTATGGCTCGGCGGCTACGCACCAACCAGTTGGATCTACCACCACCACGCCAGCTACCAGGCTCCACTGAAGAATCAGTCCCTTATGTCCTTGTGGCAGATGAGGCGTTTCAGTTAACGCGCAATGTCATGAGGCCATATCCCCGGCGCAACCTTGCCCACAGGCGCAGAATTTTTAACTTGCGCCTATCACGTGCTAGGCGACTGGTGGAGTGTTCCTTCGGCATTCTTTGTGCCAAATGGCGTTTACTCCAGTCTGCCATTCAGCTGAGTGAACAAAATGTTAATGAAGTAGTTAAAGCCTGTGTGGTTCTTCATAACTTCACCAGGATACATGATTGTTCCTCCTCTGCTGGTGTTGTGCGTAGGCCGGACAATGTGCGTAGGGTGAGACCACCTATCAACCCTCAACGTAGACCGCTCTCTGGCCTCAAAGTGCGTGATATTTTCACTAATTACTTTATGTCACCTGAGGGGGAAACTTCTTGGCAAGAGCATGCTGTGTCTATGTTATAATTTTTGGTTTTATGTGTGTCTAAATATATATATTTCTACCCCTTATGATTCTGTGTCTGTTTAATTGCATTGGTAAGCGTATGTTAGTATGCTTACACGGTTTTTGAGAATTGAGACAGAGACGTAAACTGGAGTAGACAAATTTTTACTTTTGCCTTTTTTTGTTTCTTTTTTTAAAGGCAAACATATTATTGCCCTATGATAAACTGGGACAATGGGCCAAATTGGCCTTTTTGCAGATGTGAACATTTTAGAAATATACAATCTTCACACATATCCAAACCAAACAGAATGTAATAACAAGATTGCTACATAGACATTTTTAATCCAAAGGAAAAAAGAGGTGGTCTCCATCATCAAAATTATATAAAAAAGATAAAACTCACATTTATTAGGAAGGTTTTCTAATCATATTAATAAGCCACCATGAAAGGCAAGGCTACCTTACGCGTTTCTGACACATATTACATGTCTGTAAAAAAGACTATATTTCAACAAGCTATACTTGGAAAGCCAAAGGATCAAAATAGAAGACTGACTTGATAATACATAGAGAGAGCGTGATGTTCTTGAGGCTGTTCGCCTTGATTCGGGAATATATTTAGCTGGCAAAAAAGTGACTACTTGAATAAGGACAGCACGCCTTTTCTCGGCATTATCAAGTGAGTAGTCTATTTTGATCTTTTGACTTACCCAGTATAGCGCGGTGAAATATTGTGTTTTTTACAGACATGTAGTATGTGTCAGAAACGCGTAAGGTAGCCTTGCCTGTCATGGTGGCTTATTAATATGATTAGAAAACCTTCCTAATAAATGTGTGTTTTAGCTTTTTTATCTAAATTTGATGATGGAGAACACCTCTTTTTTCCTTTGGATTGGGATTTAGAGCACCAGTTGAACCACACTGGACATCTCCTGGCATCAGACCGCTTATGGACACTGATGTACGGTATGCGTAAACAATTTGCATGTTTTTATGCTGTTATAAATTGTGGAAAGTTGGGGAAGGAGAAGGCGGAAGAGCAGCCTGTGGTTGCTGCTGGCTACTTTGACCAACATCGCCCTGTGTGGGGGCATACTGTTGCCCATGATGTGGGTAGTGTCCTTCCTCCTGGGATTGTTGGGGGTACTGGCCAGAGTAATAATGATGAGGGGCATCTTGTAGGCTTGGGTAGGCCCGTGTCTCATACCCACCAATATAGCCATGTCGTCCCCAACCAGGTTGGGACCAGCCTCCAACACTGGGTGGGAAAAAGTGTCCATATTGGTGGGGTTGGCTAGAGGCAGACATATGTTGCTGCTGTTGGGAAGGTTGGGTAGGGGGAGGAAGGGGGTGAGGTGTAGGCCCACGTATTTGAGGATCTTCAGAACCTGCTTGAGAAAGCATCTCTGTAGGTGGTCTCATGCGCATTAGATTTCGGGGGGAAAGCTGCCACCTCTCCAGATATTCAAACAGCTCATATGGGGTATTGGGGGGTGTGTGTGCATCGAGCAGGATCTGAAAACAACCTCGAATATGGAGCCTCACCTCACGGGAAAGGGCACGGAGATAAAGGGCCAGGCCACGTGGGTATGCCTCCTCTCTATCATCTGTATTCACTCTAGCCAGATAATTTAGGACCCCTGTGTCCACATTGGTCCTGGTATCTTGGGCAGGGATCTGGCGCCTTCTTCGTCCTCGCCAGGATGTTCCAGCAGGCTGTGGGGAGCCCCGGATCTGGGCAGTTGGGCTGCTGCTCATGTTGCCCTGCTCCTCCAGTATGGGTGATGGTGCAGCAGCAGACGGTCCTGGGGGTGGGGTTTGGGGCGCAGGCAATGGGTTCTCCTGAGAAGATTCTTCACCCATGCTTCCTGTAGGGGGAGAAGATGGGCCAGCCACCTCATCCCCTACAGGGTCAATGATGGGCTCTGTATCTGAGCCCGTTCCTCTATCCGTAAGGTTGGAGTGAGTTCTGTTATGAAATAGAACAGAGCCAAAAATACATCAATATTTTTGGCCCTGTAAAGTATCGGTGTAATGTGGTGTGAGGTATCTACTTACGGTCTCAGATCCAGAATAGGGGCGAGGAAGGAGAGGCGGTCATAATAAATGTATTTGCGTTTGACGTATCCCACATCCCCACTCCTGGACCGCTGCTGACGTTCCCGCCTGTACTGATCGCGGATGCTGCGCCAGCGTTTCATCACATCTTCCACTGCAATGTGAAAGAAAATATTCTCAATTTCACATATTTGATATGGCACATTTGCTACCAGTAGCCTAGGCATGTGGCCTTCTGGGGTGTGCTTTCTACCCAGGGTGGCATATCTAATTGGGGCATCCAGGCCAGATACACAGGGTCAGAATAGTTCATGTATCAAGTAACTACACTTAATAACTTGGTTGGCTAGGAGGATGAGGAGCTTGTGGCCTGGGCAAAATTATGGCAGTGTCAAAACATGGGTCACATCAAAATCTACCCGCCTCGAGGAAAAAAGTAGAAGCACAAGAGGGGGGGGGGGGCAGATTCTATATGCATTTTTTGATGTGAGGTAATTTTAATCATTTTTTGGCCTTGTACTTACTCAGTTTCTGCTGCTCCTCACGTGGCCGATTACCAAAATCATGGAACATCTGGCGACATAAGCGCCTCCATGACGCCTCCTTTCTGGCCCGGTTCGCATAATGGGCATCACGTTGGTCCCAGAGTTCTGGCCGCTCCTGCACCAGGACAATGAGCATCTCCACATTTAGGAAATATGGCGCCATGACGCTGCTGTACTCCGTGGTGGCGTACTTCCTGGATGTCTGGAGCGCTTTTTGAGCTCATTTGCATGTCTAGGCTTCCTGATGATGGATTGGCCCATTTCCTGTCACCAGCCAAAAGACCTGCGTATTGCTCGCAGGTCACACGTGTGGTCCGTGTGTAATCCGTATTTTTTGCGCACCCATAGACTTGCATTGGTGTATTACGGGCGTAGTACGCTGACAATCGCAGCGGCTGTTGGGAGCAAACCCATAGAGAATCATTGGTCCGTGTGTAATGCGTGCTTTTAACGCCTCTCACTCGTCCGTATTCCTCTCTAGTGTGACTCCGGCTTATGACTGCAATACTAGGATACAATACTACAATAGCTAATCAGCAGCCAGTCAGCAAATGCAACCAGTGATCAATAATTCACTAACAATAAGGGTCGCCAGCCATTCTCCCATGAACTGGAGTTAAATTTGTTGTCACCACATTGCGAAAATGAAAATAAAAGACCATATTCCTCACCTGTCTGACGAGAAAATAATCCATATCTGTCCCACACCGTAATCCATCTCTGCTACATCTGAATGTCTTGATGAACGGGGGCTGCCGTGATCCCTGGTGTAAGGTGACGCAGAGGCTGCCGTGATCCCTGGTGTAAGGAGTTAACGCAGAGAATGATGTGATTCCCGGAATCAGAAGGTGACACAGGGCTGCCGTGATCCCTGGCTTCAGGAGGTTATGCAGGGGCTGCCATCATTCCAGGTGTCAGGAGGTGACATAGGGGCTGCCGTGATCCCCGGCGTCAGGTGACGCAGGGCCTGCAGTGATCCCTGGCATCAGGAGGTGATGCAGGGGCTGCTGTGATCCTTGGCATCAGGAGGTGACGCAGGGGCTACCATGATCCCTGGCATCAGGAGGTAACGCAGGGGCTGCCGTGATCCCCAGCATCAGGAAGTGAAGCAGAGCCTGCCGTGATCCCCGGCGTCAGGAGGTGACGCAGGGGCTGTTTTGATCCCTGGCGTCAGGAGGTGACACAGCAGGCCTGCCGTGATCCCCAGCATCAGGAGGGGACGCAGAGGCTGATGTGATCCCTGGTGTCAGAAGGTGACACAGAGGCTGCTGAGATCCCTGGCTTCAGGAGGTTATGCAGGGGCTGCCATCATCCCAGGTGTCAGGAGGTGACATGGGCTGCCATGATACCTGGCGTCAGGAGGTGTCACAGGGGCTGCTGTGATACCCACCATCAGGAGGTGACACAGGGACCCCCGTGTTCCCTGCCATCAGGAGGTGACGCAGGACTGCCGTGATCCCTGGCATAAGGAGGTGATGCAGGGGCTGCCGTGATCCCCGGCATCATGAGGTGATGCAGGGGCTGTGTTAGGCGTCGGATTCCGGACACTGCACAGCGAGAATCCAGAGCCAGACATCCAGCGGTCTCCCATTCTCCTCTGACCACTCCGGGTGCTGCTCAGCAATCACGGCAAGCCAGGCGTGCTACTCAGACTTGCTCTGACAGCCTGGATGTTGCTGCCACCTCTGGTGCAGCAATGGTAGCGCATCCTGTTCTGCGGGGAACCGCTCCAGAGGCTAAGTCCTCATGCTGTGCTACTGGGCATGCCCACAAGGTGACCTCTCACTGGAGAGCAGGGGTCACATGTTCAGGTCCTGCGTCGGATCTGATTGGTCCTTTCCAGGGTACTGGAAGGTCCCGGAAGCGCATGGCTATAAAAAGCCCGCATGGCGGCTCGGCCATGCGCTAGTGTAGCATATTATGCTGTGTGTGTATGGTGATGGATGCATGGACTGGTGACTGACTTATTATGAAACCCCTTCCCTTGGATAATACGATTGGTGACTGTGTGTTGGGTTAGTCAGCTCCAGGTTGTGGCAAGCTACATGCCATTGTGCGATCCACGCCTACACTAGCGTCCGTTGGTGTCCGGTTCTCGGCGCCGACGCTTGCGGCTTTAGCTGCCGCTGCGCTGCATTACCAGCAGCTATTGGTGTTCGCGGCTGCGACGCCACACGCCGGCTCCTGTCACGGTAACAGGGCCAGCGCCTTTGCATATATTTTTGCCAAGCGACTCTGTGTCTGAACAGAGCTGCTCCTAGCGTTCGGGTGACGTTAACCCGTGCGCAGTACGGCACCTTCTGGTGCATCTGCCATTGTCCAGCAGCGGTCTAGTCACCTACCGCACGGTGGACCCCGGGCGGCGAACGTACCTCCTATTATTTATATTTGGTGCATTCCGCCGTCCCTAACATTACACTAGTGCCAGGGTCTGGCTGGCAATGGCAGACGTGCAGCAGTTGCAGCGCTATATTCAGCAGATGGAGAGCAGGTTGGCGGCTATTGAGAGCGCCAACTCAGCAGCGAATACCGTGCTAGCTGCTGCCCAGACAGTCGCCGAGGCTGTCTCACGTGTGCCCGCTCTTTTGCCCATGCCGACACTTTCTCGCCTCCCGCTTCCCGACAAATTTTCGGGTGACAGCGCCACCTGTAGGGGATTTGTCAGTCAGTGCTCAATTCAGCTTGAGTTACTGGCTGCACTGTTTCCTACAGTTGTGATCCTCGGCTGTTGTGATCCTCGGCATCAGGAGGTGGCGCAGCGGCTGCCGAGATCCCTGGCATCAGGAGATGACGCAGATGCTGTTGTGATCCCTGGCATCAGGAGGTGGCGCAGGGGCTGCCGTGATCCCTGGCATCAGGAGTTGACGCAGGGGCTGCCGTGATCCCCGGCATCAGGAGATGACGCAGAGACTGTTGTGATCCCCGGCATCAGGAGGTGGCGCATATGCTGTTGTGATCCTCAGCATCTTGAGGTGGCGCCGTGGCTGCCGTGATCCCCGGCATCAGGAGGTGGTGCAGATGCTGTTGTGATCCTCAGCATCTTGAGGTGGCGCAGTGGCTGCCGTGATCCCCGGCATCAGGAGATGACGCAGAGGCTGTTGTGATCCCTGTCATCAGGAGGTGACGCAGAGGCTGTTGTGATCCCTGGCATCAGGAGGTGACGCAGGGGCTGTTGTGATCCCCGGCGTCAGGTGACGCAGGGGCTGTTGTGATCCCCGGCGTCAGGAGGTGACGCAGGGGCTATTGTGATCCCCGGCATCAGGAGGTGGCGCATATGCTGTTGTGATCCCTGGCATCAGGAGGTGACGCAGGGGCTATTGTGATCCCCGGCACCAGGAGGTGGCGCAGGGGCTGTTGTGATCCCTGGCATCAGGAGGTGACGCAGAGGCTGTTGTGATCCCCGGCATCAGGAGGTGGCACAGAGGCTGTTGTGATCCTCGGCATCAGGAGGTGGCACAGAGGCTGTTGTGATCCTCGGCATCAGGAGGTGGTGCAGTGGCTGCCGTGATCCCTGGCATCAGGAGATGATGCAGACACTGTTGTGATCCCAGGCATCACGAGGTGGTGCAGGGGCTGCCGTGATCCCTGGCATCAGGAGGTGACGCAGGGGCTGTTGTGATCCCCCGCATCAGGAGGTGATGCAGAGGCTGTTGTGATCCCCGGCATCAGGAGGTGGCGCAGAGGCTGTTGTGATCCCCAGCATCAGGAGGTGGCACAGAGGCTGTTGTGATCCTCGGCATCAGGAGGTGGCGCAGCTGCTGCCGAGATCCCTGGCATCAGGAGATGACGCAGATGCTGTTGTGATCCCTGGCATCAGGAGGTGGCGCAGGGGCTGCCGTGATCCCTGGCATCAGGAGTTGACGCAGGGGCTGCCGTGATCCCCGGCATCAGGAGATGACGCAGAGGCTGTTGTGATCCCCGGCATCAGGAGGTGGCGCATATGCTGTTGTGATCCTCAGCATCTTGAGGTGGCGCCGTGGCTGTCGTGATCCCCGGCATCAGGAGGTGGTGCAGATGCTGTTGTGATCCTCAGCATCTTGAGGTGGCGCAGTGGCTGCCGTGATCCCCGGCATCAGGAGATGACGCAGAGGCTGTTGTGATCCCTGGCATCAGGAGGTGACGCAGGGGCTGTTGTGATCCCCGGCGTCAGGAGGTGACGCAGGGGCTATTGTGATCCCCGGCATCAGGAGGTGGCGCATATGCTGTTGTGATCCCTGGCATCAGGAGGTGACGCAGGGGCTATTGTGATCCCCGGCACCAGGAGGTGGCGCAGGGGCTGTTGTGATCCCTGGCATCAGGAGGTGACGCAGAGGCTGTTGTGATCCCCGGCATCAGGAGGTGGCACAGAGGCTGTTGTGATCCTCGGCATCAGGAGGTGGTGCAGTGGCTGCCGTGATCCCTGGCATCAGGAGATGATGCAGACACTGTTGTGATCCCAGGCATCAGGAGGTGGCTCAGGGGCTGCCGTGATCCCTGGCATCAGGAGGTGACGCAGGGGCTGTCGTGATCCCTGGTATCAGGAGGTGGCACAGGGGCTGCCGTGATCCCTGGCATCAGGAGTTGACGCAGGGGCTGCCGTGATCCCTGGCATCAGGAGTTGACGCAGGGGCTGCCGTGATCCCCGTCATCAGGAGATGACGCAGAGGCTGTTGTGATCCCCGGCATCAGGAGGTGGCGCATATGCTGTTGTGATCCTCAGCATCTTGAGGTGGCGCCGTGGCTGCCGTGATCCCCGGCATCAGGATGTGGTGCAGATGCTGTTGTGATCCTCAGCATCTTGAGGTGGCGCAGTGGCTGCCGTGATCCCCGGCATCAGGAGATGATGCAGAGGCTGTTGTGATCCCTGGCATCAGGAGGTGACGCAGGGGCTGTTGTGATCCCCGGCGTCAGGAGGTGACGCAGCGGCTATTGTGATCCCCGGCATCAGGAGGTGGTGCATATGCTGTTGTAATCCTCAGCATCTTGAGGTGGCACAGTGGCTGCCGTGATCCCCGGCATCAGGAGGTGGTGCAGATGCTGTTGTGATCCTCAGCATCTTGAGGTGGCGCAGTGGCTGCTGTGATCCCCAGCATCAGGAGATGACGCAGACGCTGTTGTGATCCCTGGCATCAGGAGGTGACGCAGGGGCTGTTGTGATCCCCGGCGTCAGGAAGTGACGCAGGGGCTATTGTGATCCCCGGCATCAGGAGGTGGCGCAGGGGCTGCGGTGATCCCTGGCATAAGGAGGTGACGCAGGGGCTGTTGTGATCCTCGGCATCAGGAGTTGACGCAGGGGCTGTTGTGATCCCCCGTATCAGGAGGTGACGCAGATTCTGTTGTGATCCCCGGCATCAGGAGGTGGCACAGAGGCTGTTGTGATCCTCGGCACCAGGAGGTGGCGCAGTGGCTGCCGTGATCCCTGGCATCAGGAGATGACGCAGAGTCTGTTGTGATCCCTGGCATCAGAAGGTGATGCAGGTGCTGTTGTGATCCCCGGCGTCAGGAGGTGACGCAGGGGCTGTTGTGATCCCCGGCGTCAGGAGGTGACGCAGGGGCTGTTGTGATCCCCGGCATCAGGAGGTGGCGCAGAGGCAGTTGTGATCCTCAGCATCTTGAGGTGGCGCAGTGGCTGCCGTGATCCCTGGCATCAGGAGATGACGCAGAGTCTGTTGTGATCCCTGGCATCAGAAGGTGATGCAGGGACTGTTGTGATCCCCGGCGTCAGGAGGTGATGCAGGGGCTGTTGTGATCCCCGGCGTCAGGAAGTGACGCAGGGGCTGTTGTGATCCCTGGCATCAGGAGGTGACGCAGGGGCTGTTGTGATCCCCGGCACCAGGAGGTGGCGCAGGGGCTGTTGTGATCCCTGGCATCAGGAGGTGACGCAGGGGCTGTTGTGATCCCCGGCACCAGGCGGTGGCGCAGGGACTGTTGTGATCCCTGGCATCAGGAGGTGACGCAGAGGCTGTTGTGATCCCCGGCATCAGGAAGTGGCACAGAGTCTGTTGTGATCCTCGGCATCAGGAGGTGGCACAGAGGCTGTTGTGATCCTCGGCATCAGGAGGTGGTGCAGTGGCTGCCGTGATCCCTGGCATCAGGAGATGATGCAGATACTGTTGTGATCCCAGGCATCAGGAGGTGGCGCAGGGGCTGCCGTGATCCCTGGCATTAGGAGGTGACGCAGGGGCTGTCGTGATCCCCGGCATCAGGAGGTGACGCAGGGGCTGTTGTGATCCCCGGCATCAGGAGGTGACGCAGGGGCTGTTGTGATCCCTGGCATCAGGAGGTGATGCAGGGGCTGTTGTGATCCCCGGCATCAGGAGGTGGTGCAGAGGCTGTTGTGATCCTCAGCATCTTGAGGTGGCGCAGTGGCTGCCGTGATCCCCCGCATCAGGAGATGACGCAGAGTCTGTTGTGATCCCTGGCATCAGGAGGTGATGCAGGGGCTGTTGTGATCCCCGCCATCAGGAGGTGACGCAGGGGCTGTTGTGATCCCTGGCATCAGGAGGTGATGCAGGGGCTGTTGTGATCCCCAGCATCAGGAGGTGGCGCAGGGGCTGCCGTGATACCCGGCATCAGGAGGTGACGCAGGGGTTGTTGTGATCCCTGGCATCAGGAGGTGACGCAGAGGCTGTTGTGATCCCCGGCATCAGGAGGTGGCACGGAGGCTGTTGTGATCCTCGGCATCAGGAGGTGGCGCAGTGGCTGCCGTGATCCCTGGCATCAGGAGATGACGCAGACACTGTTGTGATCCCTGGCATCAGGAGGTGGCGCAGGGGTTGCCGTGATCCCTGGCATCAAGAGGTGTCGCAGGGGCTGCCGTGATCACCGGCATCAGGAGATGACGCAGAGGCTGTTGTGATCCCCGGCATCAGGAGGTGGCGCAGAGGCTGTTGTGATCCCCGGCATCAGGAGGTGACGCAGGGGCTGTTGTGATCCCTGGCATCAGGAGGTGATGCAGGGGCTGTTGTGATCCCCGGCATCAGGAGATGATGCAGGGGCTGTTGTGATCCCTGCCATCAGGAGGTGACGCAGGGGCTGTTGTGATCCCCGGCATCAGGAGGTGGCGCAGGGGCTGCCATGATCCCCGGCATCAGGAGGTGACGCAGGGGCTGTTGTGATCCCCCGCATCAGGAGGTGACGCAGGGGCTGTTGTGATCCCCGGCATCAGGAGGTGGCGCAGAGGCTGTTGTGATCCTCGGCATCAGGAGGTGACGCAGTGGCTGCCGTGATCCCTGGCATCAGGAGATGACGCAGATGCTGTTGTGATCCCTGGCATCAGGAGGTGGCGCAGGGGCTGCCTTGATCCCCAGCATCAGGAGGTGGCGCAGAGGCTGTTGTGATCCCCGGCATCAGGAGGGGCTGTTGTGATCCCTGGCATCAGGAGGTGACGCAGGGGCTGCCGTGATCCCCGGCATCAGGAGATGACGCAGAGGCTGTTGTGATCCCCGGCATCAGGAGGAGCTGTTGTGATCCCCGGCATCAGGAGGTGGCGCAGAGGCTGTTGTGATCCCCGGCATCAGGAGGGGCTGTTGTGATCCCTGGCATCAGGAGGTGACACAGGGGCTGTTGTGATCCCTGGCATCAGGAGGTGACGCAGGGGCTGCCGTGATCCCCGGCATCAGGAGATGACGCAGAGGCTGTTGTGATCCCCGGCATAAGGAGGTGACGCAGGAGCTGCCGTGATCCCCGGCGTCAGGAGGTGACGCACTCAAGGGCTCGTCCTCAGTTGGCCGCTGTGCTGTAAGTTGTGCCCATCAGCCATGATTACAGCAGTGACATCCTAAGCCACAAACTCCAGAACAGATGAGAGGAGGCCTGGTGTTAATTAGGTTTGAATGGAATGATAATCACGCTGCCTCTCCCGCATTCGAGCGCCGTCCTTGTAGTTAATGTCACATGAATACATGAGAGCACAGCGCAGAACATATTACTACGGAGAATTCCTGCCGCAGCCAGCAGCACAATGTGTCGGAGACAATGAATCTTCCTTTGTGTTCTTCTAATTAGGAGACAATATTGCTTATTACGGTGAGGCCCGCGCTCCGCGCCTTTCATGCATTTCCTGTGATAAAATCTTCACTCGCCGCCAAGTGACACATGTAATATTACCTTTAACAAGGCTTTGCCATGCATGCAAATTGAATTAAATATGCAGAGTGCAAATTTGTTCGATAATTAAGATAAAAATCCACGTCAGGTAAAACCCTGGTGAATATCAGTAACCGCTCGACGGATCCCAGCAAACGATTCATTTGTGTCTGAGCTTAATTGCTTTTAATATTCTGGAAAAGCAAAGACAGATAATCTATAGGAAATACTCAAAGTAAACACGATCATTCTGAAAGACAGTCCAGAAAATTACCCGTCATCACTGAGCCACGGGGTCCGGCTCCTCTGTGCTGAGATCGCAGACCAGACCTTGGATGGTAGAGCATGGGTGCTGACCTGAGACTGCTGGTACAACATGGGTGCTGAGACTGCAGGTAGAACATGGGTGCTGACCTGAGACTGCCGGCACAACAAGGGTGCAGAGACTGCAGGTAGAACATGGGTGCTGACCTGCGACTGTCGGCAGAACATGGCTGCTGACCTGAGAATGCCGGCACAACATGGGTGCCGAGACTGCCGGCAGAACATGGGTGCTGACCTGAGACTGCCGGTAAAACATGGGTGCCGAGACTGCCGGGAGAACATGGGTGCTGACCTGAGACTGCCGTTACAACATGGGTGCCGAGACTGCCGTCAAAACATGGGTGCTGACTCTGAGACTGCCGGCAGAACATGGGTGCCGAGACTGCTGGCAGAACATGGGTGCTGACTCTGAGACTGCCGGTACAACATGGGTGCCGAGACTGCCGGCAGAACACTGGTGCTGACCAGAGACTGGCGGTACAACATGGGTGCCGAGACTCCCGGCAGAACATGGGTGCTGACCTGAGACTGCCGGTACAACATGGGTGCCGAGACTCCCGGCAGAACAAGGGTGCTGACTCTAAGACTGCCGGCAGAACATGGGTGCTGACCTGAAACTGCCGGCACAACATGAGTGCCGAGACTGGCGGTAGAACATGGGTGCTGACCTGAGGCTGCCGGTACAACATGGGTGCCGAGACTGTCAGCAGAACATGGGTGCTGACTCTGCGACTGCCGGCACAACATGGGTGCTGAGACTGCTGGCAGAACATGGGTGCTGACTCTGAGACAGCAGGTACAACATGAGTGCCGAGACTGTCGGCAGAACATGGGTGCTGACTCTGAGACTGCCGGCACAACATGGGTGCCGAGACTCCCGGCAGAACATGGGTGCTGACCTGAGACTGCCGGTACAACATGGGTGCCGAGACTGCCGGCAGAACAAGGGTGCTGACTCTAAGACTGCCGGCAGAACATGGGTGCTGACTCTGAGACTGCCGGCAGAACATGGGTGCTGACCTGAAACTGCCGGCACAACATGAGTGCCGAGACTGGCGGTAGAACATGGGTGCTGACTCTGAGACTGCTGGCAGAACATGGGTGCTGACCTGAGACTGCCGTTACAACATGGGTGCCGAGACTGCCGTCAAGACATGGGTGCTGACTCTGAGACTGCCGGCAGAACATGGGTGCCGAGACTGCTGGCAGAACATGGGTGCTGACTTTGAGACTGCCGGTACAACATGGGTGCCGAGACTGCCGGCAGAACATGGGTGCTGACTCTGAGACTGCCGGCAGAACATGGGTGCTGACCTGAAACTGCCGGCACAACATGAGTGCCGAGACTGGCGGTAGAACATGGGTGCTGACTCTGAGACTGCTGGCAGAACATGGGTGCTGACCTGAGACTGCCGTTACAACATGGGTGCCGAGACTGCCGTCAAGACATGGGTGCTGACTCTGAGACTGCCGGCAGAACATGGGTGCCAAGACTGCTGGCAGAACATGGGTGCTGACTCTGAGACTGCCGGTACAACATGGGTGCCGAGACTGCCGGCAGAACACTGGTGCTGACCGGAGACTGGCGGTACAACATGGGTGCCGAGACTCCCGGCAGAACATGGGTGCTGACCTGAGACTGCCGGTACAACATGGGTGCCGAGACTGCCGGCAGAACAAGGGTGCTGACTCTAAGACTGCCGGCAGAACATGGGTGCTGACTCTGAGACTGCCGGCAGAACATGGGTGCTGACCTGAAACTGCCGGCACAACATGAGTGCCGAGACTGGCGGTAGAACATGGGTGCTGACTCTGAGACTGCTGGCAGAACATGGGTGCTGACCTGAGACTGCCGTTACAACATGGGTGCCGAGACTGCCGTCAAGACATGGGTGCTGACTCTGAGACTGCCGGCAGAACATGGGTGCCGAGACTGCTGGCAGAACATGGGTGCTGACTTTGAGACTGCCGGTACAACATGGGTGCCGAGACTGCCGGCAGAACATGGGTGCTGACTCTGAGACTGCCGGCAGAACATGGGTGCTGACCTGAAACTGCCGGCACAACATGAGTGCCGAGACTGGCGGTAGAACATGGGTGCTGACTCTGAGACTGCTGGCAGAACATGGGTGCTGACCTGAGACTGCCGTTACAACATGGGTGCCGAGACTGCCGTCAAGACATGGGTGCTGACTCTGAGACTGCCGGCAGAACATGGGTGCCAAGACTGCTGGCAGAACATGGGTGCTGACTCTGAGACTGCCGGTACAACATGGGTGCCGAGACTGCCGGCAGAACACTGGTGCTGACCGGAGACTGGCGGTACAACATGGGTGCCGAGACTCCCGGCAGAACATGGGTGCTGACCTGAGACTGCCGGTACAACATGGGTGCCGAGACTGCCGGCAGAACAAGGGTGCTGACTCTAAGACTGCCGGCAGAACATGGGTGCTGACCTGAACCTGCCGGCACAACATGAGTGCCGAGACTGGCGGTAGAACATGGGTGCTGACCTGAGGCTGCCGGTACAACATGGGTGCCGAGACTGTCAGCAGAACATGGGTGCTGACTCTGCGACTGCCGGCACAACATGGGTGCCGAGACTCCCGGCAGAACATGGGTGCTGACCTGAGACTGCCGGTACAACATGGGTGCCGAGACTGCCGGCAGAACTAGGGTGCTGACTCTAAGACTGCCGGCAGAACATGGGTGCTGACCTGAACCTGCCGGCACAACATGAGTGCCGAGACTGGCGGTAGAACATGGGTGCTGACCTGAGGCTGCCGGTACAACATGGGTGCCGAGACTGTCAGCAGAACATGGGTGCTGACTCTGCGACTGCCGGCACAACATGGGTGCCGAGACTGCCGGTAGAACATGGGTGCTGACTCTGAGACTGCCAGCAGAACAAGGGTGCCAAGACTGCCGGTAGAACATGGGTGTTGAGACTGCTGGTAGAACATGGAGGCTAACTCTGAGACTGCCGAAACAACATGGGTACCGAGACTGCCGGTAGAACATAAGTGCTGACCTGAGACTGCTGGTACAACATGGGTGCCGAGACTGTCGGCAGAACATGGGTGCTGACTCTGAGACTGTCGGCAGAACATGGGTGCTGACTCTGAGACTGCCGGCAGAACATGATTGCTGACCTGAAACTGCCGGCACAACATGGGTGCCGAGACTGCTGGCAGAACATGGGTGCTGACTCTGAGATTGTCGGTACAACATGGGTGCCGAGACTGTCGGCAGAAGATGGGTGCTGACTCTGAGCCTGCCGGCACAACATGGGTGCTGAGACTGCCGGCAGAACATGGGTGCTCACTCTGAGACTGCCGACACAACATGGGTCCTGAGAATGCCGGGAGAACATGGGTGCTGACTCTGAGACTGCCAGCAGAACATAGATGCCGAGACTGCTGGCAGAACATGGGTGCTGACTATGAGACTGACGGTACAACATAGGTGCCGAGACTGCCGGCAGAACATGGTGCTGACTCTGAAACTACTGGCACCACATGGGTGCTGAGACTGCTGGTAGAACGTGGGTGCTGACTCTGAGACTGCCGAAACAACATGGGTGCCGAGACTGCTAGTAGAACATGGGTGCTGACTCAGAGAATGCCGATACAACATGGGTGTCGAGACTGCCGGTACAACATGTGTGCCGAGACTGCCGGTAGAACATGGGTGCCGAGACTACCGGTAGAACATGGGTGCTGACTCTGAGACTGCCGGTACAACATGTGTGCTGAGACTGCCGGTAGAACATGGGTGCTGACTCTGAGACTGCCGAAACAACATGGGTGCCGAAACTGCTAGTAGAACATGGGTGCTTACTCTGAGACTGCTGGTACAACATGGGTGTCGAGACTGCCGGTAGAACATGGGTGTCGAGACTGCCGGCAGAACATGAGTGCTGACTCTGAGACTGCCGGTACAACATGTGTGCCGAGACTGCCAGTAAAACATGGGTGCCGAGAAATAGGGTCCTGGGCAGAAAATTAAAGTGGGGCCCTAACGAATAACATAGTGCCCCATCACAGAACTGTTTTGTCTGTATTCACATGCGCTGAGTTTAGGATGTTAAAATGAGTGCAATCGACAATATAGAAGACGCGGTGCGCTTGTTTCCCGATGACGAATGATGGGGCAGAACGACCGGCAGTAGATCACTCTGACCTCGTACACATCATGGTATCAGCAGCACACCGGCAGTGTGCATCGGGCAATGTGCTGCCGACAGCAGTGATTGCTGTCCCACCATAGACAATCCAATCACCCGATGAATGAGCAGCATTTTACTCGCTCATTGGATGATTGCCGACATGTTTACACCTATGAGCTCACGTCTGCGCTGCCGGGGTTTATACATGTGGATGCTACATACACAGTGTGAGACACACAATATGTTACACACATAGCACACACATGTATACACTGAGCACATACAAACACATGTATGCGGAGCACATACATACAGTATGTGACACACACATATATGTATATAAACACATAGCACACATGCATATATACACTTACAGTAGCACATACACACACATACGTGTATAAACAGAGCACACACACACACATGTATACACTTAGCACACACACATACATATTGTGGTGTAGTGACCACTGTGTCCGCTAGGGGGCGCTGTGTGGGTGTCCCTGGACAGGCGTGTAAGCATTTCCATTGTCCTAATAGGTGTAGGATGCTGAATGATCATAATGTATCTCAAGGTGGGTGGCCTTGAGATGGAGACTGATGCGTGTGTTGAGCAGCAGTGATACTGCTGAGGTGCTGTGGCAATGTGTCAGGGAGAAATCTCCAGGTAAGTGGGGAGACGGGCAGCCCCAGTTACCTACAAACCCACCCAGGTTGGGTGTGTGTTTAGTACACTATAGTAAACGACTGTGAGTGTGTGAAGGACCTGTGATGAAGTCGTAGCCATGTGACCCGGTGGGCGTGGCTACGGACCATATATGGTGGCCAGGGTAGGTCACAGGTGGTGAATGCAGGGACCTGATTGGTCCAGAGCGGAAGGTCTCGTGCAAAGAGACGTCTGTCATCCTAACAGCACGTGTGGACGCCGTGTTTAATGGCTCCAAGTGTCTGACAGTTCCCAGGGAGAGGGAATGAACGTCTGCCATATGGATGAAGCAGCCATGAGGTAAAACCCTGACGGGGTGAGAAATGTGAGGCTAGAAAGCCTGTGCATTGGACACTTGCATAACCTGTGTGAGTACAGGATAACCAGAGTGAAGCTCTGTAATGAACGCTAAGCTGTTGTATATTGCTGCTGTGGGTTTATGATGAAGGAATAAACCGCATAGACCCTGTTATGGTTTAGGAAAACCCAGTGCTGGATGTGTTTTATTCAGTGCCAAGCGAGTGATCCCCTATCTGAATGACAGCGCTACCTCACAATATATACACAGACCACATACACACATACATGCATACACTTAGCATATATACACACACATACATGTATACACTGAGTATACAAGGATTTTATAGGATTTTTACAGGATGAAAATGATGAAATGGTAAGACAGGATGTTGAGAAGGCCGAACTTTTAAATTCCTATTTTGCATCTGGTTTCTCTCAGAAAGGAAATGTAACATCAACTGATCTTCACTGTCCTATTAAGGGAATAGAAGAATCCAGGATATCTATAAACAGAAAGATAGTGAGGAAACACTTAGCTAACATAAATTAATTCAAGTCTCCAGGTCCAGATGAATTACACCCCAGAGAACTGAAGGAGATAGCAGAAGAAATTTTTCAACCCCTCTCCATAATCTTTGAAAATTCTTGGATAACAGAAGACTGGAGAAGAGCAAATGTTGTTCCTATCTTCAAAAATGGGAAGAAGGTGGACCCAGGCAACTATAGGCCGGTGAGTCTGACTTCTATAGCAGGAAAGATCTTTGACCAAATTATTAAACAACATGTATGTAAGTACCTGGCTAAGAATGAAGTGATTAACCATAGTCAGCATGGGTTTGTAACTAATAAGTCATGTCAGACTAACTTAATTTCCTTCTATGACAGTATCACTGACTGGGTGGGTCAGGGAAATGCTGTAGATATAGTATATCTCAACTTCAGCAAAGCATTTGACAAGTATCTCATACAATCCTTATTGAAAAAATGACTAAGTATGGAATGGACAAGGCAACTGTTAGGTGGATTCATAACTGGCTTAGTGATCGGACCCAAAGAGTGGTCGTAAATGGCTGCACATCCAGTTGGAAGAATGTCTCAAGTGGGGTACCACAGGGCTCTGTCCTGGGCCCTGTATTGTTCAACATCTTTATCAACGATTTAGATGAAGGAATTGAGGGTAAACTGATTAAATTTGCTGATGACACAAAGCTAGGAGGGATAGCTAATACTAGAGAAGAGAGAGAAAGGATTCAAAAAGATGTAAATAAACTGGAGAAGTGGGCAGCAACTAACAGAATGGTTTTTAACAGGGAAAATGCAAAGTACTACATCTGGGCAATAAAAATGAAAAAAGCATATACAGAATGGGAGGAATAGGGCTAAGTGACAGCACATGTGAAAAAGACTTAGGTATACTAATAGATCACAGACTGAATATGAGTAAACAGTGTGATGCAGCAGCAAAAAAGGCAAATGCAATTCTAGGATGTATTAACAGAAGCATACAGTCTAGATCACGTGAAGTCATTATTTCCCTCTACTCCTCTTTGGTCAGACCTCATCTGGAATATTGTGTCCAGTTTTGGGCACCACATTTTAAAAAAGACATCAACAAACTGGAACAAGTTCAGAAAAGAGCGACCAGAATGGTGACCGGTCTGCAAACCCTGTCTTATGAGGAAAGGTTGCAGGATTTGGGAATGTTTAGGTTGCAGAAGAGAAGACTGAGAGGAGACTTAATAGCTGTCTACAAATATCTAAAGGGCTGTCACATTGTAGAAGGATCAACTTTATTCTCATTTGCACAAGGAAAGACTAGAAGCAATGGGATGAAACTGAATGGGAGGAGACACAGATTAGATATTAGAAAAAACTTTGACAGTTAGAGTGATCAATGAGTGGAACAGGCTGCCACGAGAAGTGGTGAGTTCTCCTTCAATAGAAGTCTTCACACAGAGGCTGGACAGACATCTGACTGGGATGATTTAGCGAATCCTGCTTTTGAGCAGGGAGTTGGACAAGATGACCCAGGAGGTCCCTTCCAACTCTATGATTCTATGAGCACATACACACGCGTATACACGGAGAACAAACACACATAGCCCTGGCTCCAAAGTTATGAGGATGGAACACAAACACACACAGACAAAGCTAAATATACACACATTAACCACCAATCTATCTCCTCTTCATTTTGTCAGACTCCCACAGTACTTGACTTGAGGTGACATCACGGTCACATGATGTGGTCATTGGATTGTGATGTCACCAAAGGTCTGGAAGCCGTTTCGAGATTGGAATCTAAAGTGGTAACACTATTATGAACGTAGCGACTGCTGCCCGGTGATTTCAGGCTGGTTTTAGTGCTTGCTGCTCGGTGATTTCTGGCTGGTTTTAGTGAGTGTTGCCCAGTGATTTCTGACTGGTTTTAGTGACTGTTGCCCGGTGATTTCTGGCTGGTTTTAGTTAGTGTTGCCCGGTGATTTCTGGCTGGTTTTAGTGAGTGCTGCCCGGTGATTTCTGACTGGTTTTAGTGAGTGCTGCCCGGTGATTTCTGACTGGTTTTAGTGAGTGTTGCCCAGTGATTTCTGACTGGTTTTAGTGACTGTTGCCCGGTGATTTCTGGCTGGTTTTAGTGAGTGCTGCCCGGTGATTTCTGACTGGTTTTAGTGAGTGCTGCCCGGTGATTTCTGACTGGTTTTAGTGAGTGCTGCCCGGTGATTTCTGACTGGTTTTAGTGAGTGCTGCCCGGTGATTTCTGACTGGTTTTAGTGACTGCTTCCCGGTGATTTCTGACTGGTTTTAGTGACTGCTGCCCGGTGATTTCTGACTGGTTTTAGTGACTGTTGCCCGGTGATTTCTGACTGGTTTTAGTGACTGTTGCCCGGTGATTTCTGACTGGTTTTAGTGACTGCTGCCCGGTGATTTCTGACTGGTTTTAGTGACTGCTGCCCGGTGATTTCTGACTGGTTTTAGTGACTGCTGCCCGGTGATTTCTGGCTGGTTTTAGTGACTGTTACCCGGTGATTTCTGACTGGTTTTAGTGACTGTTGCCCGGTGATTTCTGACTGGTTTTAGTGACTGCTGCCCGGTGATTTCTGACTGGTTTTAGTGACTGTTACCCGGTGATTTCTGACTGGTTTTAGTGACTGTTGCCCGGTGATTTCTGACTGGTTTTAGTGACTGCTGCCCGGTGATTTCTGACTGGTTTTAGTGACTGTTGCCCGGTGATTTCTGACTGGTTTTAGTGACTGTTGCCCGGTGATTTCTGACTGGTTTTAGTGACTGCTGCCCGGTGATTTCTGACTGGTTTTAGTGACTGCTGCCCGGTGATTTCTGACTGGTTTTAGTGACTGCTGCCCGGTGATTTCTGACTGGTTTTAGTGACTGCTGCCCGGTGATTTCTGACTGGTTTTAGTGACTGTTGCCCGGTGATTTCTGACTGGTTTTAGTGACTGCTTCCCGGTGATTTCTGACTGGTTTTAGTGACTGCTGCCCGGTGATTTCTGACTGGTTTTAGTGACTGCTGCCCGGTGATTTCTGACTGGTTTTAGTGACTGCTGCCCGGTGATTTCTGACTGGTTTTAGTGACTGCTGCCCGGTGATTTCTGACTGGTTTTAGTGACTGTTGCCCGGTGATTTCTGACTGGTTTTAGTGACTGCTGCCCGGTGATTTCTGACTGGTTTTAGTGACTGCTGCCCGGTGATTTCTGACTGGTTTTAGTGACTGTTGCCCGGTGATTTCTGACTGGTTTTAGTGACTGCTTCCCGGTGATTTCTGACTGGTTTTAGTGACTGCTGCCCGGTGATTTCTGACTGGTTTTAGTGACTGCTGCCCGGTGATTTCTGACTGGTTTTAGTGACTGTTGCCCGGTGATTTCTGACTGGTTTTAGTGACTGTTGCCAGGTGATTTCTGACTGGTTTTAGTGACTGCTGCCCGGTGATTTCTGACTGGTTTTAGTGACTGCTGCCCGGTGAATTCTGACTGGTTTTAGTGACTGCTGCCCGGTGATTTCTGACTGGTTTTAGTGACTGTTGCCCGGTGATTTCTGACTGGTTTTAGTGACTGCTTCCCGGTGATTTCTGACTGGTTTTAGTGACTGCTGCCCGGTGATTTCTGACTGGTTTTAGTGACTGTTGCCCGGTGATTTCTGACTGGTTTTAGTGACTGCTTCCCGGTGATTTCTGACTGGTTTTAGTGACTGCTGCCCGGTGATTTCTGACTGGTTTTAGTGACTGTTGCCCGGTGATTTCTGACTGGTTTTAGTGACTGTTGCCCGGTGATTTCTGACTGGTTTTAGTGACTGCTGCCCGGTGATTTCTGACTGGTTTTAGTGACTGTTGCCCGGTGATTTCTGACTGGTTTTAGTGACTGTTGCCCGGTGATTTCTGACTGGTTTTAGTGACTGTTGCCCGGTGACTTCTGACTGGTTTTAGTGACTGTTGCCCGGTGATTTCTGACTGGTTTTAGTGACTGTTGCCCGGTGATTTCTGACTGGTTTTAGTGAGTGCTGCCCGGTGATTTCTGACTGGTTTTAGTGACTGTTGCCCGGTGATTTCTGACTGGTTTTAGTGACTGTTGCCCGGTGATTTCTGACTGGTTTTAGTGACTGCTGCCCGGTGATTTCTGACTGGTTTTAGTGACTGCTGCCCGGTGATTTCTGACTGGTTTTAGTGACTGTTGCCCGGTGATTTCTGACTGGTTTTAGTGACTGTTGCCCGGTGATTTCTGACTGGTTTTAGTGACTGCTGCCCGGTGATTTCTGACTGGTTTTAGTGACTGTTGCCCGGTGATTTCTGACTGGTTTTAGTGACTGTTGCCCGGTGATTTCTGGCTGGTTTTAGTGACTGTTGCCCGGTGATTTCTGGCTGGTTTTAGTGACTGCTGCCCGGTGATTTCTGACTGGTTTTAGTGACTGTTGCCCGGTGATTTCTGACTGGTTTTAGTGACTGCTGCCCGGTGATTTCTGACTGGTTTTAGTGACTGTTGCCCGGTGATTTCTGACTGGTTTTAGTGACTGTTGCCCGGTGATTTCTGACTGGTTTTAGTGACTGCTGCCCGGTGATTTCTGACTGGTTTTAGTGACTGCTGCCCGGTGATTTCTGACTGGTTTTAGTGACTGTTGCCCGGTGATTTCTGACTGGTTTTAGTGACTGCTGCCCGGTGATTTCTGACTGGTTTTAGTGACTGCTGCCCGGTGATTTCTGACTGGTTTTAGTGACTGCTGCCCGGTGATTTCTGACTGGTTTTAGTGACTGTTGCCCGGTGATTTCTGACTGGTTTTAGTGACTGTTGCCCGGTGATTTCTGACTGGTTTTAGTGACTGCTGCCCGGTGATTTCTGACTGGTTTTAGTGACTGCTGCCCGGTGATTTCTGACTGGTTTTAGTGACTGTTGCCCGGTGATTTCTGACTGGTTTTAGTGACTGCTGCCAGGTGATTTCTGACTGGTTTTAGTGACTGCTGCCCGGTGATTTCTGACTGGTTTTAGTGACTGCTTCCCGGTGATTTCTGACTGGTTTTAGTGACTGTTGCCCGGTGATTTCTGACTGGTTTTAGTGACTGCTGCCAGGTGATTTCTGACTGGTTTTAGTGACTGCTGCCCGGTGATTTCTGACTGGTTTTAGTGACTGCTTCCCGGTGATTTCTGACTGGTTTTAGTGACTGCTGCCCGGTGATTTCTGACTGGTTTTAGTGACTGTTGCCCGGTGATTTCTGACTGGTTTTAGTGACTGCTGCCCGGTGATTTCTGACTGGTTTTAGTGACTGTTGCCCGGTGATTTCTGACTGGTTTTAGTGACTGTTGCCCGGTGATTTCTGACTGGTTTTAGTGACTGCTGCCCGGTGATTTCTGACTGGTTTTAGTGACTGCTGCCCGGTGATTTCTGACTGGTTTTAGTGACTGTTGCCCGGTGATTTCTGACTGGTTTTAGTGACTGCTGCCAGGTGATTTCTGACTGGTTTTAGTGACTGCTGCCCGGTGATTTCTGACTGGTTTTAGTGACTGCTGCCCGGTGATTTCTGACTGGTTTTAGTGACTGTTGCCCGGTGATTTCTGACTGGTTTTAGTGACTGCTGCCAGGTGATTTCTGACTGGTTTTAGTGACTGCTGCCCGGTGATTTCTGACTGGTTTTAGTGACTGCTTCCCGGTGATTTCTGACTGGTTTTAGTGACTGCTGCCCGGTGATTTCTGACTGGTTTTAGTGACTGTTGCCCGGTGATTTCTGACTGGTTTTAGTGACTGCTGCCCGGTGATTTCTGACTGGTTTTAGTGACTGTTGCCCGGTGATTTCTGACTGGTTTTAGTGACTGTTGCCCGGTGATTTCTGACTGGTTTTAGTGACTGTTGCCCGGTGATTTCTGACTGGTTTTAGTGACTGCTTCCCGGTGATTTCTGACTGGTTTTAGTGACTGCTGCCCGGTGATTTCTGACTGGTTTTAGTGACTGCTGCCTGGTGATTTCTGACTGGTTTTAGTGACTGCTTCCCTGTGATTTCTGACTGGTTTTAGTGACTGCTGCCCGGTGATTTCTGACTGGTTTTAGTGACTGCTGCCCGGTGATTTCTGACTGGTTTTAGTGACTGCTGCCCGGTGATTTCTGACTGGTTTTAGTGACTGCTGCCCGGTGATTTCTGACTGGTTTTAGTGACTGCTGCCCGGTGATTTCTGACTGGTTTTAGTGACTGCTGCCCGGTGATTTCTGACTGGTTTTAGTGACTGCTGCCCAGTGTAATGGTCTGTTGGATAACATGTGAGGTTTGTGACCAGTGACACCTCCGGCAGAATGCTGTAATCTCTTATTGACCCTCGCTATTAGGGGTGTAATTGTGAAGCCGCCATTGTGTGAGCCTCCTAATATTTATGGCGGGTACAGGCTCCTATCTCACCCCCGGTATCTCTGACACGGACCCTGCTCATAATCGCCCATAATTAGTAATTTACATGGAAATGGCAGATGTGGCTGATAGTCCTGGTAACAATGAATCTGTAATGAGGCGATTCCCTCCGCTGCTCACAATGACAATATTTTTATTTCATGTGTGGATTGATTTCCAGGGCCGGGTGCGGGCGAGGACGGGGGGCGAGGACGGGGGGGCGAGGACGGGGGGCGAGGACGGGGGGGCGAGGACGGGGGGCGAGGACGGGGGGGGCGAGGACGGGGGGCGAGGACGGGGGGGCGAGGACGGGGGGGGCCATTGTGGCTGTAAATCACCAGCGGAGTGCTTCCACTACATCCCATTATCTCGTCATTTCCAGGACAAGTCTCCTCTGATAAACTCCCCCCTGAGTGCAGAGGTTAAGAGTCTAATTATTAATTATCTCCCTCCGCCATTGATATGGAGATGAGAGCGGTGTGGGGGCCGCAGCCGGAGCAGGCCCCTAATTTGTCAATAATCACTGCGGCCCTTGACCCTTAGCGGGGCTGATTTATACTCCGTGCTGACAGCAGGAGGAGAGCAGATAAAGGAGGAATATTGGAGAGAGCAGGATGATGAATGGAGAACAAGGCCGCAGCTCATCATCTCATTACAGGCTCAGAACTAATGGACCAAGTCATTGCCTCCCCTGGCTGCGGCTCAGGGATTTACTGCTGCCCCCAGCCGTGTCTCCGGCAGCCCACCACAGTCCGGCGGAGCCCCCTCTGCTCCTGCACTCATCGCAGGAATCCCATGCTAGATTACAGGCGCTTATCATTATTCTCTGACCTTGTCCTCTGGCTGAGAAGACCCTCAGACCCCCGAATAATGTACAAATGACTGCGGAGAGGAACAAAATGACCAATATATAGAGGACTATGGAACGTGTCACAGGATCCGAAGTCATACAGATCTATGTGAGAGGATCCGACGTGATACAGGATCTATGTGACGATCCAGCGTGATACAGGATCTATGTGACAGGATCCGGCGTGATACAGGCTCTATGTGACAGGATCCAGCGTGATACAGGATCTATGTGACAGGATCCGGCGTGATACAGGCTCTATGTGACAGGATCCAGCGTGATACAGGATCTATGTGACAGGATCTGGCGTGATACAGGCTCTATGTGACAGGATCCGGCGTGATACAGACTCTATGTGACAGGATCCGGCGTGATACAGGCTCTATGTGACAAGATACGATCTCATACAGATCTATGTGAGAGGATCCGGTGTGATACAGGATCTATGTGACAGGATCCGGCGTGATACAGGCTCTATGTGACAGGATCCGGCGTGATACAGGCTCTATGTGACAGGATCCAGCGTGATACAGGATCTATGTGACAGGTTCTGGCGTGATAAAGGATCTATGTGACAGGATCCGGCGTGATACAGGCTCTATGTGACAGGATCCGGCGTGATACAGGCTCTATGTGACAGGATCCGGCGTGATACAGGCTCTATGTGACAAGATACGATCTCATACAGATCTATGTGAGAGGATCCGGTGTGATACAGGATCTATGTGAGAGGATCCGACGTTATACAGGATCTATGTGACAGGATCCGAAGTCATATAGGATCTATGTGACAGGATCCGATCTCATACAGATCTATCTGACAGGATCCGACGTGATACAGGATCTATGTGACAGGATCCAGCGTGATACAGGATCTATGTGACAGGATCCAGCATGATACAGGCTCTGTGTGACAGGATGCGATCTCATACAGATCTATGTGACAGGATCCGGCGTGATACAGGATCTATGTGACAGGATCCAACGTGATACAGGATCTATGTGACAGGATCCGATCTCATACAGATCTATGTGAGAGGATCCGACGTGATACAGGATCCATGTCACAGGATCCAGCGTGATACAGGATCTATGTGAGAGGATCCGAAGTCATACAGACCTATGTGACAGGATCCGGCGTGATACAGGCTCTATGTGACAGGATCCAGCGTGATACAGGATCTATGTGACAGGATCCGGCGTGATACAGGCTCTATGTGACAGGATACGATCTCATACAGATCTATGTGAGAGGATCTGACGTGATACAGGATCTATGTGACAGGATCCAGCGTGATACAGGATCTATGTGACAGGATACGATCTCATACAGATCTATGTGACAGGATCCGACGTGATACAGGCTCTATGTGACAGGATCCAGCGTGATACAGGATCTATGTGACAGGATCCGGCGTGATACAGGCTTTATGTGAAAGGATACGATCTCATACAGATCTATGTGAGAGGATCTGACGTGATACAGGATCTATGTGACAAGATCCAGCGTGATACAGGATCTATGTGACAGGATACGATCTCATACAGATCTATGTGACAGGATCCGACGTGATACAGGATCTATGTGACAGGATCCAGCGTGATACAGGATCTATGTGACAGGATCCGGCGTGATACAGGCTCTATGTGACAGGATACGATCTCATACAGATCTATGTGAGAGGATCCGACGTGATACAGGATCTATGTGACAGGATCCGAAGTCATATAGGATCTATGTGACAGGATCCGATCTCATACAGATCTATGTCAGAGGATCCGACGTGATACAGGATCAATGTGACAGGATCCGGCGTGATACAGGATCAATGTGACAGGATCCGACGTGATACACGATCAATGTGACAGGATCCGGCGTGATACAGGATCTATGTGAGAGGATCCGATCTCATGCAGGATCTCTGTGAGAGGATCCGACGTCATACAGGATCTATGTGACAGGATCCGATCTCATACAGATCTATGTCAGAGGATCCAACGTGATACAGGATCTATGTGACAGGATCCGGTGTGATACAGGATCTATGTGACAGGATCCGATCTCATACAGGATCTCTGTGAGAGGATCCAACGTCATACAGGATCTATGTGACAGGATCCGGCGTGATACAGGATCCATGTGACAGGATCCGAAGTCATACAAGATCTATGTGAGAGGATCCGAATTCATACAGGATCTATGTGACAGGATCCGATCTCATACAGGATCCATGTGACAGGATCCGACGTTATACAGGATGTATGTGACAGGATCCAACGTCATACAGGATGTATGTGACAGGATCCGACATCATACAGGATATATGTGACAGGATCCAATGTCATACAGGATCTATGTGACAGAATCCAACGTGATACAGGATCTATGTGATAGGATCCGACGTCATACAGAATCTATGTGACAGAATCCGACGTGATACAGGATCTATGTGACAGGATCCAACGTCATACAGGATATATGTGACAGGATCCGACGTCATACAGGATCTATGTGACAGAATCCGACGTCATACAGGATCTATGTGACAGAATCCGACGTGATACAGGATCTATGTGACAGGATCCGACGTGATACAGGATCTATGTGATAGTATCCGACGTCATACAGGATCTATGTGACAGGATCCAACGCCATACAGGATCTATGTGACAGGATCCAACATCATACAGGATCTATGTGACAGGATCCGGCGTGATACAGGATCTATGTGAGAGGATCCGACGTCATACAGGATCTATGTGACAGGATCCGATCTCATACAGGATCTATGTGACAGGATCCGTCGTCATACAGAATATATGTGACCGGATCAGGCGTCATACAGAATATATGTGACAGGATCCGACGTCATACAGGATATATGTGACAGGATCCGATGTCATACAGGATATATGTGACAGGATCCAACGTGATATAGGATCTATGTGACAGGATCCGACGTGATACAGGATCTATGTGACAGGATCCGACTTGATACAGGATCTATGTGACAGGAACCGACATCATACAGGAACTATGTGACAGGATCCGACGTGATACAGGATCTATGTGTGTGGATCCGACGTCATACAGGATCTATGTGACAGGATCCGGCGTGATACAGGATCTATGTGACAGGATCCGACGTCATACAGGATCTAGGTGACAGGATCCGACGTGATACAGGATTTATGTGAGAGGATCCGACATCATACAGGATCTATGTTACAGGAGCCGACATGATACAGGATCTATGTGACAGGATCCGACATGATGCAGGATGTATGTGACAGGATCCGGCGTCATACAGGATCTATGTGACAGGATCCGGCGTGATACAGGATCTATGTGACTGGATCCGACGTGATACAGGATCTATGTGACTGGATCCGACGTGATACAGGATGTATGCGACAGGATCCGACGTCATACAGGATCCATGTGACAGGATCCGACGTCATACAGGATCTATGTGACAGGATCCGGCGTGATACAGGCTCTATGTGACAGGATCCAGCGTGATACAGGATCTATGTGACAGGATCTGGCGTGATACAGGCTCTATGTGACAGGATCCGGCGTGATACAGGCTCTATGTGACAGGATCCGGCGTGATACAGGCTCTATGTGACAAGATACGATCTCATACAGATCTATGTGAGAGGATCCGGTGTGATACAGGATCTATGTGACAGGATCCGGCGTGATACAGGCTCTATGTGACAGGATCCGGCGTGATACAGGCTCTATGTGACAGGATCCAGCGTGATACAGGATCTATGTGACAGGTTCTGGCGTGATAAAGGATCTATGTGACAGGATCCGGCGTGATACAGGCTCTATGTGACAGGATCCGGCGTGATACAGGCTCTATGTGACAGGATCCGGCGTGATACAGGCTCTATGTGACAAGATACGATCTCATACAGATCTATGTGAGAGGATCCGGTGTGATACAGGATCTATGTGAGAGGATCCGACGTTATACAGGATCTATGTGACAGGATCCGAAGTCATATAGGATCTATGTGACAGGATCCGATCTCATACAGATCTATCTGACAGGATCCGACGTGATACAGGATCTATGTGACAGGATCCAGCGTGATACAGGATCTATGTGACAGGATCCAGCATGATACAGGCTCTGTGTGACAGGATGCGATCTCATACAGATCTATGTGACAGGATCCGGCGTGATACAGGATCTATGTGACAGGATCCAACGTGATACAGGATCTATGTGACAGGATCCGATCTCATACAGATCTATGTGAGAGGATCCGACGTGATACAGGATCCATGTCACAGGATCCAGCGTGATACAGGATCTATGTGAGAGGATCCGAAGTCATACAGACCTATGTGACAGGATCCGGCGTGATACAGGCTCTATGTGACAGGATCCAGCGTGATACAGGATCTATGTGACAGGATCCGGCGTGATACAGGCTCTATGTGACAGGATACGATCTCATACAGATCTATGTGAGAGGATCTGACGTGATACAGGATCTATGTGACAGGATCCAGCGTGATACAGGATCTATGTGACAGGATACGATCTCATACAGATCTATGTGACAGGATCCGACGTGATACAGGCTCTATGTGACAGGATCCAGCGTGATACAGGATCTATGTGACAGGATCCGGCGTGATACAGGCTTTATGTGAAAGGATACGATCTCATACAGATCTATGTGAGAGGATCTGACGTGATACAGGATCTATGTGACAAGATCCAGCGTGATACAGGATCTATGTGACAGGATACGATCTCATACAGATCTATGTGACAGGATCCGACGTGATACAGGATCTATGTGACAGGATCCAGCGTGATACAGGATCTATGTGACAGGATCCGGCGTGATACAGGCTCTATGTGACAGGATACGATCTCATACAGATCTATGTGAGAGGATCCGACGTGATACAGGATCTATGTGTGTGGATCCGACGTCATACAGGATCTATGTGACAGGATCCGGCGTGATACAGGATCTATGTGACAGGATCCGACGTCATACAGGATCTAGGTGACAGGATCCGACGTGATACAGGATTTATGTGAGAGGATCCGACATCATACAGGATCTATGTTACAGGAGCCGACATGATACAGGATCTATGTGACAGGATCCGACATGATGCAGGATGTATGTGACAGGATCCGGCGTCATACAGGATCTATGTGACAGGATCCGGCGTGATACAGGATCTATGTGACTGGATCCGACGTGATACAGGATCTATGTGACTGGATCCGACGTGATACAGGATGTATGCGACAGGATCCGACGTCATACAGGATCCATGTGACAGGATCCGACGTCATACAGGATCTATGTGACAGGATCCGGCGTGATACAGGCTCTATGTGACAGGATCCAGCGTGATACAGGATCTATGTGACAGGATCTGGCGTGATACAGGCTCTATGTGACAGGATCCGGCGTGATACAGGCTCTATGTGACAGGATCCGGCGTGATACAGGCTCTATGTGACAAGATACGATCTCATACAGATCTATGTGAGAGGATCCGGTGTGATACAGGATCTATGTGACAGGATCCGGCGTGATACAGGCTCTATGTGACAGGATCCGGCGTGATACAGGCTCTATGTGACAGGATCCAGCGTGATACAGGATCTATGTGACAGGTTCTGGCGTGATAAAGGATCTATGTGACAGGATCCGGCGTGATACAGGCTCTATGTGACAGGATCCGGCGTGATACAGGCTCTATGTGACAGGATCCGGCGTGATACAGGCTCTATGTGACAAGATACGATCTCATACAGATCTATGTGAGAGGATCCGGTGTGATACAGGATCTATGTGAGAGGATCCGACGTTATACAGGATCTATGTGACAGGATCCGAAGTCATATAGGATCTATGTGACAGGATCCGATCTCATACAGATCTATCTGACAGGATCCGACGTGATACAGGATCTATGTGACAGGATCCAGCGTGATACAGGATCTATGTGACAGGATCCAGCATGATACAGGCTCTGTGTGACAGGATGCGATCTCATACAGATCTATGTGACAGGATCCGGCGTGATACAGGATCTATGTGACAGGATCCAACGTGATACAGGATCTATGTGACAGGATCCGATCTCATACAGATCTATGTGAGAGGATCCGACGTGATACAGGATCCATGTCACAGGATCCAGCGTGATACAGGATCTATGTGAGAGGATCCGAAGTCATACAGACCTATGTGACAGGATCCGGCGTGATACAGGCTCTATGTGACAGGATCCAGCGTGATACAGGATCTATGTGACAGGATCCGGCGTGATACAGGCTCTATGTGACAGGATACGATCTCATACAGATCTATTTGAGAGGATCTGACGTGATACAGGATCTATGTGACAGGATCCAGCGTGATACAGGATCTATGTGACAGGATACGATCTCATACAGATCTATGTGACAGGATCCGACGTGATACAGGCTCTATGTGACAGGATCCAGCGTGATACAGGATCTATGTGACAGGATCCGGCGTGATACAGGCTTTATGTGAAAGGATACGATCTCATACAGATCTATGTGAGAGGATCTGACGTGATACAGGATCTATGTGACAAGATCCAGCGTGATACAGGATCTATGTGACAGGATACGATCTCATACAGATCTATGTGACAGGATCCGACGTGATACAGGATCTATGTGACAGGATCCAGCGTGATACAGGATCTATGTGACAGGATCCGGCGTGATACAGGCTCTATGTGACAGGATACGATCTCATACAGATCTATGTGAGAGGATCCGACGTGATACAGGATCTATGTGACAGGATCCGAAGTCATATAGGATCTATGTGACAGGATCCGATCTCATACAGATCTATGTCAGAGGATCCGACGTGATACAGGATCAATGTGACAGGATCCGGCGTGATACAGGATCAATGTGACAGGATCCGACGTGATACACGATCAATGTGACAGGATCCGGCGTGATACAGGATCTATGTGAGAGGATCCGATCTCATGCAGGATCTCTGTGAGAGGATCCGACGTCATACAGGATCTATGTGACAGGATCCGATCTCATACAGATCTATGTCAGAGGATCCAACGTGATACAGGATCTATGTGACAGGATCCGGTGTGATACAGGATCTATGTGACAGGATCCGATCTCATACAGGATCTCTGTGAGAGGATCCAACGTCATACAGGATCTATGTGACAGGATCCGGCGTGATACAGGATCCATGTGACAGGATCCGAAGTCATACAAGATCTATGTGAGAGGATCCGAATTCATACAGGATCTATGTGACAGGATCCGATCTCATACAGGATCCATGTGACAGGATCCGACGTTATACAGGATGTATGTGACAGGATCCAACGTCATACAGGATGTATGTGACAGGATCCGACATCATACAGGATATATGTGACAGGATCCAATGTCATACAGGATCTATGTGACAGAATCCAACGTGATACAGGATCTATGTGATAGGATCCGACGTCATACAGAATCTATGTGACAGAATCCGACGTGATACAGGATCTATGTGACAGGATCCAACGTCATACAGGATATATGTGACAGGATCCGACGTCATACAGGATCTATGTGACAGAATCCGACGTGATACAGGATCTATGTGACAGAATCCGACGTGATACAGGATCTATGTGACAGGATCCGACGTGATACAGGATCTATGTGATAGTATCCGACGTCATACAGGATCTATGTGACAGGATCCAACGCCATACAGGATCTATGTGACAGGATCCAACATCATACAGGATCTATGTGACAGGATCCGGCGTGATACAGGATCTATGTGAGAGGATCCGACGTCATACAGGATCTATGTGACAGGATCCGATCTCATACAGGATCTATGTGACAGGATCCGTCGTCATACAGAATATATGTGACCGGATCAGGCGTCATACAGAATATATGTGACAGGATCCGACGTCATACAGGATATATGTGACAGGATCCGATGTCATACAGGATATATGTGACAGGATCCAACGTGATATAGGATCTATGTGACAGGATCCGACGTGATACAGGATCTATGTGACAGGATCCGACTTGATACAGGATCTATGTGACAGGAACCGACATCATACAGGAACTATGTGACAGGATCCGACGTGATACAGGATCTATGTGTGTGGATCCGACGTCATACAGGATCTATGTGACAGGATCCGGCGTGATACAGGATCTATGTGACAGGATCCGACGTCATACAGGATCTAGGTGACAGGATCCGACGTGATACAGGATTTATGTGAGAGGATCCGACATCATACAGGATCTATGTTACAGGAGCCGACATGATACAGGATCTATGTGACAGGATCCGACATGATGCAGGATGTATGTGACAGGATCCGGCGTCATACAGGATCTATGTGACAGGATCCGGCGTGATACAGGATCTATGTGACTGGATCCGACGTGATACAGGATCTATGTGACTGGATCCGACGTGATACAGGATGTATGCGACAGGATCCGACGTCATACAGGATCCATGTGACAGGATCCGACGTCATACAGGATCTATGTGACAGGATCTGACGTCATACATGATCTATGTGACAGGATCCAACGTCATACAGGATCTACTGTATGTGACAGGATCCGACGTGATACAGGATGTATGTGACAGGATCCGACGTGATACAGAATCTATATGACAGGATCCGACTTGATACAGGATCTATGTGACAGGATCCGACATGATACAGGATCTATGGGAGAGGATCCGACGTCATACAGGATCTATGTGACAGGATCCAGCATGATACAGGATCCATGTGACAGGATCCGACGTGATACAGGATCTATGTGACAGGATCCGACATGATACAAGATCTATGTGACAGGATCCGACGTGATAAAGGATCTACGTGACAGGATCTGGCGTGATACAGAATCTACGTGACAGGATCCGACGTGATACAGGATCTATGTGACAGGATCCGACGTCATACAGGATCTATGTGACAGGATCCGATGTGATAGAGGATATATGTGACAGGATCCGACGTGATACAGGATATATGTGACAGGATCCGACGTGATACAGGATCTATGTGAGCGGATCCAGCGTGATACAGGTTCTATGTGACAGGATCCAACGTCATGCAGGATCTGTGTGACAGGATCCGACGTCATACAGGATCTATGTGACAGGATCCGACATCATACAGGATCTATGTGACAGGATCCGACGTGATACAGGATATATATGACAGGATCCGATGTGATACAGGATCTATGTGAGAGAATCCGGCGTGATACAGGATCTTTGTGACAGGATCCAATGTGATATAGGATGTATGTGACAGGATCCGACGTGATACAGGATCTATGTGACAGGATCCGACGTGATAAAGGATCTACGTGACAGAATCCGACGTGATAAAGGATCTACAGTATGTGAGAAGATCCGACGTGATACAAGATCTATGTGACAGGATCCGACTTGATACAGAAACCACTGGAGCCATAGGCGGAGGAGGACATAACTTGGGGATGGGTGGACCTTCACTCCTACAGCTTTTTTGGTATAGTGGTGTAGATTTATAAGCACGACGGATGTTGCTTTAACCCCTTCACCCCCAAGGGTGGTTTGCACGTTCATGACCGGGCCAATTTTTACAATTCTGACCACTGTACCTTTATGAGGTCATAACTCTGGAACGCTTCCATGGATCACGGTGATTCTGACATTGTTTTCTCGTGACATATTGTACTTCATGTTAGTGGTAAAATTTCATTCAAATAACTTGCGTTTATTTGTGAGAAAAACGGAAATTTGGCGAAAATTTTGAAAATTTCGCAATTTTCCAACTTTGAATTTTTATGCCCTTAAATCACAGAGATACAGCACACAAAAAACTTGATAAGTAACATTTCCCACATGTTTACTTTACATCAGCACAATTTTGGAACCAACATTTTTTTTTGTTAGGAAGTTATAAGGGTTAAAAGTTGACCAGCGATTTCTCATTTTTACAACACCATTTTATTTTTAGGACCACATCACATTTGAAGACACTTTGAGGGGTCTATATGATAGAAAATACCCAAAAGTGACACCATTCTAAAAACTGCACCCCTTAAGGTGCTCAAAACCACATTCAAGAAGTTTATTAACCCTTTAGGTGCGTCACAGGAATTGTTTTGAATATTTAAAAAAAAATGAACATCTAACTTTTTTTCATAAAAAAAATAATTCAGGTTCAATTTTTTTTATTTTACCAAGGGTAACAGGAGAAATTGGACTGCAAAAGTTATTGTGCAATTTGTCCTGAGTACGCCGATACCTGATATGTGGGGGGGAACGACTGTTTCGGCGCATGGCAGAGCTCAGAATGGAAGGAGCGCCGTTTGACTTTTTCAATGCAAAATTGGCTGGAATTCAGATTGGACGCCATGTCACGTTTGGAGAGTCCCTGATGTACCTAAACAGTGGAAACCCCCTACAAGTGACCCCATTTTGGAAACTAGACCCCCCAAGGAACTTATCTAGATATGTGGTGAGAACTTTGAACCCACAAGGGCTTTACAAAAGTTTATAACGTACAGTGGTACAATTAAAAAATCATATTTTTTCCACAAAAATGATCTTTTCACCCCAATTTTTATTTTCCCAAGGGTAACTGGACCCTAAAAGTTATTGTGCAATTTGTCCTGAGTACGCTGATACCCCACATGTGGGGGTAAACCACTATTTGGGCGCATGGCAGAGCTCGGAAGGGAAGCAGCGCCATTTGACGTTTTTGGCTGGAATTGAGATCGGACACCATGTCGCGTTTGGAAAACCCCTGATGTACCAAAACAGTGGAAACCCCCCAAAAATGACACCATTTAGGAAACTAGACCCCCTAAGGAACTTATCTAGATGTGTGGTGAGAACTTTGAACCCCCCATGGGCTTCACAGAAGTTTATAACATAAAGCCATACAATTAAAAAATCATATTTTTTCCACAAAAATGATCTTTTCACCCTCAATTCTTATTTTTCCAAGGGTAACAGGACCCTAAAAGTTATTGTGCAATTTGTCCTGAGTACGCTGACATGTGGGGGTAAACCACTATTTGGGCACATGGCAGAGCTCGGAAGGGAAGCAGTGCCATTTGACGTTTTTGGCTGGAATTGAGATCGGACACCATGTCGCGTTTGGAAAACTCCTGATGTACCAAAACAGTGGAAACCCCCCACAAATGACACCATTTTGGAAACTAGACCCCCTAAGGAACTTATCTAGATGTGTGGTGAGCACTTTGACCCCCCCAGTGCTTCACAGAAGTTTATAACGCCCGGGCGTGAAAATAAAAAATTCGTATTTTTCCACAAACATGATCTTTTAGTCACCATTTTTTTTATTTTCCCAAGGGTACCAGGAGAAATTGGACCCCAAAAGTTGTTGTCCAATTTGTCCTGAGTATGCTGATACCCCATATGTGGGAGAAAACTACTGTATGGGCCCACGTCGGGGCTCGGAAGGGAAGTAGTGACGTTTTGGAATGCAGACTTTGATGGAATGGTCTGCGGGTGTCATGTTGCCTTTGGAGAGCCCCTAATGTACCTAAACAGTGGAAACCCCCCACAAATGACACCATTTTGTAAACTAGACCCCCCAAGGAACTTATCTAGATGTGTGGTGAGCACTTTGAACCCCCCAGTGCTTCACAGAAGTTTATAACGCCCGGGCGTGAAAATAAAAAATTTGTATTTTTTCCACAAACATGATCTTTTAGTCACCATTTTTTTATTTTCCCAAGGGTACCAGGAGAAATTGGACCTTAAAAGTTGTTGTCCAATTTGTCCTGAGTATGCTGATACCCCATATGTGGGAGAAAACTACTGTATGGGCACACGTCGGGGCTCGCAAGGGAAGTAGTGACGTTTTGGAATGCAGACTTTGATGGAATGGTCTGCGGGTGTCATGTTGCCTTTGGAGAGCCCCTAATGTACCTAAACAGTGGAAACCCCCCACAAATGACACCATTTTGTAAACTAGACCCCCCCAAGGAACTTATCTAGATGTGTGGTGAGCACTTTGAACCCCCCAGTGCTTCACAGAAGTTTATAACGCCCGGGCGTGAAAATAAAAAATTCGTATTTTTTCCACAAACATGATCTTTTAGTCACCATTTTTTTATTTTCCCAAGGGTACCAGGAGAAATTGGACCTTAAAAGTTGTTGTCCAATTTGTCCTGAGTAAGCTGATACCCCATATGTGGGAGAAAACTACTGTATGGGCACACGTCGGGGCTCGGAAGGGAAGCAGTGACGTTTTGGAATGCAGACTGATGGAATGGTCTGCGGGTGTCATGTGCGTTTGGAGAGCCCCTGATGTACCTAAACTATTGAAACTCCCCACAAGTGACCCCATTTTGGACACTAGACCCCCCACGGAACTTATCTAGATGTGTGGTGAGCACTTTGAACCCCCAAGTGCTTCACAGAAGTTTATAACACTCGGACGTGAAAATAAAAAAATCATTTTTTTTTCCACAAAAATGATATTTTTGCCCCCAATTTTTTATTTTCCTAAGGGTAACAGGAGAAATTGGACCCCAAAAATTGTTTTGCAATTTGTCCTGAGTAGGCTGATACCCTACATGTGGGGGTAAAACACTGTTTGGGCGCATGGCAGAGCTTGGAAGGGAAGGAGCACCATATGACTTTTTCAACTCAGAATTGGCTGGAATTGAGATCAGACGCCATGTTGCATTTGGAGAGCCCCTGATGTGCCCAAACAGTGGAAACCCCCAATTCTAACTCCAACCCGAACCCCAACATGCCCCTAACCCTAATCTCAGCCCTAACCCTAGCCCTACCCTACCCTACCCCTACCCCAACACACCCCTAGCCCTAACCCTAATGGAAAAATGGAAATAAATACATTTTCTTTTAGTTTTATTATTTTTCCCTGACTAAGGGGGTGATAACGGGGGGTTTGATTTACTATTTATGGCGGTTTTTATGTTTGGCGGCTGTCACACGCTAAAAGACGCTTTTTATTGTAAAAATAGTTTTTGCATCACCACATATTGAGAGCTATAATTTTTCCGTATTTTGACCCACCGAGTCATGTGAGGTCTTATTTTTTGCGGGACGAGTTGACGTTTTTATTGGTACCATTTTCGGGCACGTGACATTTTTTGATCGCTTTTTATTCCGATTTTTGGGACGCAGAATGAACAAAAACCAGCGTTTCATGAATTTCTTTTGGGGGGGTGCGTTTACACCGTTCCGCGTGCGGTAAAATTGATAAAGCGGTTTTATTCTTCGCGTCAGTACGGTTACAGCGATACCTCATTTAGGTCTTTTTTTATGTTTTTGTCAGTTTTATGCAATGAAAACTATTTTAGATAAAAAATAATTATTTTTGCATCGCTTTATTCTGCGAGCTATAACTTTTTTATTTTTTTGCGGATGATGCTGTATGGTGGCTCGTTTTTTGTGGAACAAGATGACGTTTTCAGCGGTACCATGGATATTTATATCTGTCTTTTTGATCGCGCGTTATTACACTTTTTGTTTGGCAGTATAATAAATCATTATTTTTTGCTTCGTTTTTTATTTTTATTTTTTAAGGGGTTCGCTAAAGGGGTTAACTAATGGGAAAGTTTTATAGGGGGGGTCGTTACGGACGCGGCGATGCCTAATATGTGTACTTTTATTGTTTTTTTTTTATTATTATTTCCAAAAAATGGATTTATTGGGGGAATATTTTTTTTTTTTTTCTAATTTATTTGGCGATTTTTTTAAAATTATTTTTACACTTTTTTTTATTTTTTTTTTTACTTTATTAAATAGTCCCAGGTGGGACATCACTGTCCTGTGACAGATCGCTGATCTGTCACATCACAGATCACTGTGACAGATCAGCAATCTGTCACAGGCATTGAAGAAGACTCTTGCCTGCGCTTTGCAGGCACTGAGGAAGCCAGCTTCCTCAGGCCCCCGAAGGCCCCCGTCGCCATCTTGGATTTGGGGGCCTGGAGGAAAGGAGCCCCCCGCAGCAGCGCTGCACATTGCGCTGCCGTGGGGGGCACAGGGAAGCACGGAGGGAGCCCCCTCCCTGCCGATGCTTCCCTTTAACTCCCGGTACACCGCGATCATGTTTGATCGCGGTGTGCAAGGGGTTAACGTGTCGGGCGCCCCTGACACATTGTGCCGGGTGTCAGCTGTGATAATCAGCTGACACCCGGCCGCGATCAGCGGCGCTCACCACGTGGGCGCCGCTGATCGCACCGACGTACTATCCCGTCCATGGGCATAGGGGCCCAGGTCCCATGGACGGGATATACCGTCGGATGTCAGGAAGGGGTTAAGACTGTGTGCACACGATGCAGATATCTAGCGGATCCGCAGCGGATTTTACCGCGCAGAAACGCTGCATATCCGCATTGTGATGTACAGTAGCCTTAAAATCAATGAAAAAAAAAACCTGTGCAGACGCTGCGGATTTTTCCACGCGGTTTTCCTGCGGTACAAAATCCGCAGCATGTTACTTCTTTTGTGCGGTTTTCCATATCCCGTCACCAAATCCGCAGGGGGAAAACCGCAGAAAAACCGCAAGAAAACCGCATTAAAAATGGAAGAAATCCGCAGGGCTAAAAAGCCCGTCTGCACTCAGCCTAAGAGTAAGAAGCCCAGTATGTCTGTGCCTGGGGGTCACTGTGAGGAGGGTGAGGATTATATAGAACAGGAAATCTGTGTCTCTCCCTCTTTCTTGCACAGGATGAACAGGAGGAAGCATGTCTGCAGTGTCAGGGAGTATAATACTGGGGTCATCACCTCACATTACAGATGATAGGAGCACATTCACCTCAGACATCATGTACCAGTGTAGTATCAGCTCCTACATCATGTATGGCAGGGCCGGACTAGGACTAAAATTCAGCCCTGGCATTTGAAGTTACACAGGCCCACTAGTCACATGGTGACTATATAATATCTTTGTACACTTGTAGTTTACAAGAAGTGAGAGGTGATTAACACGACTATATAACATGTAGTCACAGCTGTGCCCAGTATTTCAGCTCAGTCCTATTTATTGCTTTTAGGTACAGTACTCCCCCCAAAGCTCTGTCCCCTTTTGTATGCATCATTACAGAATTCCTGGCAGAACTGCTCTCTATTGGGCAACCAGACCCCCTGGTCATAGCCGCCCCTATCATACCTCCCAACTTTTGAAGAAGGGAAAGACGGACAAAGATTGCGGCGCGCTGCTGCAAATTTTGGCCACGCCCAGCCACACCCATTTCACAACTAGTCACACCCATGTGCACACCTAATCGCACCCATTTAGCACTGCTGATCACACTGACTGGTACTGAGGGCACAGTGGCTGGCATTATGGGCACACTGACTGGCACTAAGGAAGAGAGAAAACAGAGAGAGAGAAAAAAGAAAACGGAGAGAGCGAGAAAGAAAGGGGAAAGAAAGAAAGAACAGTGAGAGACAAAGAAAGAACAGAGAGAGACAGAAAGAACAGAGAAAGAAAGAGGGGAAAGAAAGAAAGAACAGAGAGAGACAGAGAAAGAACAGAGAGAGAAAGAAATAAGTAAAGAAAAGAAAGAAAGAACAGAGAAAGAGAGGAAAGAAAAAGAAAGAAAGAGGGAAAGAAAGAACAGAGAGAAAGAAAGAACAGAGAGAAAGAAAAAGAGAGAAAGAAATAAAGAAAGATTCTACAAAGATACTATAGCAGCCCGGCTCCCATTGTAGTGCCCACCTGAGCCTCCCGGTGCAGGACCTATCATGATCCGCTCACATGGCCGGCATCCCCGATTCCAAGGCGATCCTGCTGTCTGCGCTGTCGGAGGAGGACACGGTGATGGATCTGAAGCATTCCTAGTTCCGTCACAATCTCCTCAAGAAATTATCTCATTTCCGGTCAGCTTCCAGCACATCACTTCAGGTGGAACGTCATGTGTGTCTTTTAAAATGCTCCTCGGGGCTCCGCCGTGTACTCCTTTGTCCGTGGGAAAAGCCCGCTTTGTATGCTTTGTACACACTTGGCTCCGCTCCGTACATCCCGTACACATATGGCTCCACTCCATACACACACGGCTCCACTCTGTCCACCTCGCACACGCGCGGCTCCTCTCCGTACACCTCGCACACGCACGGCTCCTCTCCGTACACCTCGCACACGCGCGGCTCCTCTCCGTACACCTCGCACACGCGCGGCTCCTCTCCGTACACCTCGCACACGCGCGGCTCCTCTCCGTACACCTCGCACACACGCGGCTCCGCTCCGTACACCTCGCACACACGCGGCTCCGCTCCGTACACCTCATACACACGCGGCTCCGCTCCGTACACCTCGTACACCCACGGCTCCGCTCCGTACACCTCATACACACACAGCTCTGCTACATCCACACTGTAAATCCTGACCCCACACATACTTACCTCAACCAGCACCATGACAACAGCAAAGCAGAGTCTTGCAGACGGTAGAGGCAAGGCTGAGCGCACAGGACCTGTGATGAGGTCACAGGAGGGGCGGAGTCAGGGGTGACATGTTCGGGGGTCTGGACAAAGGCTCCTGATCATGTGACCCCCTGACTCCTCCCCTCCTGTGACCTCATCACATGTCCTGCGAACAGAGCCAGCAGGCAAGCGAGTGCGACGCTGTGAGTGGCTGGGGGGGAGGGGGTCTAATGCTAGGGCGAGGATGGGGGAGGGGGCGTGGCGGCTTATCTCCCTGCAGTGCGGGAGGAACTTGGAAACTATCACCGCCGTGCCCGCAGAGGGCCGGCGGCAGGAGAAACAGTGGCCGCAGCAGCTGGCAAGCGGCCAGATGATTGGGCGCTGCCGCCCGCGGCCCACGTGACAGCGGCCCAGCGGGAAAATGCCCGGTTGGTTATATTGCCAATCCGGGCCTGATGTATGGGATCAATATTACCTCATGTATCCGCCATGTTCCCTCATGTGTCTGCAGTGTCAGGGAGTGTAATACTGGGGTCATCACCTCACATTACAGATGATCGGAGCACATTCACCTCAGACATCGTGTACTAGTGTAGTATCAGCTCCTACATCATGTATGGGATCAATATTACCTCATGTATCCGCCATGTTCCCTCATGTGTCTGCAGTGTCAGGGAGTGTAATACTGGGGTCATCACCTCACATGACAGATGATCGGAGCACATTCACCTCAGACATCGTGTACTAGTGTAGTATCAGCTCCTACATCATGTATGGGATCAATATTACCTCATGTATCCGCCATGTTCCCTCATGTGTCTGCAGTGTCAGGGAGTGTAATACTGGGGTCATCACCTCACATTACAGATGATAGGAGCACATTCACCTCAGACATCGTGTACTAGTGTAGTATCAGCTCCTACATCATATATGGGATCAATATTACCTCATGTATCCGCCATGTTCCCTCATGTGTCTGCAGTGTCAGGGAGTGTAATACTGGGGTCATCACCTCACATTACAGATGATAGGAGCACATTCACCTCAGACATCGTGTACTAGTGTAGTATCAGCTCCTACATCATATATGGGATCAATATTACCTCATGTATCCGCCATGTTCCCTCATGTGTCTGCAGTGTCAGGGAGTGTAATACTGGGGTCATCACCTCACATGACATGATCGGAGCACATTCACCTCAGACATCGTGTACTAGTGTAGTATCAGCTCCTACATCATATATGGGATCAATATTACCTCATGTATCCGCCATGTTCCCTCATGTGTCTGCAGTGTCAGGGAGTGTAATACTGGGGTCATCACCTCACATGACAGATGATAGGAGCACATTCACCTCAGACATCGTGTACTAGTGTAGTATCAGCTCCTACATCATGTATGGGATCAATATTACCTCATGTATCCGCTGATAGGAACTGAAGGAGTTAAATTGAGTTCTGTCTATGTTGCATTCTCTTGTTTAAAACCTTATCTGTTCTTCGAGGAGATGTCTCAGACATCTCCCTTGTGAACCAAGGTCAAATACCTCTGCTTTTTCGCCTAAGTGACTTTCTTTGTAGAAAACAAGTTGTGAAATCATTTGTACTGCGCATGTCTGTAAATGTTTAAATTCTTTACTATAAAAGACGGAAGCCTAACTGATAAGCCAGAGGCGTCTTGGCAGACATCCCGAGTCGTATCATACAGCTTATGTCTGTGTTATTCTTCTCGACGGAGCAATCGATTAGAGACATATGGTGCCTCACACCTAAGAACATCGGTCCTTCAGATGAAAGAGATATCTGAGGGATCCCGACAGTTTCCTGGCGCCCGAAACAGGGACCTGATATAGGCACCTCTCCAAGACTACCCAATCTACAGACCACTCCAGTTACTGATGAAATTGTGAACAGCAGACCTAAACACCTGGCCAGGTAAGAGATCAATTTTTCTCTTCTCTGCTCTTCATAATCTATCATTATAACTAAGGTCCGTATAAAGGGGAATCTAGTAGAGGAGGGGGCCGTAAAATCAGGTCCATATAAGAACTCTGAGGAAATCGGGTGTGACACGCATATGTAATTTCTGCTCGAATGAGAGGTTACTGTAGGTTCTGTCTGTGCACAGCTATTTTTAGAAAAAGAGCTGATGCAAATCAAAATGGGAGAGGTCTGACATTACGGAATATAAGGCTGGGTGAACAGTTCATACTGCGCAGCCCGGACGGACAAGTTTTTCACAATAGACGATTCCGCACTAGAAATAGGGGAGGTTGTTGAGTGACTGCCTTGATTTGAAGGATTGTGGAAAGTAGACAAATAAGCTGCACAGTAGGTATTCGTTCAAAGAGTGGTGATATTGCCTAACTGGGTCATGTGACAGCGTCCTTTCGGGGAGGTCACCGCCTAAGCTTAAATCAACACCCTTTACGAATAAACCTTGTGACAGATAAGAGTGTGACCGAATGAGCACAGGACCGTGAAATGAGCCTGTGACAGGATATGACTGAAGAACCCCGATAGATGGACACTTTGTTTACAATCCTGTGTGTTGTGGGAGTATTTCTGTTCGGATGCTACATAGCATATAAGTACACGAAACAAGTAGTACACCGAGGAACAGACACTCCATTTAGCCTGTTAGCACCTTAGGAAGAAGGTAACGAGGTATAGTAGAGCCTAGTCTTGAGCTTACCCAATACACCACCTAAGGCAGGGGACTAACAGGAAGACAACAAGAGAAACAGGATAAGAATAAAAGATAAAATGGGGAACAGTCAGGGAAAGACACCTGAAGAAGGAAATCGGTTATGTGATATAATTGAGGATAGATATGGAAGTAGTGCAGCAAAGAACCTGGAAAAAGTATTAATCAAATCCAAAGTGCAAGATAGGCAGGCTGTGTGAATCCTTGTATATATGTCTATGAGAACCTCTGAATAAGATGAGAGATGAGTAATTGAGTATAAAAAAAAAAAAAAATCAGTGAATGAGCACGTATGAATGAATCATCACACATCATTTTTGTGTCAAGAGATTTGTGACCTTTCTAGTTGTGGTGGAATCCCGGACAGATGCGTTATAGATATTTCAAATCTACATCTGAGACTGAATGAATTGAGTAATTATATAGTTCGTGTTATATGTGGCATTACATTGTAAAGTTTCCTGAATGCATTTGGCCAGAAAAAGGGCAAGGCATGGTTAATCTCATTATACAGTTATCTGCCCTTACAGTGAAATCCCGTGATTTTGAGTTTCTTTGTAGAAATTGATTTTGATAAGTCTAAAGAACTACAGAATTCTGTGAAGGACGACGCTGCATTCTGATGGGAGGGGGGAATTATGCCGCTGCGCAGTTTCTTCTCCCTTCGCTCTTATCTCTGCTGAGTGTGAGTTGTGCTCAAAATTCTCTGTAATTCTATCCGTAAGGTACGCGCTGAAAGATTTGTGCATTTTAAAGCAACAGTACTTAATTGAAGATTGGAAGTTAAAAGTAAGTTATGGTGCCTAATTTAGAAGGGAATTGTAAGTGATTGCTTGGTCATTAATGTGTTTGAACCTGCTTCTAGTTGTGTGATTGATTTGTATAGCAAATTGTGTCAAATTACAAAAGACAGAGAAGGAAGGAAGCAGTAAAACAAGTGGGACAAATATTGAAAAAGGCAAAAATACCAGAGTGTGAATGTTTGGATGTACAAAAAGGCACAGACAAGGGAAGAAAATAGCAAGTGAATAAATGATGCTTGAGAATGTGCAGCAGTATGGAAGGTGTATTATGAATGTTTGATTGACAAAGTGTAACCAGAGACCCAGACAAAACAGATGGACTTGTAAACACTGTGGTCAGACTCAGACAAATCCAGACTGAATAGCTACTTGTGTGACCTGTGCTACTGACCTAAGAGAATTGCACTAAATCCTATCCAGACAAGATCATAAGAAGCTGACATAATAGTGTGGATAGTGGGTAGTGGGGACATTGGCCCTTGAGGAGTAAGCTGACAGTAGACATCAGACGGCCAACCCCATCAGGACCTAGAAGTGTGACTAGAATAAGAAAGATACAGGTGTATTATCCCTGGAGCCCCTCTGACCAGCTAGCTTTGCTGAAGCAGCTGCCTGACCCTGAAGACCAACCATTCCCGTTTTACAGACACATAAAGGAAGTACAGCAGACATATAAGTGTACCTGGGCAGACCTAGAGAGGTTGGTGAGTTTAAAGGCAGGTGACGCACTAGGACATATAATTAAGACACACAGATGTGACAAAGAATCAGGCTTGGGGCATGGATGATAAATCTGCACGATCTGGGGAGACGTACTGTGAGTCACTAAGACAATGGGCTGCAGTGGAACAATCAGAGCAGTCTGTACTCCTGACTAATGTGACACAGCAAAGAGGAGAGAGAGTAGAGATATACCTTGGACGGTTACAGCTGAAATGGGCAGACATGGGGTACATTTGCATAAACCCACTTGATGTTAGAATACTGGTGGATGCATTCATTGACGGTATGAACAAAGACTTACGAGACGCAGTACAGACAGCCAGACCTGAATGGAGACATGTAGATCCGAAAGACCTCCTTAAGGTAGCTAAAGAAATTGAGCAAACAAGGACAATAAAACGACCTGTCATGTATGCTGGAGCACAAGGAAAAAAGTGGAGACGTAATAGGGAAGGCATGTGAGATGACACTGACGTTTCTTTTGACAATCTATTCCCCACATGACATCCTTGCCATACTCCTACAAGTTCAACCAAAACATCTGTCTATGGCCAGACAGCTCTGACTTGAGTGTGCTCTACTAATTCCTGAGTATGTCACTCCTCAAAAGATGTAACGTTCTGAATCCAGCCACCCTCCTGCCTGTGGATTCAGAAAAGGGGGAATTGGTGACCGTATTGGCAAGTGAGGAAGGATACTTTGACATGACGCATGAACATGTCTGCATAGAACTGATGAGTCAGGAGACAGTTGGGTTTGCACACATTCATGAAAAACCTGTTCCTAATGCAGACTTTGAGTTTCTTTTTTGTAGATGGCCCCAGATACCACCAGGATGGACGATTCTACACTGGATATGCAGTAGTATCCTCACATGAGGTAATCCGAGCGGAACCACTCTCTCCTCACATGTCGGCGCAGGAGGCAGAGTTGAAGGCACTCACTGAGGCGTGTAGAGCCGCTGCAGGTAAAGTCGCTAATATTTTCACAGATTCGAAGCCCATTAAAAATGCAGAGCTGGTGAAACAATTGATGGAGGCATTGATGTTACCAGTCCAGGTTGGCATTGTCAAGGTAAAAGCACACACAAAGGTGACTCCGTAGAGGTAGAGGGCAATAGAAGGGCGAACGAGGCTGCTAAAATAGCACAAGGCGGCCTAGAGAGAGCAGTGGACGGTGGCGGGGAGTCAGCGTATTCCAGCCACATTGGGTCTAGATGTCCTGAAATCCCTCCAGCAAAAGGCTGCCCAAACAGAGAAGGTACACCGGGGGAGACTGGGAGCTGAGCTGAACTCAAATGGAGTATGGGAGAATAAGGATAAAATGTGCCCACCAAAGTCCCTGTTCCCAATCATGGCGCAAGCAGCACATGGCCCCAATCACACCTCAAAAAGTCACATGTGTGCCATGGTAGATGCCTTCTGGATCGCTCCTGGCTTCAGTTGCGCAGCCGCGAAACTTGTACAATCATGCCTCATCTGTGCACAGCACAACCCAGGTAAAACAGTAAAAGTCCCTAAGAAAGCGACACCTAGGCCTCTCTACCCGTTTCAGAGACGGCAGATTGACGACATACAGCTACCAAGGTAGGAGTGTATGCAAATATCCTAGTATGTGTAGATCTCTTCTCTGGATGGCCAGAGGCCTACCTGGTGAAAACGGCTACAGCTCGAGCCACTGCAAAGAAACTGGTGATGGAACTAGTACCACGATTCGGTGTCCCTGAAACAATTGAATCAGACAGAGGTACACACTTTACTGCTGAGGTAATGCAAAATGTAATGCAAATGATAGGTGTAGAACAAGCATTTCATACACCCTACCACCCACAGAGTTCAGGGAAGGTAGAGAGAATGAACGGGACACTAAAATTGAAAATACAGAAAACCATGGAACAAACCCATAGACCATGGCCAGAGTGTCTCCCATTAGCATTATTCTCAGTAAGGTACACACCCACGGGGAAAACTAAACTGTCACCCTTCGAGATACTGTTTGGAAGACCACCGAACACAGGGTTGTACTACCCACAGGTCTTAACACTCAATGTGGATAATTTGACAAGTTATGTAATCCAGTTGCAAAAGCATTTAACTCAAATGCATTCTCTAGTTTTCTCTTCCACTCCAGATCCAGATAGTGTGGAAGGAACTCACTGTCTACAACCTGGTGATTACGTATATGTCAAGAAACACTCCAGAAAGACCCTTGAACCCCGATATCAAGGACCTTACCAAGTACTCCTAACAACGCCTACTTCTGTTAAGTTGGAAGGACGACCAACCTGGATCCACGCATCGCATTGCAAACTAGCCACAGGAATTAACAAAGCATAAGAGTGCATAATGTTTTGGTTTGGTTTTGTTGCATTATCTGTAATAATGGTAGCTGCGTGGGACAGTCTAAATTCTCCAATGTCCTTGAATAATAAGTTTATACAACATCATGAAAAAATACTAAATGATTGGTCAAATCATTTGCTGGATCTGCACACATTCACCAGTATCAGCCACTAGTATTCCGTTCCTTGTTATTCCTATGCCACCCGAGGAATTATTTGCCTGGACCAGTTGTTCTGATACACTCGCTAATAATGCCACAAATAATGTGAAGTTATGGAACACAACTGTTGGTAGACCTATTGTGGGATGGGTAGGATACCCTTGGTGGCAGGGTAATCTTTCAGGAAGTAATACCTTCAATATCTGGCATATAAAGGGGGGGCTTGGGTACCCAGGAATAGAACTCGATTAACCTACCTGGGGCAAATTCCAATGTATGGCCTACAAGTTAGTTTTAATGTAACTTCCCACTCTACTGATGCCTTCAAACCAATACTGCTAGAAAGAAGGTTGCATAACACGTCCTGGGAGTATTCCAATTTATTTCCCCAGGGCAATAATGAAACTTGTTTTAATATTTCAGGTAATATACCTTGCAACGAGTCATCTGGATATGAGAAAGGAACTCCCACCTGTGGAAATCCCGATGTAGGGTATTGTAGCCCTTTAGGACAACTTCCAAATTGATGTATGCTTCAGAATGTATCTGCTTCATAGATTTAGTTCATAGACTGGTATTACAACATTCAGCCCTATGGGACCTACCTAGTGACATGTTCTGGGTATGTGGAGACAATGCATATAAATGGTTGCCAGTAGGGGTAAAAGGTGCTTGTACTCTGGGTCGTTTGACTCCAGCTACCTTTGTTATTCCGAATGACCAGTTGAGTACTCAGAGCATACCTAAACACACGTTGTACAAAAGAGCTGCTGACAATACACCTCGCCTCTCTGGGAGACCACATATAGTGCAGATGAGTGTGGCCAATAAAATTGTCAGCTCTATTTTTATTTATCCTATGATTACTCAAATGTGGGATAAATTAGTCAGGGCTACAGATTACTTAGATGACCAAATATGGGATATATTGGATATATTGAACACCACCGTTGCTGTCCAAAATCAGCTCATCATAGCCACTAATCAGCATACCATAGTACTAGATTATTTAACTGCAGCGCAAGGAGGTATGTGTCAAGTCATCGGACCCGCTTGCTGTCATTATATAGATCCCAACAGCATTATAAAGTTAAAATTGAAAATAGAGGACGTTCAAAAACTTAGAGATCAGTACGATAAAGACAATAATCGTACTAAGGATAGTTGGTGGTCAGACACCTTCTCTTTTCTTAATCCAGCTAATTGGTTTAAGGGTATTGGAGGCTGGATAACTGGGATTATACTAAGTCTATTACGTATTGCCGTTTGTCTCCTTGTAATATATGAGCTACTGAAACTTGTTTTTTGGTGTATCTCTGTATGCAAGAAAAGATGTAGAAATAGATAAGGAAGTTTGACTGTAAACAACAAGAATTTAACTATTATTCCTTTGAGTCCTAGATTGACATCTCATTTCTGGCATGAAGGAGCGTACTCTTGCAATGATGGACGTGGCTTCAGTATCTGGGGGATGGAGAAGGTAGAAGACCTGTCTCCCTCGGGCAACCCGTCGGCCTGGGATAGTACCTGGTGAACGAGCCACTATCCGCTGTTGTTGCAGGATCCAGTGTTCCAGATTGTGGAAAATGAAGATGTCAAAGGGGGGAATGATAGGAACTGAAGGAGTTAAATTGAGTTCTGTCTATGTTGCATTCTCTTGTTTAAAACCTTATCTGTTCTTCGAGGAGATGTCTCAGACATCTCCCTTGTGAACCAAGGTCAAATACCTCTGCTTTTTCGCCTAAGTGACTTTCTTTGTAGAAAACAAGTTGTGAAATCATTTGTACTGCGCATGTCTGTAAATGTTTAAATTCTTTACTATAAAAGACGGAAGCCTAACTGATAAGCCAGAGGCGTCTTGGCAGACATCCCGAGTCGTATCATACAGCCGTGTCTGTGTTATCCTTCTCGACGGAGCAATTGATTAGAGACATATGGTGCTTCACACCTAAGAACATCGGTCCTTCAGATGAAAGAGATATCTGAGGGATCCCGACACCGCCATGTTCCCTCATTTGTCTGCAGTGTCAGGGAGTGTAATACTGGGGTCATCACCTCACATGACTGATGATCGGAGCACATTCACCTCAGACATCGTGTACTAGTGTAGTATCAGCTCCTACATCATATATGGGATCAATATTACCTCATGTATCCGCCATGTTCCCTCATGTGTCTGCAGTGTCAGGGAGTGTAATACTGGGGTCATCACCTCACATGACAGATGATAGGAGCACATTCACCTCAGACATCGTGTACTAGTGTAGTATCAGCTCCTACATTATGTATGGGATCAATATTACCTCATGTATCCACCATGTTCCCTCATGTGTCTGCAGTGTCAGGGAGTGTAATACTGGGGTCATCACCTCACATTACAGATGATCGGAGCACATTCACCTCAGACATTGTGTACTAGTGTAGTATCAGCTCCTACATTATGTATGGGATCAATATTACCTCATGTATCCACCATGTTCCCTCATGTGTCTGCAGTGTCAGGGAGTGTAATACTGGGGTCATCACCTCACATGACAGATGATCGGAGCACATTCACCTCAGACATCGTGTACTAGTGTAGTATCAGCTCCTACATCATATATGGGATCAATATTACCTCATGTATCCGCCATGTTCCCTCATGTGTCTGCAGTGTCAGGGAGTGTAATACTGGGGTCATCACCTCACATGACAGATGATAGGAGCACATTCACCTCAGACATCGTGTACTAGTGTAGTATCAGCTCCTACATCATGTATGGGATCAATATTACCTCATGTATCCGCCATGTTCCCTCATGTGTCTGCAGTGTCAGGGAGTGTAATACTGGGGTCATCACCTCACATGACAGATGATCGGAGCACATTCACCTCAGACATCGTGTACTAGTGTAGTATCAGCTCCTACATCATGTATGGGATCAATATTACCTCATGTATCCGCCATCTTCCCTCATGTTTCTGCAGTGTCAGGGAGTGTAATACTGGGGTCATCACCTCACATGACAGATGATAGGAGCACATTCACCTCAGACATCGTGTACTAGTGTAGTATCAGCTCCTACATCATATATGGGATCAATATTACCTCATGTATCCGCCATGTTCCCTCATGTGTCTGCAGTGTCAGGGAGTGTAATACTGGGGTCATCACCTCACATGACAGATGATAGGAGCACATTCACCTCAGACATCGTGTACTAGTGTAGTATCAGCTCCTACATCATGTATGGGATCAATATTACCTCATGTATCCGCCATGTTCCCTCATGTGTCTGCAGTGTCAGGGAGTGTAATACTGGGGTCATCACCTCACATGACAGATGATAGGAGCACATTCACCTCAGACATCATGTACCAGTGTAGTATCAGCTCCTACATCATGTATGGGATCAATATTACCTCATGTATCCGCCATGTTCCCTCATGTGTCTGCAGTGTCAGGGAGTGTAATACTGGGGTTATCACCTCACATTACAGATGATAGGAGCACATTCACCTCAGACATCGTGTACTAGTGTAGTATCAGCTCCTACATCATATATGGGATCAATATTACCTCATGTATCCGCCATGTTCCCTCATGTGTCTGCAGTGTCGGAGTGTAATACTGGGGTCATCACCTCACATTACAGATGATAGGAGCACATTCACCTCAGACATCGTGTACCAGTGTAGTATCAGCTCCTACATCATGTATGGGATCAATATTACCTCATGTATCCGCCATGTTCCCTCATGTGTCTGCAGTGTCAGGGAGTGTAATACTGGGGTCATCACCTCACATTACAGATGATAGGAGCACATTCACCTCAGACATCGTGTACCAGTGTAGTATCAGCTCCTACATCATGTATGGGATCAATATTACCTCATGTATCCGCCATGTTCCCTCATGTGTCTGCAGTGTCAGGGAGTGTAATACTGGGGTCATCACCTCACATTACAGATGATCGGAGCACATTCACCTCAGACATCGTGTACCAGTGTAGTATCAGCTCCTACATCATGTATGGGATCAATATTACCTCATGTATCCGCCATGTTCCCTCATGTGTCTGCAGTGTCAGGGAGTGTAATACTGGGGTCATCACCTCACATGACTGATGATCGGAGCACATTCACCTCAGACATCGTGTACTAGTGTAGTATCAGCTCCTACATCATGTATGGGATCAATATTACCTCATGTATCCGCCATGTTCCCTCATGTGTCTGCAGTGTCAGGGAGTGTAATACTGGGGTCATCACCTCACATGACAGATGATCGGAGCACATTCACCTCAGACATCGTGTACTAGTGTAGTATCAGCTCCTACATCATGTATGGGATCAATATTACCTCATGTATCCGCCATGTTCCCTCATGTGTCTGCAGTGTCAGGGAGTGTAATACTGGGGTCATCACCTCACATGACAGATGATCGGAGCACATTCACCTCAGACATCATGTACTAGTGTAGTATCAGCTCCTACATCATGTATGGGATCAATATTACCTCTTGTATCTGCCATGTTCCCTCATGTGTCTGCAGTGTCAGGGAGTGTAATACTGGGGTCATCACCTCACATTACAGATGATCGGAGCACATTCACCTCAGACATCGTGTACCAGTGTAGTATCAGTTCCTACATCATGTAATGGATTAATATTACCTCATGTATCCGCCATGTTCCCTCATGTGTCTGCAGTGTCAGGGAGTGTAATACTGGGGTCATCACCTCACATCACAGATGATCGGAGCACATTCACCTCAGACATCGTGTACCAGTGTAGTATCAGCTCCTACATCATGTCTGGGATCAATATTACCTCATGTATCCGCCATGTTCCCTCATGTGTCTGCAGTGTCAGGGAGTGTAATACTGGGGTCATCACCTCACATTACAGATGATCGGAGCACATTCACCTCAGACATCGTGTACCAGTGTAGTATCAGCTCCTACATCATGTATGGGATCAATATTACCTCATGTATCCGCCATGTTCCCTCTTGTGTCTGCAGTGTCAGGGAGTGTAATACTGGGGTCATCACCTCACATTACAGATGATCGGAGCACATTCACCTCAGACATCGTGTACCAGTGTAGTATCAGTTCCTACATCATGTATGGGATCAATATTACCTCATGTATCCGCCATGTTCCCTCATGTGTCTGCAGTGTCAGGGAGTGTAATACTGGGGTGATCACCTCACATGACAGATGATCGGAGCACATTCACCTCAGACATCGTGTACTAGTGTAGTATCAGCTCCTACATCATGTATGGGATCAATATTACCTCATGTATCCGCCATGTTCCCTCATGTGTCTGCAGTGTCAGGGAGTGTAATACTGGGGTCATCACCTCACATTACAGATGATCGGAGCACATTCACCTCAGACATCGTGTACTAGTGTAGTATCAGCTCCTACATCATGTATGGGATCAATATTACCTCATGTATCCGCCATGTTCCCTCATGTGTCTGCAGTGTCAGGGAGTGTAATACTGGGGTGATCACCTCACATGACAGATGATAGGAGCACATTCACCTCAGACATCGTGTACTAGTGTAGTATCAGCTCCTACATCATGTATGGGATCAATATTACCTCATGTATCCGCCATGTTCCCTCATGTGTCTGCAGTGTCAGGGAGTTTAATACTGGGGTGATCACCTCACATGACAGATGATAGGAGCACATTCACCTCAGACATCGTGTACTAGTGTAGTATCAGCTCCTACATCATGTATGGGATCAATATTACCTCATGTATCTGCCATGTTCCCTCATGTGTCTGCAGTGTCAGGGAGTGTAATACTGGGGTTATCACCTCACATTACAGATGATCGGAGCACATTCACCTCAGACATCGTGTACTAGTGTAGTATCAGCTCCTACATCATGTAATGGATTAATATTACCTCATGTATCCGCCATGTTCCCTCATGTGTCTGCAGTGTCAGGGAGTGTAATACTGGGGTCATCACCTCACATGACAGATGATAGGAGCACATTCACCTCAGACATCGTGTACCAGTGTAGTATCAGTTCCTACATCATGTATGGGATCAATATTACCTCATGTATCCGCCATGTTCCCTCATGGCTGCAGCTGTCAGGGAGTGTAATACTGGGGTGATCACCTCACATGACAGATGATCGGAGCACATTCACCTCAGACATCGTGTACCAGTGTAGTATCAGCTCCTACATCATATATGGGATCAATATTACCTCATGTATCCGCCATGTTCTCTCATGTGTCTGCAGTGTCAGGGAGTGTAATACTGGGGTCATCACCTCACATGACTGATGATCGGAGCACATTCACCTCAGACATCGTGTACCAGTGTAGTATCAGCTCCTACATCATGTATGGGATCAGTATTACCTCATGTATCCGCCATGTTCCCTCATGGCTGCAGCTGTCAGGGAGTGTAATACTGGGGTGATCACCTCACATGACAGATGATAGGAGCACATTCACCTCAGACATCGTGTACTAGTGTAGTATCAGCTCCTACATCATATATGGGATCAATATTACCTCATGTATCCGCCATGTTCCCTCATGTGTCTGCAGTGTCAGGGAGTGTAATACTGGGGTCATCACCTCACATGACTGATGATCGGAGCACATTCACCTCAGACATCGTGTACTAGTGTAGTATCAGCTCCTACATCATGTATGGGATCAATATTACCTCATGTATCCGCCATGTTCCCTCATGTGTCTGCAGTGTCAGGGAGTGTAATACTGGGGTCATCACCTCACATTACAGATGATCGGAGCACATTCACCTCAGACATCGTGTACTAGTGTAGTATCAGCTCCTACATCATGTCTGGGATCAATATTACCTCATGTATCCGCCATGTTCCCTCATGTGTCTGCAGTGTCAGGGATTGTAATACTGGGGTCATCACCTCACATTACAGATGATCGGAGCACATTCACCTCAGACATCGTGTACTAGTGTAGTATCAGCTCCTACATTATGTATGTGTCGGGATCCCTCAGATTACTCTTTCATCTGAAGGACCGATGTTCTTAGGTGTGAAGCATCATATGTCTCTAATTAAATCAGCTCCGTCGAGAAGAACTACACAGACACCAGCTGTATAAAACCACTCGGGATGCCTCTCAAGACGCCTCTGGCTTATCAGTTAGGCTTCCGTCTTTTATAGTAAAGAATTTAAACATTTTACAGACATGCGCAGTACAAATGATTTTACAACTTGTTTTCGACAAAGAAAGTCATTTAGGCGAAAAAGCAGAGGTATTTGACCTTGGTTCACAAGGGAGATGTCTGAGACATCTCCTCGAAGAACAGATAAGGTTTTAAACAAGAGAATGCAACATAGACAGAACTCAATTTAACTCCTTCAGTTCCTATCATTCCCCCCTTTGACATCTTCATTTTCCACAATCTGGAACACTGGATCCTGCAACAACAGCGGATAGTGGCTCGTTCACCAGGTACTATCCCAGGCCGACGGGTTGCCCAAGGGAGACAGGTCTTCTACCTTCTCCATCCCCCAGATACTGAAGCCACGTCCATCATTGCAAGAGTACGCTCCTTCATGCCAGAAATGAGATGTCAATCTAGGACTCAAAGGAATAATAGTTAAATTCTTGTTGTTTACAGTCAAACTTCCTTATCTATTTCTACATCTTTTCTTGCATACAGAGATACACCAAAAAACAAGTTTAAAAAATACATATATTACGAAGATACAAACAACAATGATTTTGGACAGCAACGGTGGTGTTCAATATATCCAATATATCCCATATTTGGTCATCTAAGTAATCTGTAGCCCTGACTAATTTATCCCACATTTGAGTGATCATAGGATAAATAAAAATAGAGCTGACAATTTTATTAGCCACACTCATCTGCACTATATGTGGTCTCCCAGAGAGGCGAGGTGTATTGTCAGCAGCTCTTTTGTACAACGTGTGTTTAGGTATGCTCTGAGTATTCAACTGGTCATTCGGAATAACAAAGGTAGCTGGAGTCAAACGACCCAGAGTACAAGCACCTTTTACCCCTACTGGCAACCATTTATATGCATTGTCTCCACATACCCAGAACATGTCACTAGGTAGGTCCCATAGGGCTGAATGTTGTAATACCAGTCTATGAACTAAATCTATGAACGCAGATACATTCTGAAGCATACACCAATTTGGAAGTTGTCCTAAAGGGCTACAATACCCTACATCGGGATTTCTACAGGTGGGAGTTCCTTTCTCATATCCAGATGACTCGTTGCAAGGTATATTACCTGAAATATTAAAACAAGTTTCATTATTGCCCTGGGGAAATAAATTGGAATACTCCCAGGACGTATTATGCAACCTTCTTTCTAGCAGTATTGGTTTGAAGGCATCAGTAGAGTGGGAAGTTACATTAAAACTAACTTGTAGGCCATACATTGGAATTTGCCCCAGGTAGGTTAATCGAGTTCTATTCCTGGGTACCCAAGCCCCCCTTTATATGCCAGATATTGAAGGTATGTATTACTTCCTGAAAGATTACCCTGCCACCAAGGGTATCCTACCCATCCCACAATAGGTATACCAACAGTTGTGTTCCATAACTTCACATTATTTGTGGCATTATTAGCGAGTGTATCAGAACAACTGGTCCAGGCAAATAATTCCTCGGGTGGCATAGGAATAACAAGGAACGGAATACTAGTGGCTGATACTGCTGAATGTGTGCAGATCCAGCAAATGATTTGACCAATCATTTAGTATTTTTTCATGATGTTGTATAAACTTATTATTCAAGGACATTGGAGAATTTAGATTGTCCCACGCAGCTACCATTATTACAGATAATGCAACAAAACCAAACCAAAACATTATGCACTCTTATGCTTTGTTAACTCCTGTGGCTAGTTTGCAATGCGATGCGTGGATCCAGGTTGGTCGTCCTTCCAACTTAACAGAAGTAGGCGTTGTTAGGAGTACTTGGTAAGGTCCTTGATATCGGGGTTCAAGGGTCTTTCTGGAGTGTTTCTTGACATATACGTAATCACCAGGTTGTAGACAGTGAGTTCCTTCCACACTATCTGGATCTGGAATGGAAGAGAAAACTAGAGAATGCATTTGAGTTAAATGCTTTTGCAACTGGATTACATAACTTGTCAAATTATCCACATTAAGTGTTAAGACCTGTGGGTAGTACAACCCTGTGTTCGGTGGTCTTCCAAACAGTATCTCGAAGGGTGACAGTTTAGCTTTCCCCGTGGGTGTGTACCTTACTGAGAATAATGCTAATGGGAGACACTCTGGCCATGGTCTATGGGTTTGTTCCATGGTTTTCTGTATTTTCAATTTCAGTGTCCCGTTCATTCTTTCTACCTTCCCTGAACTCTGTGGGTGGTAGGGTGTATGAAATGCCTGTTCTACACCTATCATTTGCATGACATTTTGCATTACCTCAGCAGTAAAGTGTGTACCTCTGTCTGATTCAATTGTTTCAGGGACACCGAATCGTGGTACTAGTTCCATCACCAGTTTCTTTGCAGTGGCTCGAGCTGTAGCCGTTTTCACCGGGTAGGCCTCTGGCCATCCAGAGAAGAGATCTACACATACTAGGATATTTGCATACACTCCTACCTTGGTAGCTGTATGTCGTCAATCTGCCATCTCTGAAACGGGTAGAGAGGCCTAGGTGTCGCTTTCTTAGGGACTTTTACTGTTTTACCTGGGTTGTGCTGTGCACAGATGAGGCATGATTGTACAAGTTTCGCGGCTGCGCAACTGAAGCCAGGAGCGATCCAGAAGGCATCTACCATGGCACACATGTGACTTTTTGAGGTGTGATTGGGGCCATGTGCTGCTTGCGCCATGATTGGGAACAGGGACTTTGGTGGGCACATTTTATCCTTATTCTCCCATACTCCATTTGAGTTCAGCTCAGCTCCCAGTCTCCCTCGGTGTACCTTCTCTGTTTGGGCAGCCTTTTGCTGGAGGGATTTCAGGACATCTAGACCCAATGTGGCTGGAATACGCTGACTCCCCGCCACCGTCCACTGCTCTCTCTAGGCCGCCTTGTGCTATTTTAGCAGCCTCGTTCGCCCTTCTATTGCCCTCTACCTCCACGGAGTCACCTTTGTGTGTGCTTTTACCTTGACAATGCCAACCTGGACTGGTAACATCAATGCCTCCATCAATTGTTTCACCAGCTCTGCATTTTTAATGGGCTTCGAATCTGTGAAAATATTAGCGACTTTACCTGCAGCGGCTCTACACGCCTCAGTGAGTGCCTTCAACTCTGCCTCCTGCGCCGACATGTGAGGAGAGAGTGGTTCCGCTCGGATTACCTCATGTGAGGATACTACTGCATATCCAGTGTAGAATCGTCCATCCTGGTGGTATCTGGGACCATCTACAAAAAAGAAACTCAAAGTCTGCATTAGAAACAGGTTTTTCATGAATGTGTGCAAACCCAACTGTCTCCTGACTCATCAGTTCTATGCAGACATGTTCATGCGTCATGTCAAAGTATCCTTCCTCACTTGCCAATACGGTCACCAATTCCCCCTTTTCTGAATCCACAGGCAGGAGGGTGGCTGGATTCAGAACGTTACATCTTTTGAGGAGTGACATACTCAGGAATTAGTAGAGCACACTCAAGTCGGAGCTGTCTGGCCATAGACAGATGTTTTGGTTGAACTTGTAGGAGTATGGCATGGATGTCATGTGGGGAATAGATTGTCAAAAGAAACGTCAGTGTCATCTCACATGCCTTCCCTATTACGTCTCCACTGTTTTCCTTGTGCTCCAGCATACATGACAGGTCGTTTTATTGTCCTTGTTTGCTCAATTTCTTTAGCTACCTTAAGGAGGTCTTTCGGATCTACATGTCTCCATTCAGGTCTGGCTGTCTGTACTGCGTCTCGTAAGTCTTTGTTCATACCGTCAATGAATGCATCCACCAGTATTCTAACATCAAGTGGGTTTATGCAAATGTACCCCATGTCTGCCCATTTCAGCTGTAACCGTCCAAGGTATATCTCTACTCTCTCTCCTCTTTGCTGTGTCACATTAGTCAGGAGTACAGACTGCTCTGATTGTTCCACTGCAGCCCATTGTCTTAGTGACTCACAGTACGTCTCCCCAGATCGTGCAGATTTATCATCCATGCCCCAAGCCTGATCCTTTGTCACATCTGTGTGTGTCTTAATTATATGATCTAGTGCGTCACCTGCCTTTAAACTCACCAACCTCTCTAAGTCTGCCCAGGTACACTTATATGTTTGCTGTACTTCCTTTATGTGTCTGTAAAACGGGAATGGTTGGTCTTCAGGGGCAGGCAGCTGCTTCAGCAAAGCTAGCTGGTCAGAGGGGCTCCAGGGATAATACACCTGCATCTTTCTTATTCTAGTCACACTTCTAGGTCCTGATGGGGTTGGCCGTCTGATGTCTACTGTCAGCTTACTCCTCAAGGGCCAATGTCCCACTACCCACTATCCACACTATTATGTCAGCTTCTTATGATCTTGTCTGGATAGGATTTAGTGCAATTCTCTTAGGTCAGTAGCACAGGTCACACAAGTAGCTATTCAGTCTGGATTTGTCTGAGTCTGACCACAGTGTTTACAAGTCCATCTGTTTTGTCTGGGTCTCTGGTTACACTTTGTCAATCAAACATTCATAATACACCTTCCATACTGCTGCACATTCTCAAGCATCATTTATTCACTTGCTATTTTCTTCCCTTGTCTGTGCCTTTTTGTACATCCAAACATTCACACTCTGGTATTTTTGCCTTTTTCAATATTTGTCCCACTTGTTTTACTGCTTCCTTCCTTCTCTGTCTTTTGTAATTTGACACAATTTGCTATACAAATCAATCACACAACTAGAAGCAGGTTCAAACACATTAATGACCAAGCAATCACTTACAATTCCCTTCTAAATTAGGCACCATATCTTACTTTTAACTTCCAATCTTCAATTAAGTACTGTTGCTTTAAAATGCACAAATCTTTCAGCGTGTACCTTACGGATAGAATTACAGAGAATTTTGAGCACAGCTCACACTCAGCAGAGATAAGAGCGAAGGGAGAAGAAAAACTACGCAGCTCCATCCTTCACCCCTCCCATCAGAATGCAGCGTCGTCCTTCACAGAATTCTGTAGTTCTTTAGACTTATCAAAATCAATTTCTACAAAGAAACTCAAAATCACGGGATTTCACTGTAAGGGCAGATAACTGTATAATGAGATTAACCATGCCTTGCCCTTTTTCTGGCCAAATGCATTCAGGAAACTTTACAATGTAATGCCACATATAACACGAACTATATCATTACTCAATTCATTCAGTCTCAGATGTAGATTTGAAATATCTATAACGCATCTGTCCGGGATTCCACCACAACTAGAAAGGTCACAAATCTCTTGACACAAAAATGATGTGTGATGATTCATTCATACGTGCTCATTCACTGATTTTTTTTTTTTTTTTTACTCAATTACTCATCTCTCATCTTATTCAGAGGTTCTCATAGACATATATACAAGGATTCACACAGCCTGCCTATCTTGCACTTTGGATTTGATTAATACTTTTTCCAGGTTCTTTGCTGCACTACTTCCATATCTATCCTCAATTATATCACATAACCGATTTCCTTCTTCAGGTGTCTTTCCCTGACTGTTCCCCATCTTATCTTTTATTCTTATCCTGTCTCTCTTGTTGTCTTCCTGTTAGTCCCCTGCCTTAGGTGGTGTATTGGGTAAGCTCAAGACTAGGCTCTACTATACCTCGTTACCTTCTTCCTAAGGTGCTAACAGGCTAAATGGAGTGTCTGTTCCTCGGTGTACTACGTGTTTCGTGTACTTATATGCTATGTAGCATCCGAACAGAAATACTCCCACAACACACAGGATTGTAAATAAAGTGTCCATCTACTGGGGTTCTTCAGTCATATCCTGTCACAGGCTCATTTCACGGTCCTGTGCTCATTCGGTCACACTCTTATCTGTCACAAGGTTTATTCGTAAAGGGTGTTGATTTAAGCTTAGGCGGTGACCTCCCCGAAAGGACGCTGTCACATGGCCCAGTTAGGCAATATCACCACTCTTTGAACGAATACCTACTGTGCAGCTTATTTTTCTACTTTCCACAACCTTTCAAATCAAAGTAGCCATTCAACAACCTCCTCTATTCCTAGTGCGGAACCGTCTATTGTGAAAAACTTGTCCGTCCGGGCTGCGCAGTATGAACTGTTCACCCAGCCTTATATTCCGTAATGTCAGACCTCTCCCATTTTGATTTGCATCAGCTCTTTTTCTAAAAATAGCTGTGCACAGACAGAACCTACAGTAACCTCTCATTCGAGCAGAAATTACATATGCGTGTCACACCCGATTTCCTCAGAGTTCTTATATGGACCTGATTTTACGGCCCCCTCCTCTACTAGATTCCCCTTTATACGGACCTTAGTTATAATGATAGATTATGAAGAGCAGAGAAGAGAAAAATTGATCTCTTACCTGGCCAGGTGTTTAGGTCTGCTGTTCACAATTTCATCAGTAACTGGAGTGGTCTGTAGATCGGGTAGTCTTGGAGAGGTGCCTATATCAGGTCCCTGTTTCGGGCGCCAGGAAACTGTCGGGATCCCTCAGATTACTCTTTCATCTGAAGGACCGATGTTCTTAGGTGTGAAGCATCATATGTCTCTAATTAAATCAGCTCCGTGGAGAAGAACTACACAGACACCAGCTGTATAATACCACTCAGGATGCCTCCAAGACGCCTCTGGCTTATCAGTTAGGCTTCCGTCTTTTATAGTAAAGAATTTAAACATTTTACAGACATGCGCAGTACAAATGATTTTACAACTTGTTTTCGACAAAGAAAGTCATTTAGGCGAAAAAGCAGAGGTATTTGACCTTGGTTCACAAGGGAGATGTCTGAGACATCTCCTCGAAGAACAGATAAGGTTTTAAACAAGAGAATGCAACATAGACAGAACTCAATTTAACTCCTTCAGTTCCTATCATATGGGATCAATATTACCTCATGTATCCGCCATTTCTCTCATGGCTGCAGCTGTCAGGGAGTGTAATACTGGGGTCATCACCTCACATGACAGATGATCGGAGCACATTCACCTCAGACATCGTGTACTAGTGTAGTATCAGCTCCTACATCATGTAATGGATTAATATTACCTCATGTATCCGCCATGTTCCCTCATGTGTCTGCAGTGTCAGGGAGTGTAATACTGGGGTCATCACCTCACACGACAGATGATAGGAGCGCATTCACCTCAGACATCATGTACCAGTGTAGTATCAGCTCCTACATTATATATGGGATCAATATTACCTCATGTATCCGCCATGTTCCCTCATGTGTCTGCAGTGTCAGGGAGTGTAATACTGGGGTCATCACCTCACATTACAGATGATAGGAGCACATTCACCTCAGACATCATGTACTAGTGTAGTATCAGCTCCTACATCATATATGGGATCAATATTACCTCAGAATTCATGTATCCGCCATGTTCCCTCATGTGTCTGCAGTGTCAGGGAGTGTAATACTGGGGTCATCACCTCACATTACAGATGATCGGAGCACATTCACCTCAGACATCGTGTACCAGTGTAGTATCAGCTCCTACATCATGTCTGGGATCAGTATTACCTCATGTATCCGCCATGTTCCCTCATGTGTCTGCAGTGTCAGGGAGTGTAATACTGGGGTCATCACCTCACATTACAGATGATCGGAGCACATTCACCTCAGACATCGTGTACTAGTGTAGTATCAGCTCCTACATCATGTATGGGATCAGTATTACCTCATGTATCCGCCATGTTCCCTCATGTGTCTGCAGTGTCAGGGAGTGTAATACTGGGGTCATCACCTCACATTACAGATGATAGGAGCACATTCACCTCAGACATCGTGTACTAGTGTAGTATCAGCTCCTACATCATATATGGGATCAATATTACCTCATGTATCCGCCATGTTCCCTCATGTGTCTGCAGTGTCAGGGAGTGTAATACTGGGGTCATCACCTCACATTACAGATGATAGGAGCACATTCACCTCAGACATCATGTACTAGTGTAGTATCAGCTCCTACATCATATATGGGATCAATATTACCTCATGTATCCGCCATGTTCCCTCATGTGTCTGCAGTGTCAGGGAGTGTAATACTGGGGTCATCACCTCACATGACAGATGATCGGAGCACATTCACCTCAGACATCATGTACTAGTGTAGTATCAGCTCCTACATCATGTATGGGATCAATATTACCTCATGTATCCGCCATGTTCCCTCATGTGTCTGCAGTGTCAGGGAGTGTAATACTGGGGTTATCACCTCACATTACAGATGATAGGAGCACATTCACCTCAGACATCGTGTACTAGTGTAGTATCAGCTCCTACATCATATATGGGATCAATTTACCTCATGTATCCACCATGTTCCCTCATGTGTCTGCAGTGTCAGGGAGTGTAATACTGGGGTCATCACCTCACATTACAGATGATAGGAGCACATTCACCTCAGACATCGTGTACTAGTGTAGTATCAGCTCCTACATCATGTATGGGATCAGTATTACCTCATGTATCCGCCATGTTCCCTCATGTGTCTGCAGTGTCAGGGAGTGTAATACTGGGGTCATCACCTCACATTACAGATGATAGGAGCACATTCACCTCAGACATCGTGTACTAGTGTAGTATCAGCTCCTACATCATGTATGGGATCAGTATTACCTCATGTATCCGCCATGTTCCCTCATGTGTCTGCAGTGTCAGGGAGTGTAATACTGGGGTCATCACCTCACATTACAGATGATAGGAGCACATTCACCTCAGACATCGTGTACTAGTGTAGTATCAGCTCCTACATCATATATGGGATCAATATTACCTCATGTATCCGCCATGTTCCCTCATGTGTCTGCAGTGTCAGGGAGTGTAATACTGGGGTTATCACCTCACATTACAGATGATCGGAGCACATTCACCTCAGACATCGTGTACTAGTGTAGTATCAGCTCCTACATCATGTATGGGATCAATATTACCTCATGTATCCGCCATGTTCCCTCATGTGTCTGCAGTGTCAGGGAGTGTAATACTGGGGTCATCACCTCACATTACAGATGATAGGAGCACATTCACCTCAGACATCGTGTACTAGTGTAGTATCAGCTCCTACATCATGTATGGGATCAATATTACCTCATGTATCCGCCATGTTCCCTCATGTGTCTGCAGTGTCAGGGAGTGTAATACTGGGGTGATCACCTCACATTACAGATGATAGGAGCACATTCACCTCAGACATCGTTGTCGGGATCCCTCAGAGTACCTCTTTCACCTGAAGGACCGATGTTCTTGGGTGTGAGACACCATATGTCTCTAATTGATTGCTCCGTCGAGAAGAATAACACAGACTTACGCTGTATTGTACAACTCGGGAAGCCTGCTGAGACGCCTCTGGCTTATCAGTTAGGTTTCCATTCTTTATAGCAAAGAAGTTAAACATTTACAGACATGCGTAGTATAAAACAATTTCACAACTGGTTTCAACAAGACAGAGGAAGCCACGTAGGCTGAAAAACAGGAATTCATCTGTTATCTGGTTTTAGTTCTCAAGGGAACAGGTAAGATGAGTCTAAACAAGAAAATACAACATAGACAGAACTCAATTTAACTCCTTCAGTTCCTATCAGTCCCCCCTTTGACATCTTCATTCTTCACAATCTGGAACACTGGATTCTGTAATGACAGCTGATAGTGTCCTATTCACCAGGTACTATCCCAGGCCGACGGGTTGCCCGAGGGAGACAGATATCTTCTTTTACCCTCTCCATCCCCCAGTTACTAAGGCCACGTCTGTCATCACAAGAGTACGCTCCTTCATGTCAGAAATGAGATGTCAACCTAAGACTTAAAGGAAACAATTATCAACTTTGGTAAGGGTTCTGTCACTAATTCATCTTTCTCATCTGTTTCTGTATCTTTTCTTACACACAGTTAAACACCAAAAAACGAATTTTAAAAATACATATATTACGAAAAGACAAACAAAGATACGTAGTAAGCTTAATATCATTCCAGTTATCCAACCCCCTATACCTTTAAACCAATTGGCTGGATTCAAAAAGGAGAAGGTATCTGACCACCAACTATCTTTATTGCGATCATTGTCTTTATCATACTGATCTCTGAGTCTTTGAACATCCTCTAATTTTAGTTTTAATCTTAAAGTTTTGTCAGGATCTATATAATGACAGCAAGCGGGTCCGATGACTTGACACATACCTCCTTGCGCTGCAGTTAAATAATCTAATACTATGGTATGCTGATTAGTGGCTATGATGAGCTGATTTTGGACAGCAACGGTGGTGTTCAATATATCCAATATATCCCATATTTGGTCGTCTAAATAATCTGTAGCTCTAATTTATCCCACATTTGAGTAATCATAGGATAAATAAAAATAGAGCTGACAATTTTATTGGCCACACTCATCTGCACTATATGTGGTCTCCCAGAGAGGCGAGGTGTATTGTCAGCAGCTCTTTTGTACAACGTGTGTTTAGGTATGCTCTGAGTACTCAACTGGTCATTCGGAATAACAAAGGTAGCTGAAGTCAAACGACCCAGAGTACAAGCACCTTTTACCCCTACTGGCAACCATTTATATGCATTGTCTCCACATACCCAGAACATGTCACTAGGTAGGTCCCATAGGGCTGAATGTTGTAATACCAGTCTATGAACTAAATCTATGAACGCAGATGCATTCTGGAGCATACACCAAGGTGAAAATTGTCCTAAAGGACTACAATAACCTGCATCAGGGTTTCCACAAGGGGAGGTTCCCTTCTTATATTCCGAGGACTCGTTACAAGGCATATTACCAGGAATATTAATACAAGTTTCGTTAGTGCCCTGGGGAAATAAATTGGAGTACTCCCATGACATATTATGTAACTTTCTTTCTAGCAGTATTGGTTTGAAGGCATCAGTAGAGTGGGAAGTTACATTAAAGCTAACTTGTAAACCATACATTGGAACTTGCCCCAAGTAGGTTAACCGGGTTCTATTCCTGGGTACCCAAGCCCCCCCTTATATGCCAGATATTGAAGGTGAGTACTACTTCCTGAAAGGTTACCTTGCCACCAGGGATATCCTACCCATCCCACAATGGGTATACCAACCGTTGTGTTCCATAACTTCACATTATTTGTGGCATTATTAGCAAGTGTATCAGAACAACTGGTCCAGGCAAATAATTCCTTGGGTGGCACAGGAATAACAAGGAACGGAATACTAGTGGCTGATACTGGTGAATGTGTGCAGATCCAGCAGTCTGCTGGAGACTGAGTGTCATTTGACCAATCATTCAGTAATTTTTTATGATGTTGTATAAAGTTATTATTCAAGGACATTGGAGAATTTAGACTGTCCCACGCAGCTACCATTATTACAGATAATGCAACAAAACCAAACCAAAACATTATGCACTCTTATGCTTTGTTAATTCCTGTGGCTAGTTTGCAATGCGATGCGTGGATCCAGGTTGGTCTTCCTTCCAACTTAACAGAAGTAGGCGTCGTTAGGAGTACTTGGTAAGGTCCTTGATATCAGGGTTCAAGGGTCTTTCTGGAGTGTTTCTTGACATATACGTAATCACCGGGTTGTAGACAGTGAGTTCCTTCCACACTATCTGGATCTGGAATGGAAGAGAAAACTAGAGAATGCATTTGAGTTAAATGCTTTTGCAACTGGATTACATAACTTGTCAAATTATCCACATTGAGTGTTAAGACCTGTGGGTAGTACAACCCTGTGTTCGGTGGTCTTCCAAACAATATCTCAAAGGGTGACAGTTTAGTTTTCCCCGTGGGTGTGTACCTTACTGAGAATAATGCTAACGGAAGACACTCTGGCCATGGTCTATGGGTCTGTTCCATGGTTTTCTGTATTTTTAATTTTAGTGTCCCATTCATTCTTTCTACCTTCCCTGAACTCTGTGGGTGGTAGGGTGTATGAAATGCTTGTTCTACACCTATCATTTGCATTACATTTTGCATTACCTCAGCAGTAAAGTGTGTGCCTCTGTCTGATTCAATTGTTTCAGGAACACCGAATCGTGGTACTAGTTCCATCACTAGTTTCTTTGCAGTGGCTCGAGCTGTAGCCGTTTTCACCGGGTAGGCCTCTGGCCATCCAGAGAACATGTCAACACACACCAGAACATATTCATATGGTCCACTTCTGGGGAGTTGAATGTAGTCGATCTGTAGTCTCTGGAAGGGATATAACGGCCTAGGACTGTGTTTCCGTGGAGTTTTCACTACCTGTCCGGGATTGTGTGCTAGGCATATGGGACAGGAGGTACAGTGTAGCTGCGCCACCTTCCCAAACCCAGGAGCAATCCAAACCTTCGTGACTAGGCGTGTCATTCCATTGGCGGACATGTGAGTTGGAAGGTGAACTGCTTCTGCCATCCTTGGGTACAAAACCCTAGGCAAGCAGTACTTCTGATCTTTCTTCCACATTCCGTTCGTCTTCTCAGCTCCCATCTTTTCCCAAGTTTCCTTGTCCGTCTGAGCGGAGTCTTCTTGGAACCTTTGTAAGTCTGTAAACAATTCTGATGCATCCTTGTGCACTATGTTTACTTTTTCTGGAGTCCCCAAGGCAGCTTGCTTCGCCGCCTGGTCTGCTTTTTCGTTGCCTTTTGCTTCCATGTTGTCTTTTCTGGTGTGTGCTGGCACCCTCATAACGGCCACCCCCTGTGTCTGGGCCACATTCTCGAGGATTTCTCTGATCAGTGTGGCATGTTTTATGGGTGTTCCTGCTGCTGTCATGAAACCCCTTGTGCGCCACAAAACCCCAAAATCATGTACTATCCCAAAGGCATATCTTGAGTCAGTGTAGATATTTGCTGTTTGTCCTTTGGAAAGTTTTAATGCCTCATTCAGAGCTGTCAGCTCAGCCTCTTGTGCGGACATGTGGGGCGGAAGTGCCTTTGCTACAATAGTCTCATGTGGTGACACTACCGCATATCCTGTGTGGAATTTTCAACTTTCATCGGCATATCTGCTGCCATCCACAAAAAATATAAAGTCTGGATTTGACAATGGTGTGTCTGTGACATTGGGCAAGCCAACAACTTCTTGCTGCATCAGTTCTATGCAATCATGTTCAACCTCGTGTGGGGGCTCAAAAGAAAGCGATAATGTGTTCTCATCTATATCCCCCCCTTCAGAATCTGCAATTGGCAACAATGTAGCCAGATTCAGATTCTGAGTTTTAGTAAACGTAACATTAGGAGGCATAAGCAAGGCACATTGCAATCTGAGTTGTCTTGCCATAGAAATATGTTTAGCAGAAACCTGATTCAGGATACCGTATATGTCATGTGTGGTACAGACAGTTAGTGGGTTATCCAGTACAATATCAGAAACTTTGTCAAGTAGCAATGCGATTGCAGAGACTGCTCTAACACAGGATGGTGTTCCCTGTGCTACAGAGTCTAATTTGGCAGAATAGTATGCAAGGGGTCTATTCTTTTTGTCATGTTTCTGTGTCAAAATGCCAGTAGCATGCCCTCTAATTTCAGCGGCCATCAGTTGAAAGGGTATATCATAGTTGGGTATACCTAATGCTGGGGCTGACACTATGGCCTTCTTCAGATACTGGAATGAGTCTCGTGCAATGTCAGTCAGTTGGAAAGGTATTGTGTTGATGCAATCATACAGTGGCTGCATATGTTCACTAGCATGTATGACCCATTGGCGGCAAGACGAAACTAAACCCAAAAATGCTCTCAACTGCTTGTGGGTTGTCGGTTCCTTCATTTGTTGTACAATTGTAATTCTGTCATTGGTTAAGTGTCGGGTACCGTGTGATAGACAATGTCCTAAGAATACGACTTTTGGTTGGCAAAACTGTAACTTTTCTCTGTTGACCTTACATCCATTGTCTGATAAAAACATCAGTAGTGAAAGTGTTCTACAGTTAGCCTCATCAGGTGCACAAAGCAACAGGTCATCCACATATTGTAAGAGCACAATATCAGGTGGATGTGGCCAGCCGGCCAACACAGATTGCAATGCCTGCGTGTACAGTGTGGGTGAATGCTGCATGCCCTGTGGCAGTCTGGTCCAGGCATATTGTTTGCCCTTAAATGTAAAAGCGAACAGATGCCAACAACTTTTGTGGAGGGGCACTGAGAAGAATGCGTTTGACAAATCAATCACTGAAAAACATTTCGATTGACTAGGGATTTTTGCCAATAGCGTGTGTGGGTTAGGTACTACTGGTGTCAAAGGAACAAGGACCTTATTTATCTCTCTCAGATCATGTACCATGCGATATTTCGGGGCATCACCTGGTCCTCCTTTCTTTTTGACAGGAAACAATGGCGTATTAGCTTGTGATTTAATTGACACCAATGCTCCATTGTTTACAAGATCAGTGACTTGTGCCTCAATAGCAGCCTCTTGTTGGGCACTGATAGGGTACTGCCGCAGCTGTGGCAATCTTGTGTCTGCGGGCACCTCCACCACAACTGGGGATACGGGAAGTAAGCCAATATCCGCATTCCCTTTTGCCCATAAGGTATCAGGTAATTTGTCTAGGGCTGAGTCCCATGGTTGTGATGTGGTGTCATCATGATTTTGTGACTCGAGAGCTTGAATTATCATGCAAGCCTCAATAACATCCCCTTCCTCATCTGGAATGGTAAGGTGTACTGTACCATCTTCAGTAAATTTGATATCTGCCTGCAGTTTCTTTAGTACATCTACTCCCAATAGGCAAATTGGTGCTTTTTTGACAAACAAAAATTTATTCAGAAACATTTTAGGTCCTACTTTAACTGGTAAAGGTTTGCTAAAAGGGATTAAGCTAGATTGTCCACTAAATCCTGAAACAAAGGTCGAGTTTTCTGAAAGGAGATCTGGAGTTATTACTTTGTCATTAACCACTGAAGAGGTTGCTCCGGTATCTACTAGAAAGGGTACCTTTTTTCCATTTACTTTGATTTTAACTACTGGTTCCGTAGAATCAAGTTGCATTCTAACTGCACCTAGTCAGTTAGTAGGTTCCTCCCTCCTAGGCTGAGATTCTCTATCCGCTTTTCGTTTACGGCAATCTCTCTGGAAATGACCTGGCTTTTTACAGTAATGACATGTAAAAGTTCTCCTCCTAACCTCATTGATTGGATGTCCTTGGTTGTCAAATTGGGTCACCGCTACTCTTGTTTTGGCCGGTGGTGCATTCTTCCTTTCCTGCAAATCTAATTCAATGCCCATAGCTTTTTGTCTTAATCCATGGACATCAGGTACTGATCTCCAATCAGGGGTGCTTATTTTCAGGGGATCTCGTATTTCTTTGAGCAACCCTTCCATAAAGGCTTTTGCTAATAGTCGTGATACCCCCTCATTATTTGTATCAAGACCCTCATCTTGGAACGCCGTTTCCAATATCCGAAAGAAATCGGTCACTGACTGTCCCGGTTTCTGCGGTATGGCTGTCATGTTACCTCTCTGTCTCTGCTTCGTCTGCATAAAATTGTCAAGGGCAGTTAAAAAGGGCTCTCTCGAAGCCTGAGTTCGAGGATTACCTTCTTGATCATTATCAGCGGGTCTATTTGGTCCAACAATCTGTGAAAACTCCCCTTGGGTAGTTATTGGTAGTTTTCATCTGCATAAGTCTTCCCCATCCAACCAGGTCCCTCTGTGTACAGTCAGTACTTGTCTTATGTACCGGGCAAACCCCATAGGAAAGGTAGTGGGATCTGGAGCATTAGACAATAATGCCATACATTCTGGAGCGGACCATGGAGTATAATGGGTAGTCTGAATCTGTCTGGTGCGGGTAACACCCTGTTCATCTGTTTCCCTGAAAGGGCATGTTTGGGTCCTAACGGGGGCTAATCTGCTAGGGTGATGGTAACGGGGTGCTCCACAGGCTAGACACGTCTCTCTCCAGTCTGGATTTTGTTGACCACAATTATTACAAGTCCATCCTAGATTGCCATTGCTAGGTAATGGTGATTGTACATCAGGGCACAGTCCGGTGGGCAGTGATATAACCGGTGCTGCAGGTGGGGTTGTTATACGGGCTGGGGCAGGATATGGTGGTGGTTCCTGCTTTTCTGACACAGGGCTAAATTCTTTGGGACGAATCCATCGTTTTGTTTTCTCATTATATGCCCAGTTCTCTCGCTTAGCAACCTGTGATACTTTAATGCATGCCTCCACTTGTTCCCCCCACTCATTGTCTGCAATTCTTCCTGATTTTATGTCTTTTATCTCCTTCCACTTTTCTTCATCTAGAGCTTCTTTACCTTTTAACTTAAACTCTCTTAATACTGCTTTTAGGTCCTTTGCTGCACTACTTCCACATCTGTCCTTTATTATCTCACTTAACAATTTTCCTTCTACCACTGTTTTCCCCTGACTGTTTCCCATTTTCTTGTCCCGTATCACTTATCCCTTCTGTTAGTCCCCTGCCTTAGGTGGTGTATTGGGTAAGCTCAAGACTCAGCTCTACTATACCTCGTTACCTTCTTCCTAAGGTGCTAACAGACTGAATTGAGTTTCTGTTCCTCTTTGTATTATATGTTTCGTATACTTATACGCTATATACACTGCAAACAGAAGCACTCCCACGACACACAGGGATGTGAACAGGACATCCATTCACTGGGTTTCTTCAGTCATATCTTGTCACAGGCTTATATTGTTATCCTGTGCTCATTCAATCACACTCTTATCTGTCACAAGGTTTATTCGTAAAGGGTGTTGATTTAAGCTTAGGCGGTGACCTCCCCGAAATGACGCTGTCACATGACCCAGTTAGGCAATATCACCACTCTTTGAACGAATACCTGCTGTGCAGCTTATTTTCTACTTTCCACAATCCTTCAACTCAGAGCAGCCACTCAACAACCTCCCTGATTCCTAACACGGAATCTTCTATTGTGGAAAACTTGTCCGTCTGGGCTTTGTAATATGAACTGTTCACCTAGCCTTATATTCCATAATGTCTGACCTCTCAACGTATTACTCAATGGGATATGTGTATTCAATGCTAACAGTATCCACCACTGATCTCCCTTTTTGGCATAATGAAACTTTCTTATATTGGTGTCTGGGGTTGTTCCTGCAAATGTCCAATCACCATACCCGTTATGATTTGCATCAGTTCTTCTCCTGAAGATAGCAGTACACAGACAGAATCTGCAATGACCTCTCATTCGAGCAAAAATTACATATGCGTATCACACCCGATTTCCTCAGAGTTCTTATATAGACCTGATCCTACGGCCCCCTCCTCTACTAGATTCCCCTTTATACGGACCTTAGTTACAATGATAGATTATGAAGAGCAGAGAAGAGAAGAATTGATCTCTTACCTGGCCAGGTGTTTAGGTCTGCTGTTCACAATTTCATCAGTAACTGGAATGGTCTGTAGATCGGGTAGTCTTGGAGAGGTGCCTATATCAGGTCCCTGTTCGGGCGCCAGGAAACTGTCGGGATCCCTCAGAGTACCTCTTTCACCTGAAGGACCGATGTTCTTGGGTGTGAGACACCATATGTCTCTAATTGATTGCTCCGTCGAGAAGAATAACACAGACTTACGCTGTATTGTACAACTCGGGAAGCCTGCTGAGACGCCTCTGGCTTATCAGTTAGGTTTCCATTCTTTATAGCAAAGAAGTTAAACATTTACAGACATGCGTAGTATAAAACAATTTCACAACTGGTTTCAACAAGACAGAGGAAGCCACGTAGGCTGAAAAACAGGAATTCATCTGTTATCTGGTTTTAGTTCTCAAGGGAACAGGTAAGATGAGTCTAAACAAGAAAATACAACATAGACGGAACTCAATTTAACTCCTTCAGTTCCTATCATCGTGTACTAGTGTAGTATCAGCTCCTACATCATGTCTGGGATCAATATTACCTCATGTATCCGCCATGTTCCCTCATGTGTCTGCAGTGTCAGGGAGAGTAATACTGGGGTCATCACCTCACATGACAGATGATCGGAGAACATTCACCTCAGACATCGTGTACTAGTGTAGTATCAGCTCCTACATCATATCTGGGATCAATATTACCTCAGCGATTCATGTAGCTGCCATCTCCCTCATGTGCATGCTACATTTTCCTCACAGACTGTGAGACAGCTTCCGTGTGACCTCCCTGCAGACATGTTTGATATACTACTCTACATTCACCTCTGACATCGTGTACTAGTGTAGTATCAGCTCCTACATCATATCTGGGATCAAGATTACCTCAGAAATTCATGTAGCTGCCATGTTCCCTCACTTATTGCAGAGGCAGCTTTTCTGTGTCCTCCCACCAGACATTTCTGATATACCACATTACTGCTGTATTATACGGAGTCTTCATGAGTTCTGGGTTTATGTATGATAGGACAGGGCAGGGACACAGTGTCTGCCATTACTATGGTGGAGCTGGGCAGTCACATGTATTAGAGACACTGGTGAGAGGAGCAGTCGGGGGATGGTATATGTATGATGGTGAGAGGAGCAGTCGGGGGATGGTATATGAATGATGGTGAGAGGAGCAGTCGGGGGATGGTATATGTATGATGGTGAGAGGAGCAGTCGGGGGATGGTATATGTATGATGGTGAGAGGAGCAGTCGGGGGATGGTATATGTATGATGGTGAGAGGAGCAGTCGGGGGATGGTATATGTATGATGGTGAGAGGAGCAGTCGGGGGATGGTATATGTATGATGGTGAGAGGAGCAGTCGGGGGATGGTATATGTATGATGGTGAGAGGAGCAGTCGGGGGATGGTATATGTATGATGGTGAGAGGAGCAGTCGGGGGATGGTATATGTATGATGGTGAGAGGAGCAGTCGGGGGATGGTATATGTATGATGGTGAGAGGAGCAGTCGGGGGATGGTATATATATGATGGTGAGAGGAGCAGTCGGGGGATGGTATATGTATGATGGTGAGAGGAGCAGTCGGGGGATGGTATATGTATGATGGTGAGAGGAGCAGTCAGGGGATGGTATATGTATGATGGTGAGAGGAGCAGTCGGGGGATGGTATATATGTATGATGGTGAGAGGAGCAGTCGGGGGATGGTATATGTATGATGGTGAGAGGAGCAGTCGGGGGATGGTATATGTATGATGGTGAGAGGCTGCACTTCATGTCAGTGCACTGTATACTGACCCTGCTGTGTACGGATTATCCCCCCTTCCCAGTTATGGAGTCTGATGATCTGTATGTGACCTCATCTCTGTTACATACTGTGATGCTGGGTGTGCAGATCCTGTGTAACCAGGTTACTCACTATATGTGGTATCTGTGTAACGGCTCCATCCCTGTGCTGTATACTTCACCTGTACCACAGGTCTGTATACATGATATCACTCCTCGCTCTGCTGTATACGGATCATGCTGGGTATAGACATCCTGTGTCTCCAGGTCATGTTCCTGGCTGTACATATAACCTGGACATGACTTCCCGCTTAGTGCTTGATTTCTGTAGCTATTACTGCCTTTAGTCCTCCCCCTCGTATGTGGCATGATCAGAGTATACCCACCAAGAGCTTATTTTATATTACCTAAGATGGTGGATAGCACAGGCCTGAATGGATTATGTTTTATCATGTGTAAAATAACTAATCGTGGAGTAACTCGGCATATTTGAGGGGGCACAAATAACTCAGCACATGGAGGGCAGTGAGGGGGCACAAATAACTCAGCACATGGCGGGCAGTGAGAGGCACAAATAACTCAGCACATGGCGGGCAGTGAGTGGGCACTAATAACTCAGCACATGGCGGGCAGTGAGTGGGCACTAATAACTCCGCACATGGCGGGCAGAGAGAGGCACAAATAACTCAGCACATGGCGGGCAGTGAGTGGGCACTAATAACTCAGCACATGGCAGACAGTGAGAGGCACAAATAACTCAGCACATGGCGGGCAGTGAGTGGGCACTAATAACTCAGCACATGGCGGGCAGTGAGGAGGCACTAATAACTCAGCACATGGCGGGCAGTGAGAGGCACAAATAACTCAGCACATGGCGGGCAGTGAGGGGGCACTAATAACTCAGCACATGGCGGGCAGTGAGGAGGCACTAATAACTCAGCACATGGCCAGCAGTGAGGGGGCACTAATAACTCAGCACATGGCGGGCAGTGAGGGGGCACTAATAACTCAGCACATGGCGGGCAGTGAAGGGGCACTAATAACTCCGCACATGGCGGGCAGTGAGGAGGCACTAATAACTCCGCACATGGCGGGCAGTGAGGAGGCACTAATAACTCAGCACATGGCGGGCAGTGAGGAGGCACTAATAACTCAGCACATGGCGGGCAGTGAGGGGGCACTAATAACTCAGCACATAGCGGGCAGTGAGGGGGCACTAATAACTCAGCACATGGCCGGCAGTGAGGGGGCACTAATAACTCAGCACATAGCGGGCAGTGAGTGGGCACTAATAACTCAGCACATGGCGGGCAGTGAAGGGGCACTAATAACTCAGCACATGGCGGGCAGTGAGGGGGCACTAATAACACAGCACATGGCGGGCAGTGAGTGGGCACTAATAACTCAGCACATGGCGGGCAGTGAGGGGGCACTAATAACTCACCACATGGCGGGCAGTGAAGGTGCACTAATAACTCAGCACAAGGCGGGCAGTGAGGGGGCACTAATAACTCAGCACATGGCGGGCAGTGAGGGGGCACTAATAGCTCAGCACATGGCGGGCAGTGAGGGGGCACTAATAACACAGCACATGGCGGGCAGTGAGTGGGCACTAATAACTCAGCACATGGCGGGCAGTGAGGGGGCACTAATAACTCAGCACATGGTGGGCAGTGAGGGGGCACTAATAACTCACCACATGGCGGGCAGTGAGAGGGCACTAATAACTCAGCACATGGCGGGCAGTGAGTGGGCACTAATAACTCAGCACATGGCGGGCAGTGAGGGGGCACTAATAACTCAGCACATGGCGGGCAGTGAGTGGGCACTAATAACTCAGCACATGGCGGGCAGTGAGGGGGCACTAATAACTCAGCACATGTCGGGCAGTGAGTGGGCACTAATAACTCAGCACATGACGGGCAGTGAGTGGGCACTAATAACTCAGCACATGGCGGGCAGTGAGTGGGCACTAATAACTCAGCACATGGCGGGCAGTGAGTGGGAACTAATAACTCAGCACATGGCGGGCAGTGAGGGGGCACTAATAACTCAGCACATGGCGGGCAGTGAGGGGGCACTAATAACTCAGCACATGGCGGGCAGTGAGTGGGCACTAATAACTCAGCACATGGCGGGCAGTGAGTGGGCACTAATAACTCAGCACATGGCGGGCAGTGAGTGGGCACTAATAACTCAGCACATGGCGGGCAGTGAGTGGGCACTAATAACTTAGCACATGGCGGGCAGTGAGGGGGTATTAATAACTCCGCACATGGCGGGCAGTGAGTGGGCACTAATAACTCCGCACATGGCGGGCAGTGAGTGGGCACTAATAACTCCGCACATGGCGGGCAGTGAGGGGGCACTAATAACTCCGCACATGGCGGGCAGTGAGTGGGCACTAATAACTCCGCACATGGCGGGCAGTGAGTGGGCACTAATAACTCCGCACATGGCGGGCAGTGAATGGGCACTAATAACTCAGCACATGGCGGGCAGTGAGTGGGCACTAATAACTCAGCACATGGCGGGCAGTGAGTGGGCACTAATAACTCAGCACATGGCGGGTAGTGAGGGGGCACTAATAACTCAGCACATGGCGGGCAGTAAGTGGGCACTAATAACTCAGCACATGGCGGGCAGTGAGTGGGCACTAATAACTCAGCACATGGCGGGCAGTGAGTGGGCACTAATAACTCAGCACATGGCGGGCAGTGAGTGGGCACTAATAACTCAGCACATGGCGGGCAGTGAGTGGGAACTAATAACTCAGCACATGGCGGGCAGTGAGGGGGCACTAATAACTCAGCACATGGCGGGCAGTGAGGGGGCACTAATAACTCAGCACATGGCGGGCAGTGAGGGGGCACTAATAACTCAGCACATGGCGGGCAGTGAGGGGGCACTAATAACTCAGCACATGGCGGGCAGTGAGTGGGCACTAATAACTCAGCACATGGCGGGCAGTGAGTGGGCACTAATAACTCAGCACATGGAGGGCAGTGAGTGGGCACTAATAACTCAGTAAAAAAAGAGAAGAGCCAGCACTGCCAGTGGTCAGAACGCATAACATGAGGTGCATAAGCACATATCTTACTGCATTCAAAATGAGACATTTAGCAAAATATTGATCAATATATTGAGCCACCCCGCCACGTCAAGGCAATCTAATATGGGGGGTCCTACTCTACATTTTTATTTATTCAATGTGCCATTGCGGCCTCCTAAATGTTTTAAAAGCAAGACCATATCAAATGCAATCCATACCTGAAGCATATCTGCATCACTCCCATGCAGCCAGATGGAGCAGGTGTAGATGAAGGCCAACCAGGTCTGAACACAGACATCTCAGGTTTGACCTCCACACACTGCCTGACCAGCAAACACAGATGAAGGGCAATGCAGGCTCAGACATGGATGCAAAAATAAATAAAGCCTGGGGCAGGGCGGGGCTGCCGTGAGTGTGCACAGCAGCCTAGATCAATCACAATAAACACAGAAAAGATGGCGAACATGACCCAGCGTGCACGGCAACAGTGGTGGTCAGCCACAAAACCAATTTGCAATAAAAAAGAAGAGCCAGCACTGCCAGTGGTCAGAACGCATAACATGAGGTGCATAAGCACATATCTTACTGCATGATGATGGATCTAGGCTGCTGTGCACACACACGGCAGCCCCGCCCTGCCCCAAGCTTTATTTAATTGTGCACCTGTGTCTGGGCCAACATCGCCCTTCATCTATGTTTGCTGGTTGGGCAATGTGTGGAGGTCAATCCTGATATGTCTGTGTTCAGACCTGGTTGGCCTTCATCCGCACTTGCTTCATCTGGCTTCATGGGAGCGATCCAGCAATGTTCAGGTACAGATTGCACTTGATGTGGTCATGCTCTTAGGAGGCCGTAATGGCACAGTATTTATTATAAATGTAGAGTAGGACCCCCCACATGAGATTGCCTTGGCGCGGCGGGGTGGCTCAATTGAATTGATCAATTTTTTTGCTAAATATCTCATTTTTGAATACCACTGGATATTATGTGCATATGCACTTCAATTTATGCGTTCTAACCTTAAGCAGTGCTGGCTTCCCCCCCTATTTTCTTGTTGTTGGTTTGTGGCTCACCACCACTGCTGCCGTGCACACTTGGCTATGTCCGCTATAAATTTTTCTGTGTTCATTATGATGGATCTAGGCTGCTGTGCACACACACGGCAGCCCCGCCCTGCCCCAAGCTTTATTTAATTGTGCACCTGTGTCTGGGCCAACATCGCCCTTCATCTATGTTTGCTGGTTGGGCAATGTGTGGAGGTCAATCCTGATATGTCTGTGTTCAGACCTGGTTGGCCTTCATCCGCACTTGCTTCATCTGGCTTCATGGGAGCGATCCAGCAATGTTCAGGTACAGATTGCACTTGATTTGGTCATGCTCTTAGGAGGCCGTAATGGCACAGTATTTATTATAAATGTAGAGTAGGACCCCCCACATGAGATTGCCTTGGCGCGGCGGGGTGGCTCAATTGAATTGATCAATTTTTTTGCTAAATATCTCATTTTTGAATACAGCTGGATATTATGTGCATATGCACTTCAATTTATGCGTTCTAACCTTAAGCAGTGCTGGGTTCCCCCCCTATTTACTAATAACTCAGTACATGGCGGGCAGTGAGTGGGCACTAATAACTCAGCACATGGCGGGCAGTGAGGGGGCACTAATAACTCAGCACATGGCGGGCAGTGAGTGGGCACTAATAACTCAGCACATGGCGGGCAGTGAGGGGGCACTAATAACTCAGCACATGGCGGGCAGTGAGAGGGCACTAATAACTCAGCACATGGCGGGCAGTGAGTGGGCACTAATAACTTAGCACATGGCGGGCAGTGAGTGGGCACTAATAACTTAGCACATGGCGGGCAGTGAGGGGGCATTAATAACTCTGCACATGGCGGGCAGTGAGTGGGCACTAATAACTCAGCACATGGCGGGCAGTGAGTGGGAACTAATAACTCCGCACATGGCGAGCAGTGAGGGGGCACTAATAACTCAGCACATGGCGGGCAGTGAGTGGGCACTAATAACTCAGCACATGGCGGGCAGTGAGGGGGCACTAATAACTCCGCACATGGCGAGCAGTGAGGGGGCACTAATAACTCAGCACATGGCGGGCAGTGAGGGGGCACTAATAACTCAGCACATGGCGGGCAGTGAGTGGGCACTAATAACTCAGCACATGGCGGGCAGTGAGGGGGCACTAATAACTCAGCACATGGCGGGCAGTGAGGGGGCACTAATAACTCAGCACATGGCGGGCAGTGAGGGGGCACTAATAACTCAGCACATGGCGGGCAGTGAGTGGGCACTAAACTCAGCACATGGCGGGCAGTGAGTGGGCACTAATAACTCAGCACATGGCGGGCAGTGAGTGGGCACTAATAACTCAGCACATGGCGGGCAGTGAGTGGGCACTAATAACTCAGCACATGGCGGGCAGTGAGGGGGCACTAATAACTCAGCACATGGCGGGCAATGAGGGGGCACTAATAACTCAGCACATGGCGGGCAGTGAGGGGGCACTAATAACTCAGCACATGGCGGGCAGTGAGGGGGCACTAATAACTCAGCACATGGCGGGCAGTGAGTGGGCACTAATAACTCAGCACGTGGCGGGCAGTGAGTGGGCACTAATAACTCAGCACGTGGCGGGCAGTGAGTGGGCACTAATAACTCAGCACGTGGAGGGCAGTGAGTGGGCACTAATAACTCAGCACGTGGAGGGCAGTGAGTGGGCACTAATAACTCAGCACGTGGAGGGCAGTGAGTGGGCACTAATAACTCAGCACGTGGAGGGCAGTGAGTGGGCACTAATAACTCAGCACGTGGAGGGCAGTGAGTGGGCACTAATAACTCAGCACGTGGAGGGCAGTGAGTGGGCACTAATAACTCAGCACGTGGAGGGCAGTGAGTGGGCACTAATAACTCAGCACGTGGCGGGCAGTGAGTGGGCACTAATAACTCAGTAAAAAAAGAGAAGAGCCAGCACTGCCAGTGGTCAGAACGCATAACATGAGGTGCATAAGCACATATCTTACTGCATTCAAAATGAGACATTTAGCAAAATATTGATCAATATATTGAGCCACCCCGCCACGTCAAGGCAATCTGATATGGGGGGGTCCTACTCTACATTTTTATTTATTCAATGTGCCATTGCGGCCTCCTAAATGTTTTAAAAGCAAGACCATATCAAATGCAATCCATACCTGAAGCATATCTGCATCACTCCCGTGCAGCCAGTTGGAGCAGGTGTAGATGAAGGCCAACCAGGTCTGAACACAGACATCTCAGGTTTGACCTCCACACACTGCCTGACCAGCAAACACAGATGAAGGGCAATGCAGGCTCAGACATGGATGCAAAAATAAATAAAGCCTGGGGCAGGGCGGGGCTGCCGTGAGTGTGCACAGCAGCCTAGATCAATCACAATAAACACAGAAAAGATGGCGAACATGACCCAGCGTGCACGGCAACAGTGGTGGTCAGCCACAAAACCAATTTGCAATAAAAAAAGAGAAGAGCCAGCACTGCCAGTGGTCAGAACGCATAACATGAGGTGCATAAGCACATATCTTACTGCATGATGATGGATCTAGGCTGCTGTGCACACACACGGCAGCCCCGCCCTGCCCCAAGCTTTATTTAATTGTGCACCTGTGTCTGGGCCAACATCGCCCTTCATCTATGTTTGCTGGTTGGGCAATGTGTGGAGGTCAATCCTGATATGTCTGTGTTCAGACCTGGTTGGCCTTCATCCGCACTTGCTTCATCTGGCTTCATGGGAGCGATCCAGCAATGTTCAGGTACAGATTGCACTTGATGTGGTCATGCTCTTAGGAGGCCGTAATGGCACAGTATTTATTATAAATGTAGAGTAGGACCCCCCCACATGAGATTGCCTTGGCGCGGCGGGGTGGCTCAATTGAATTGATCAATTTTTTTGCTAAATATCTCATTTTTGAATACAGCTGGATATTATGTGCATATGCACTTCAATTTATGCGTTCTAACCTTAAGCAGTGCTGGCTTCCCCCCCTATTTTCTTGTTGTTGGTTTGTGGCTCACCACCACTGCTACCGTGCACGCTTGGCTATGTCTGCTATAAATTTTTCTGTGTTCATTATGATGGATCTAGGCTGCTGTGCACACACACGGCAGCCCCGCCCTGCCCCAAGCTTTATTTAATTGTGCACCTGTGTCTGGGCCAACATCGCCCTTCATCTATGTTTGCTGGTTGGGCAATGTGTGGAGGTCAATCCTGATATGTCTGTGTTCAGACCTGGTTGGCCTTCATCCGCACTTGCTTCATGGGAGCGATCCAGCAATGTTCAGGTACAGATTGCACTTGATGTGGTCATGCTCTTAGGAGGCCGTAATGGCACAGTATTTATTATAAATGTAGAGTAGGACCCCCCACATGAGATTGCCTTGGCGCGGCGGGGTGGCTCAATTGAATTGATCAATTTTTTTTGCTAAATATCTCATTTTTGAATACAGCTGGATATTATGTGCATATGCACTTCAATTTATGCGTTCTAACCTTAAGCAGTGCTGGGTTCCCCCCCTATTTACTAATAACTCAGTACATGGCGGGCAGTGAGTGGGCACTAATAACTCAGCACATGGTGGGCAGTGAGTGGGCACTAATAACTCAGCACATGGCGGGCAGTGAGGGGGCACTAATAACTCAGCACATGGCGGGCAGTGAGTGGGCACTAATAACTCAGCACATGGCGGGCAGTGAGTGGGCACTAATAACTCAGCACATGGCGGGCAGTGAGTGGGCACTAATAACTCAGCACATGGCGGGCAGTGAGTGGGCACTAATAACTCAGCACATGGCGGGCAGTGAGTGGGCACTAATAACTCCGCACATGGCGGGCAGTGAGTGGGCACTAATAACTCAGCACATGGCAGGCAGTGAGGGGGCACTAATAACTCTGCACATGGCGGGCAGTGAGGGGGCACTAATAACTCTGCACATGGCGGGCAGTGAGGGGGCACTAATAACTCAGCACATGGCGGGCAGTGAGGGGGCACTAATAACTCCGCACATGGCGGGCAGTGAGTGGGCACTAATAACTCCGCACATGGTGGGCAGTGAGTGGGCACTAATAACTCCGCACATGGTGGGCAGTGAGTGGGCACTAATAACTCCGCACATGGTGGGCAGTGAGTGGGCACTAATAACTCTGCACATGGCGGGCAGTGAGTGGGCACTAATAACTCTGCACATGGCGGGTAGTGAGGGGGCACTAATAACTCTGCACATGGCGGGCAGTGAGGGGGCACTAATAACTCTGCACATGGAGGGCAGTGAGGGGGCACTAATAACTCTGCACATGGCGGGCAGTGAGGGGGCACTAATAACTCCGCACATGGCGTGTTAATATTATTTATGCTTTGATGTTTTATGGTATGTTTGTGTTAATAAAGGTGTGAATAATAATTATATTACAAAAAAAAAGGGATCGGTGTATACCCACCAAGTGCTTATTTTATATTACTTAAGATGGCGGATAGCACAGGCCTGAGTGGATTACCTGGAGCCTGGTGGTTGGGGGGGTCCTTGAAGTTGGTTAGAAATTGGTCTGGGGGATCCATTGGGATATGGATTCCTCTTTTTGGAAGTTAATATGGTTCTGGACCTGGTGAAACGTGGAGGGGAGTTTCGGCAAGAGTTTGTCGGATCCCCAGGAAATTCAAGTGAACATTGGAACCCTTGTGGCTATGGTGCTCCAGAGCTAGTGGGGTAACGGCTGGGAGTAATTGTTGGTACATTTTATGTTTGGTAATCACCAGATTTGGGAGCTTCAAGGACTCCCCCCAGCGTGTTAATGTTATTTATGCTTTGATGTTTATTTTATGTTTATTTTAATAAGAACATGAATTTAAAATTTAAAAAAAAAAAACAGTTATTTGTTTTCCTTTGAGTGGGTCCTTGGAAGTTATTTATAAATCGGTCAGTAGGGCTAACCATATTAAGTATGGACCTCTGGGTGGGGTTCTTGGAGTTGACGCTGAATCAGCGAAACGGAATTGGAAGTTAAAATTCTGGATCTGGCTTTTGGTTACGGCTCTGGACGGGTAACTCTGGACGGGGTGTTACCCTTGGAGCTTTTGGTGGTTGGACTTCCCGGAACGGGATGTTTGGTGCCCTCGAGCTGGTGGTTTACGGCTGAGGGTAACGTGGATTTTTAAGTTCTTGTGTTTTTGCCAAATATTTAGCCAGAATTTTTGGGGCTCCAAGAACCCTCCCCTCATGTCAAATAAATTTGTGTTGGGAGGTTGGACCAGATGGCCCAGGAGGTCCCTTCCAACTCTATGATTCTGTGTATTTAATACTTATTGTAAATGTTTGTTATTTGTTAATAAACTGGCCGCTGACCAAACCTGGGTTTGGAAGGGTAACCATTTCACGTATGGCACCCTGGTTTTGGGGGGTAATCATCTCAGTTATGGCCCCCTGGTATGGAGGGGTGACCATCACAGTATGGCCCCCTGGTCTCCAGAAGCATTTATATTTTATAGGACCCTGTTAGGGTAGAGTCCCTGGGGTCATGGCAATCATATTTTGCATGCCTACAGAATAAATTGGCTCCTCTGAGCGAGGAACAGCGGCTGGAGGGGAGAAGAGAACAAGGTTGTCGTCTGGACAATGCAGTTATCTATTGCATGAAACTGAAGAGCAATGTACCTAATCTGTGTGCCCTTGAGTCAGTGGGAGTGACTAAGGGTAAAGTAATCAAGTGCATTAACATGAAGGGCAATATGCCTACTCCCGGTGCCCTTGAGCAGGTGGGAGCGGCTAAGGGTATAATCTAGTGCATTAACATGACGGGCAATATGCCTACTCCCGGTGCCCTTGAGCAGGTGTGAGCGGCTAAGGGTATAAACTAGTGCATTAACACAAAGGGCAATATGCCTACTCCCGGTGCCCTTGAGCCAGTGGGAGCGGCTAAGGGTAAAGTAATCAAGTGCATTAACATGAAGGGCAATATGCCTATTCCCAATGCCTTTGACCCAGTTGGAGAGGTCAACAGTAAATGTTATCAAGCGCATGAAAAACAATTAACAATGGCGTGGCAGTTTTATTAATAATGCCTTTGTAGACTTTTTCCGCTTTATGTTTATTTAAATTACTATTCCAGATATTCTGAACGTTATTTTATGGTCGCTTATAATGTTGTTATATTGTGTATAGTTTTTAATTACTCCCTATTTATAATATCTTTTTATTGATATGTTCATCACTTTTCGGGTAGTGATAGTAAGTGGGTTTAAGAAATTTTACTGCACAGCTACTGTAAATAATGGTGGTTTCTAGAACTAAAATCTGTGATTTGGTGAATTATTAGGGCTGGCTGCAATACGAGCGGTGTAATAGTTTTTTGAGGCATGACAGATGTCATTATACAGGTATTCAGATTGTGGCTACGACCTTAATTATGGTTTACTTTCCACATTCCCCATTATGGGATCCTCATTGCAGGATGTTTAGCGACTGTTATTTTGCTGTAGTTACCGTATTATCGATCATAACTTGGTAGCATGGCATTGGTAAAATTAATCTGTCGGAGCTCTGGAATTTTAATTTTATTATTTGTGCGCACAGACTTTCCATAGCATGTAGAAATGGTTGATGGCTTTGTTAGGCATGGTTGATGGGGGTCGAGTCCATTTAAGGTGTCAAATGTCCTCTCTGGTGGCGGTTTAGGAGTCAGGTGGAAGTTGCAGGCAAGTTAAGGTGGACTCATTTTAGCTAATAGAGGATGTAAAACCTCATGGTGGTGACCAGGCTCGGCTTTGGTGGCCTCAAGGACGTTGTAATGGTAAAGTCAATCAGGGGCGGGTACAGTGGTTAAGCACAGGAGTGAGGATAATAGGGTCATTGGTGCCCTGAAAGTTTACTGGCTCTGCTTGAATGGCAAGCCAGTGCGTGCCGCCCCTTTATGGCTGTCTGTCCTGCTGCCGCCCCTTTATGGCTGTCTGGCCTGGTTCTGTATGTCAGACAGCTGGGATATCACAGTACTTGTGAATCCCAATGTACTAGCACTTCACCTGACTCCTACTGTGATTGTTTTAATCCTGTGATTTAAATAAAGCTGTGGCCATTTTGACAACCAAAATAATGTGTTGTGTATTTATTCTAGTGCCTAGTTATGTAGTTATGTAGTTATGGTGGTTTTAAGATGGAGTGGGGGTCCGTCCCATATCCATAAGTCAAGGATCTATGTGACAGGATCCGACGTCATACAGGATCTATGTGACAGGATCCGACGTCATACAGGATCTATGTGACAGGAGCCGTCGTGATACAGGATCTATGTGAGAGGATCCGACTGTCATGATCCCAGTGCAGGTTTTTGAGCTGCACGTCAGGGGTTAATGTCTGGAGCTCAGTGCAAGTTTTGACCTGCACACCTGGGGTTAATGATTGTGGCCTCTTTCTGGTTCTGGGAGAGCTTCTTAAGCCCCTGGGAAGCTCCAATCCCTGCCAGTTATACTTTTGCCTTTGGCCGAGTGTGCTGACCCCTGTGTGCCTGTTTGTTGCTATAGCTTGTTTATATGGTTCTGACCCGGCTCTGTTTCCCGTTGTGAGTTTGCCTGTTGATTCTGTACTGTGCTATCCTCTCTGTGTATGACTCATTGCCTGTGACCTGACTACTCTCTGCTCGCCCCTCTTGTACCTTGCAGCTATCTCTGTGTATGACTAATTGGCTACGTCCTGACTATCCTCCCTGTCTATGCCCCCTGGTAACTTTGTCTCGCAGTTACCCTGCTAGGAGTTCTCTTTCAGCTCCTAGCTCTGTGGAGTTTAGGCCACACCCCTAACAGTCACGTGCTTCAGGTCCTGCGGCTCTGAAGTACGCATCTACTCGGCTGCTGCCCTCTCCACAGGTATCTTTGAGCACAGTTCTCTTTACTCAGGACACGCGCACTGGCTCAGTGAGCAAGTTCAGTGCGGTGTTTCTGACACCGACGTGATACAGGATCTATGTGACAGGCGCCGACGTGATACAGGATCTATGTGACAGGATCCGACGTGATACAGGATCTATGTAAGAGGATCCAACGTGATGCAGGATCTACGTGACAGGATCCGACGTGATACAGGATCTATGTGACAGGATCTGACGTGATACAGGATCTATGTAAGAGGATCCAACATGATACAGGATCCATGTGACAGCATCTGACGTGATACAGAATCTATGTGACAGGATCCGACATGATACAGAATCTATGTAAGAGGATCCAACGTGATACAGGATCTACATGACAGGATCCGACGTGATACAGGATCCATGTGACAGGATCTGACGTGATACAGGATCTATGTGACAGGATCCGATGTGATACAAGATCTATGTGACAGGATCCGACGTGATAAAGGGTCTATGTGACAGGATCCCGACGTGATACAGGATCTATGTGACAGGATCCGACGTGATACAGGATCTATGTGACAGGATCCGACGTGATACAGGATCTATGTGACAGGATCCGACGTGATACAAGATCTATGTGACAGGATCCCGACGTGATACAGGATCTACGTGACAGAATCCGACGTGATACAGGTTCTGTGTGACAGGATCCGGCGTGATACAGGATCTATGTGACAGGATCCGACGTGATACAAGGTCTATGTGACAGAATCCGACGTGATACAGGATCTATGTGACAGGATCTGACGTGATACAGGATCTGTCATGGTTAGGACATGGTTAATGTCCTGTTCTCACAGGGTTAACTTTTGCCGGCCTCTCTTTGGATCTGGGAGGAGTGTTACAGAACCACTCAGCACCCAGAATATGTTGTGCAGTTATATGTATACATAATAGGTTCAATGTGAGATGCATGTTCCTAATGTATCAGCAGTGTCCGCACTCCCCCCACCTTTGTAATTCCCACAGTAAAGCTCCGCAGGCTCCGGACACCTGCGGCTTTTGTAATGTATGTCTAGCCTGACGCTTGTCTATTGGCCTGCCCTCTGTATCTGTGTGATATATTCTGTGTCCTGTGAGTAAAGTGTTGTCAGACTGGAAATACATGGAGAAGCAGTGATCTTTTATATGCGCCCATGTAACCAAGGAATTCCAGCCAGCGTCCTTCATTCAGACTCCAGCCAACGCAGAGCGGACCTCCGAAATTTATACTCACTCCAGACTAGCATTCTCTGTCAGCTATACTGTTTTTCTGGCTGTGTGTCTGACCCCTGGTGTGCGTGGATACTGCATTGCTTGTTTGCTTCCCGTGTATGACCCGGTCTGTCCCCTCACTCTGTACTCCGTCTCTCGTTTTTGTACAATTGTCTTCTCCGGTTCTGACCTCCTGGCTTGGCTATCGTTACTCCGTTACAGTTTGTCCCTATTGTACCATCCATTGCCCGTTCTGGTTTTCTGATCTATTGCTACGTCCTGACTATCCATTCTGTCTAACCGATTGGTACTGTATTGCTATCTCGTGCTTTGATCCGGCTTGATCTGGTTTCTGTCTCTGTCTATGCCCCTTGGTAACATTGTCCTGTAGTTACCTTTCTAGGAGTTTCCCTGTAGCTCCTAGCTCTGTGGAGCTTAGGCCACGCCCCCAGCAGTCACGTGATTCAGGTCCTGGAGCATGCATTGTCACCACTGCTGCTCGCTCCGCAGGTATCTTTGTGCACAGTCTTTGTACTCAGGACACCCGCACTGGCTCAGTGAGCAAGTGCAGTGCGGTGTTCCTGACACTATAACTGACCATTTCAGTTTTTTTTTTTCCTGAAGAAAAAAAAAAGTGTGTGTTATCCTCATGGATCCCATACAAGCTTTGGCTGATCAGGTCAAGCACCTGACCCAAATGTTCCACAAACTCAATGTGGAACAGCGCATGATGGCCCATACCCAGCAACAGTTGGTGGTTACTGTGCAGGGGGCTGTCGCTGCAGGGGCTCCTAGTGCTGGGGATAGATGTGTCTTTGGCATCCCCCGAATCTCCAGTCAAATTGCCCGACCCTTTCTCAAGGGATGGCAGAATTCAGACTGACATTTTTCGTAAAGAGACTGCAGTGAATTCTTTACTGCATGCTACATCCGCCCATACCCCATCGACCATAAGAGCTATACCAACAGGACAATTCCTGCGCATGAGACGGGTATGCTCTATGGATGGGGCCTTTGAGGGCCAGTCTCGGGACCTGAGCACCAGGTTCCGTGAACGCGGATATAGTAATAGATGTATAAAGAGGGGTTATTGTCGTGCCCGTGGTACTCCACGTAATCAACTTTTATGTGGATCTGAGCATAGAACTGGGGGTGATCAACCCCTACGGTATATTGCAACTTTTAACAACCAATGGTCAGAGATGCGTCGGATCCTTCAAAAACACTGGCCAGTACTTAAAACAGATGCAGTTCTGAGTCAGCTCCTACCCGATCATCCGCTCATGACAGCAAGAAGGGGGAAAAACCTGCGAGATCTCTTAGTTAAAAGCCACTATGTGGCACCTATCCCTAACCCCTTTGGTACACAGGGACGTCATTGAGGTTGTTATCCCTGTGGCTCTTGTCGAGCCTGTACAAATATTATACGGGCCAAAACTTTCTTGTCTTCTGATGGACAGAAAGAATTTCGCATTCTAACGTATATTTCCTGCAATACACGACATGTCATATATTATGCGACATGTCCCTGCAATTTGGTGTATGTGGGTTTGACGTCACGAGAGTTGCGTGTGCGTACTCGAGAACATGTCAGAGACATTATGGCTTCTAGGGAAATTACGGATATATCCATTTTGAAAACTATCCCCAAGCATTTTAAATTACACCATGATTCGAATGCATCTGGTTTACGAGTGCGTGGTATAGATCGTGTCCACTGCGGCATTAGGGGCGGGGATATGAAAAAGATCCTAGCCCAATTAGAATGTCGGTGGATTGCCCTATTGAATACAATGGCCCCACACGGACTTAATGAAAAATTAACTTTTTCACCATTTCTCACATAATATAGTATATTGTTCCTTGGTTTCTTTGTTTTTAATTGGTTGTTGGGTAGTTTTTAATGTATTCTTTTTTTTATTTTCATCAGTTTGAATAAATATGAACTTTTAATTTTGACCTTGAAGGCATACATACTATCAAGCTTTGAAGATTGGGACCTAATTTTGAAAAAATGAAAAAATAAGAATAAAGAAAATTATCTTCTAGGATCGTGATGCATATTATATATATGTACATTATAAGATTGTTGCAATTTCTCTCTTTGTTGTATCTATGTTGGCACAAACATTTTCCTTGATGTGAATTGACGTGTATTCATTGTCCCTTGTGACCATAGAACACAGGTTACGGCTTACCATAATATAATGGTGGTGTTTTTGATGTTTGTTGGTGCCCTAGATAACAATGGCGGCGGCGTGGAGCGCATGCGTGGTGTGCGCGCCTGCTGTGTGGCGGAAGGCATCCTCACGGCATTGGCACAGCAGTCGGGTCCCCATGGTAACCATGCGGACTCTGACGTGTGTTGACTTCCGGGATGGCCGGAAGTGACGCGGCGGGACTACCGTGCACACTGCGCATGCGCCGGCTGTAAATGGCCGCGCGCACAGGATTTTCAAATTGCAGTGATGTAGTGATCCTTATAAAAGATCCCTCAGCCATGTCACTTGCCATACAGCCCCCCGAGGAAGCCCTTGTGTGCGAAACGCGTAGGGGTATTGGCGGGACCCCCGACCTCCACTATGGGTATGAGAACCATCTCTGTTATATGTGGACTAGTGGCGTTATGATGTGAGCTCAGAACTTAATACCTTAGGGTTGATTGGTGGGCCACTGTGTCTGGTACTAAGTTTAAAATGATTGGGAACGGGAATTTTTCCTCCCTTTAACCCTATGTAGCAGAGCCACCGTTAGACTGTGCATCTAGCCATGGTACCATATATCGATGTCAGGGGTTTTGGTCATATTGTTCTCCACATTTTATGTCTCATATTTTGTCTTTACTGATTTTTAGAGGATAATAAGGTATTTTTTCGAATAAAACATTTATACTATTTTGCACAAGATTAAGTTCTGTGTGTACTTTGTTGATGATTAGTTTATTTGGGCATTTTTGCACTCATTTGGTTCTCTGTTAGTGTGTCTGTTTCCAGAGTTGCCCCCCTTTTGGACTTACATCCAACTCTTTGACAAAGTACAGGTATGATATTCTGTATTAACATTACCAATTGGGTGCAGCCTCATGACCTGAAGGGGTTGCAGCGATTTCTGGGCTTCGCTAATTATTATAGGAAGTTCATTAAAGGGTTCTCGCAGGTGGTGAAACCCTTGACGGACCTCTCTCTTAAAGGGGCAGATGTAAAAAATTGGTCCGTGGCCGCAAAAAATTCCTTCCTTACACTAAAGAAGTGTTTTACTACAGCCCCTGTGATGGTACAACCCGATTCGTCAAGACCTTTTATCGTCGAGGTCGACGCTTCGGAGGTGGGGGTGGGGGCAGTATTGTCACAGGGTCCCTCTACCCTGACTAACCTCAAACCCTGTGCATTTTTCTCTAAGAAGTTCTCTTCGGCCGAGAGAAACTATGATGTCGGTAACATGGAATTGTTAGCGGCTAAATTGGCCTTCGAAGAGTGGAGGCATTTTTTGGAGGGGGCCGCTCATCCCATTACGGTCATCACTGATCATAAAAAACCTGGCCTATATCAAGTCTGCTAAGATATTGACCCCCAGACAGGCTCGGTGGGCACTTTTTTTTTTCTCGATTTCATTTTATCATGTTCCGACCAGGGTCTAAAATTGTAAAGGCAGATGCCTTATCCCGAAGTTTTGATTCTTTGTCCCCTCCAGAACCTCCTTCCTCCATTCTTCAACCGGGAGTGGTTGTAGCTGAAATCTCCTCTGAGTTACAGAGAGAGATTCTGGAAGCACAAGCTCCCAGGAATAAACCCCCAGGTAAATTGTTTGTACACGAACAATTCCATCTCACACTCCTTCAAGAATTTCATGATTCTGTGTTAAGTGCACACCCTGGTATTGCAGCTACCCGGGGGGCAGTAGCTAGGGGTTTTTGGTGGTCCTCTATGGGTACTGATATAAAAAGGTTTGTAAATTCTTGTGAAGTGTGCGCGCGCGCTCTAAAAGCTCTCCGGTCCGGCCGGCCGGGGAATTGGTGCCTTTGCCAATTCTGGGTAAACCATGAACACACCTGTCCATGGACTTTATCACTAATCTTCCATCTTCCTAGGGCAACTAAGTGGTATGGGTAGTGGTTGATAGATTTTCTAAGCAAGCCCACTTTGTGCCATTACCTGTGTTACCATCTGCTGAAACCTTGGCCCGCTTGTTTATACAGCACATTGTTCGATTGCATGGAGTGCCCGTGAACGTGGTGTCAGACAGGGGTGTGCAATTTGGGGCCAGGTTTTGGAGAGCGTTTTGTAAGAAGTTGGGGGTCACGTTGTCATTCTCCTCTGCCTATCACCCGGAATCCAATGGACAGACTGAACGCACCAACCAGTCGTTGGAGCAGATTCTGAGATGCCTGGTCTCCTCCAGACAGGAAGACTGGTGTGAGGTATTACCCATGGCAGAATTTGCATTCAACTGTCGTATTAATCAGTCTACCGGAAAGTCTCCCTTTCAGGTCAAATATGGGTTTGTTCCACAGTTTGGGGAATTTTCCCGTACGGATTCGGATTGCCCTGGTGACGAGGGGATGGTACAACAGTTAAAAACCCTCTGAAGGGAGGTGCAGGGGAACATCTCCAAAGCCTAGAAGAAGTATAAACATTTTGCGGACAGGAGGAGGGGGTTGGGTCCTGCGTCAACAGTGGGGGAAAAAGTCTGGTTGTCCACCCATAACATCAAACTTAAAATACCCTCTCTGAAGTTGGGCCCAAAATTTATTGGCCCATACAAGATTGTAGAGGTGATCAACCCAGTGGCATACAGATTACAGTTACCCACCTCCTTCAAAATATCTAACTTCTTCCACAGGTCTCTATTAAAACCTGTGGGGACAGTTAGAGAAGATCCCTCATCTGTGGCTCCACCAGTGTTGGTAGAGGATCAACTGGAGTACGAGGTAGGGCGCATCATTGATTCACGGTGGGTGCGCTGGAGACTTCAGTACCTTATTCATTGGAAGGGATATTCCGTGGAGGATCGGTCATGGGTTCCGGCCAGTTTGGTGCACGCTGATCGACGGGTGCGGGCTTTTCATGCCAGATACCCTGAGAAACCTGGGTGTCCAGTGGCCCCCCATTAAGAGGGGGGTACTGTCATGGTTAGGACATGGTTAATGTCCTGTTCTCACAGGGTTAACTTTTGCCGGCCTCTCTTTGGATCTAGGAGGGGTATTTATACTCACTCCAAACTAGCATTCTCTGTCAGCTATACTGTTATTCTGGCTGTGTGTCTGACTGACCCCCCTGGTGTGCGTGTATTCTGAATTGCTTGTTTGATTCCCGTGTATGACCTGGCCCGTTTTGGTACTATTGTCTTCTCCGGTTCTGACCTCCTGGCTAGGCTATTGTTACTCCGTTGCAGTTTGTCCCTATTGTACCATCCATTGCCCATTCTGGTTTTCTGATCTATTGCTACGTCCTGACTATTTGCTCTGTCTAACCCTTTGGTACTGTCCTGTTATCTCGTGCTTTGACCCGGCTTGATCTGGTTTCTGTCTCTGTCTATGCCCCTTGGTAACATTATCCTGTAGTTACCTTTCGAGGAGTTTCCCTGCAGCTCCTAGCTCTGTGGAGCTTAGGCCATGCCCCCAGCAGTCACGTGCTTCAGGTCCTGGAGCATGCATCATCACCGCTGCTGCCCGCTCCACAGGTATCTTTGAGCACTGTTTTTGTATTCAGGACACGCGCACTGGCTCAGTGAGAAAGTGCACTGCGGGGTTCCTGACAGGATCTAAGTGACAGGATCCAACGTGATACAGGATCTATGTGACAGAATCTATGTGACATGATCCGAGGTGATACAGGATCTGTGTGACAGGATCCGACGTGATACAAGATCTATGTGACAGGATCCGATGTGATACAAGATCTTTGTGACAGGATCCGATGTGATACAAGATCTATGTGACAGGATCCGATGTGATACAAGATCTATGTGATAGGATTCGACGTGATACAAGATCTATGTGATAGGATTCGACGTGATACAGGATCTATGTGACAGGATCAAACGTGATACAAGATCTATGTGACAGGATCCGATGTGATACAAGATCTATGTGACAGGATCCGATGTGATACAAGATCTATGTGATAGGATTTGACGTGATACAGGATCTATGTGACAGAATCTATGTGACATGATCCGAGGTGATACAAGATCTATGTGCCAGGATCAGACCTGATGCAAGATCTATGTGACAGGATCCGACGTGATACAGGATCTATGTGACAGGATCAAACAAGATACAAGATCTATGTGACAGGATCCGATGTGATACAAGATCTATGTGATAGGATTCGCCGTGATCCAGGATCTATGTGACAGGATCCGATGTGATCCAGGATCTATGTGACAGGATCCAACGTGATACAGGATCCATATGACAGGATCCGACGTGATACAGGATCCATGTGACATGATCCGACGTGATACAAGATCTATGTGACAGAATCTGACGTGATACAAGATCTATGTGAGAGGATCTGACGTGATACAGGTTCTATGTGACAGGATCCGACATGATACAAAATCTATGTGACAGAATCCGATGTGATACAAGATCTATGTGACTGGATCTAACGTGATACAGGATCTATGTGACAGGATCCAACGTGATACAGGATCTATGTGACAGGATCCGACATGATACAAGATCTATGTGACAGGATCCGATGTGATACAAGATCTATGTGACAGGATCCAACGTGATACAGGATCTATGTGACAAAGGAGAGCTTTAAACTAGAACAACATGGGAAGGGAAGCAAAAGACCAGAAAAAGCCATACACCTGACAAATGCTATTGAGAACTCTGCTATTAGAAGTGGAAAGGAAGAACAAAGACGAAAGAATCTAATTAATAAAAATATTGGAGAAAGAGAAACCAATCACAAACTAAAATGTTTCTATACTAATGCACAAAGCATGGGCAACAAACAAGGAGAATTGGAACTACTAACACAGGAAAAGAAATATGATGTCATTGGAATCACTGAAACTTGGTGGGACAATACACATGATTGGAATACAAGACTAGAAGGATACAACTTATTTGCAAGAAACAGACTTGATAAACGAGGAGGGGGTGAACCATTGTATGTTCGAAACGCGTATATCTGCACAGAGATTGAAGCTTCAGAGACTGGGAGTTCTGTGGAAACTGTTTGGGTAAGAATACAAGGACAGAACAATGGAAAGGACACCATTGTAGGCATTTACTACAGGCCGCCTGTGCAAGCCGAAGATATAGATGAACTCTTTATGCATCAGATGGCCAAGTTCTCCAAAAAATATGACATGGTTGTCATGGGAGATTTCAACTATCCAGACATTTGTTGGGAATCTCTCTCAGGCAAAACTAACAGGTCAAGGAAATTCTTATCCTCTCTTGCTGACAACTTTATCTTCCAAAAGGTAGGGGAGAAAACAAGGGGAACTGCTACCTTGGATCTAATCCTTATAAACAGGGAGGAAATGGTTGAGGAGGTAAAAGTGGCTGGGACCCTAGGAGGTAGCGACCATGCTATTTTAGAATTTTGGATAACTAGAGGTGGAAGACCTGTGAAGACTCAGACGTCAAGGTTAGATTTCAGAAAGGCAGATTTTAAGGGATTCCGAAAGAGAATTGGAGGGATCCAATGGCTGGATATCCTTAAAGACAAAAATGTCCAGGAAGGATGGGAAATCTTGAAAAATGAAATTCTCAAAGCACAGTTGTTAACAATTCCGAAAAGAGGGAAGAATAGGAAGCATTTAAGGAAACCAGGATGGATGAACACAGAACTTAAGCACATGCTTAAAAGGAAGAAAAAAATGTTTATAAAATGGAAAGAGGGAGGCATATCTAAAGAAGAATATAATGCTGTCTGCAGAACCTGCAGGGCACAAATCAGATTAGCTAAAGCTGAAAATGAACTGAGGCTTGCAAGAGATGTCAAAAGCAATAATAAAGGATTTTGGGGATATGTCAAAAGTAAAAGAAAAGTCAAAGATGCTATAGGATTTTTACAGGATGAAAATGATGAAATGGTAAGACAGGATGTTGAGAAGGCTGAACTTTTAAATTCCTATTTTGCATCTGTTTTCTCTCAGAAAGGAAATGCAACATCAACTGTTATTCACTGTCCTATTAAGGGAATAGAAGAATCCAGGATATCTATAAACAGAAAGATAGTGAGGAAACACTTAGCTAACCTAAATGAATTCAAGTCTCCAGGTCCAGATGAATTACACCCCAGAGTACTGAAGGAGATAGCAGAAGAAATTTTTGAACCCCTCTCCATAATCTTTGAAAATTCTTGGAGAACAGGAGAAGTGCCAGAAGACTGGAGAAGAGCAAATGTTGTTCCTATCTTCAAAAAGGGGAAGAAGGTGGACCCAGGCAACTATAGGCCGGTGAGTCTGACTTCTATACCAGGAAAGATCTTTGAACAAATTATTAAACAACATGTATGTCAATACCTGGATAAGAATGAAGTGATTAAACAGAGTCAGCATGGGTTTCTAACTAATAAGTCATGTCAGACTAACTTAATTTCCTTCTATGACGGTATCACTGATTGGGTGGATCAAGGAAATGCTGTAGATATAGTATATCTTGACTTCAGCAAAGCATTTGACAAAGTCTCTCATACAATCCTTATTGAAAAAATGACTAAGTATGGAATGGACAAGGCAACTGTTAGGTGGATTCATAACTGGCTTAGTGATCGGACCCAAAGAGTGGTCGTAAATGGCTGCACATCCAGTTGGAAGAATGTCTCAAGTGGGGTACCACAGGGCTCTGTCCTGGGCCCTGTATTGTTCAACATCTTTATCAACGATTTAGATGAAGGAATTGAGGGTAAACTGATTAAATTTGCTGATGACACAAAGCTAGGAGGGATAGCTAATACTAGAGAAGAGAGAGAGAGGATTCAAAAAGATTTAAATAAACTGGAGAAGTGGGCAGCAACTAACAGAATGGTTTTTAACAGGGAGAAATGCAAAGTACTACATCTGGGCAATAAAAATGAAAAAAGCATATATAGAATGGGAGGAATAGGGCTAAGTGACAGCACATGTGAAAAAGACTTGGGTATACTAATAGATCACAGACTGAATATGAGTCAACAGTGTGATGCAGCAGCAAAAAAGGCAAATGCAATTCTAGGATGTATTAACAGAAGCATACAGTCTAGATCACGTGAAGTCATTATTTCCCTCTACTCCTCTTTGGTCAGACCTCATCTGGAATATTGTGTCCAGTTTTGGGCACCACATTTTAAAAAAGACATCAACAAACTGGAGCAAGTTCAGAAAAGAGCGACCAGAATGGTGACCGGTCTGCAAACCCTGTCTTATGAGGAAAGGTTGCAGGATTTGGGAATGTTTAGTTTGCAAAAGAGAAGACTGAGAGGAGACTTAATAGCTGTCTACAAATATCTAAAGGGCTGTCACATTGTAGAAGGATCAACTTTATTCTCATTTGCACAAGGAAAAACTAGAAGTAATGGGATGAAATTGAATGGGAAGAGACACAGATTAGATATTAGAAAAAACTTTTTGACAGTTAGAGTGATCAATGAGTGGAACAGGCTGCCACGAGAAGTGGGGAGTTCTCCTTCAATGGAAGTCTTCAAACAGAGGCTGGACAGACATCTGACTGGGATGATTTAGCGAATCCTGCTTTGAGCAGGGGGTTGGACCAGATGGCCCAGGAGGTCCTTTCCAACTCTACGATTCTATGATTCTATGATTCTATGACAGGATCCGACGTGATACAGGATCTATGTGACAGGATCCGACGTGATACAAGATCTATGTGACAGGATCCGACGTGATACAAGATCTATGTGACAGGATCTATGTGACATGATCCGACGTGATCCAGGATCTATGTGACATGATCTGATGTGATACAAGATCTATGTGACAGGAGCCGACGTGATACAAGATCTATGTGACGCTACCAGGAGACAGGCCAGTACACTAACAGTCATGGAGGGGGTCATAGGAGGGCAACAACCCAGCAGCAGGACTGCTACCTCCACCTATGTGCAAGGAGGAACAGGAGGAGCACTGCCAGAGCCCTGCAAAATGACCTCCAGCAGGCCACAAATGTGCATGTGTCTGCACATACAGTTAGAAACTGACTCCATGAGGGTGGTCTGAGGGCCCGACATCCACAGATAGGGGTTGTGCTCACAGCCCAACACAAGGCAGGACACTTGGTATTTGCCACAGAACACCAGGATTGGCAAATTCGCCATTAGCACCTTGTGTTCTTCACAGATGAAAGCAGGTTCACACTGAGCATATGTGGATCGCCCGACAGGGCAGTGGGGTACTTGGTACCGGGCCGGTATCTCAGAGGGAAGTGTCACAGTAGCGGTGATCCGGTCCGTGGCCCTGGGCGTCCATGTAAAAAGGGGTTAAAGCGTGGCTGGTTAAAGTACTGTATATGAGTGGATGATACGTGACGCCACCTGTGGTGCTCGGCAATAAAAGGGTTAAGCCGACGCTGCAAACAGATCCTCTGGGACAGATGGTGTGGTGCAGCAATGATGTTGTAGCCCTCCACAGGTAGGGCTGCAGTCCCAGGGCAGAGTAGATGAAGAGGATAGGTGTTGAGGAAGAGGGTGTAGTGTTGTGAGCTTCTGGTGAGGGTTTTGGAGCTGGCTGTGCTGACAGAGGAGTAGTGAGTTCTCTATCTGGACTCCCTCTGTTGGTGAAGGGAGGTAATGAAGCTGATCTAAATGGTAGAGACCGGCCACCTGAGGAAGAGGACTGCGATTGGATAGCCGGAATTTCTGATTGGATTTAAGGCAGCCGACTCCCTAGTTTCTTGCTGGTGATTTCTCCTGACTGTGGCTTCTGGTTTCCAGTTTGGTTCCTGCCTTCTTAAAGCTAAGTTTTCTCTGCTATTGTTCATATGAGTTTTTGTCTGGTTTACTTAGTTTTTGTGTTCAGCCAGCCTTGGCTGGGACTGGGCTGAATCCCCATTTTTGTCTCTGATCAGTTGATCTCTTTTGCTCTGTCTACAGAATATACCTGAGTGCTGATATAGGGAATTGAAGTCTAGCGACTTCAGGGCCTTTTTCTATCAGACGTGTTGGACATTTTTTGGCAAGGTTTTTTGCGTGATTGCAGACAGCAGCTTTTCTTTCCTGTCCTTTCTAGTTAGTGAGGGCCCCATCGTTTTCTCAGCCTATCTTTCTATCTGTGTCTGTGTTTTCATCTTGTTTCACCGACAATACATGTTGGGGGCTGTCTATTGCTTTGGGGTCTGCTCTGGGGCAGTTTAGATTTTCCATTTCGTTCTTTAGGCTTATTTAGTTCTCAGGCCGTGACGAGGCGTCTAGGACCACCGTAGGCACGCTCCACGGCTACAGCTAGTTGTGTGTATAGGATCAGGAGTCTGCAATCCGCTAGTTACCAACCTCTCCGGTTTTCTGGGCTTAGCTTGCTTTTTGTTTTTTCCTCCTCGGTGACTCATTCATAACAGTGTATTGTCTGGCACAGAGATGTAGCAGTGCTGGAGAGTTTGCAGGAAGAAGGCAAGGACACAAAGGGTGCAGTTTCTTTTACCTTTACTTTGCTTGGTAAATGCAGTCCAGAATTCCAGATTACAGATGGAACAGAGGCTGGCCGGCCTGGAATCAACTTAGGAATCTCTCTATCAGATGGGTTGTGTAGTCTCCTTTCTAGCACTTATCTTAGGTACTTGCAGTACTGTGTTACACTGAAGTTCCACTTGCTTGTTCTCATTTAGAACTCCCTCGTATGGCAGACAGCTGTAGCCTTCTTCTTCTGGCTCACCCGTTGCTGTTGTGCCTCCGAGTCTTATATGGGAACAGAGCATTTACAGCTTCCTATTCCTCCGGTTTCTGCTGCAGGAACATCAGTATCCATACAATATCAATATCCAGCTCTTTATGAGTTTACAGATATGACAAGGGAAATACCAAGGCCAGGTATCCATCCACAGACAGCTGTTTCGAGGTGTTGCCCCTCATCAGTGTGGAGTCTCTGTGGATTCAGTCTGTGGATGCATACCTGGCCCTGGTATTTCCCTTGTCTTATGTGTAAACTCGTAAAGAGCTGGATATTGACTTAAAGGGCCACTTAATATGGTGGTAATGGTGGTTTCCGAAAGGAACCACTCCTTGGCTGGGTCCTTCCCTGGAGGAAGATCTGGCTAGTCCCGTGTTTGAGACTCTTAAATGAGGCTCCACGTACTTTATTTGCATATTTGTATTTCCCAGGGAGCAATGCACCTAGGATTTCACTGATTGAGCGCCTTTGCCGGCTGCCACAGTGTTTTCTTTGACTGGTCTCCCTGAGGTCAGTGATTGTTTCGTGATGTTGGTCTACTAGGCATTGCTCCCACCTAGCCAGAATCCTTCTCCACACTGATGAGGGGCAACACCCCGAAACAGCTGTCTGTGGATGGATACCCGGCCTTGGTATTTTCCTTGACATATCTGTAAACTCGTAAAGAGCTGGATATTGACTTAAAGGGCCACTTAATATGGTGGTAATGGTGGTTTCCGAAAGGAACCACTCCTTGGCTGGGTCCTACCCTGGAGGAAGATCTGGCTAGTCCCGTGTTTGAGACTCTTAAATGAGGCTCCACAGACTTTATTTGCATATTTGTGATTAACTGACAGAGAGACCCTTCATTGCTTCCAAGCATGACATCACACTTCCTAGGAGGAAGGTAATGCCACTGTGGCGACCATACTCCTGGGGGCGCCACATTCCCCCCTAGTGCAATTCAGTACTCCCGGACAGAAGAAAAACATGCAAACATATAAACAAATGAATAATTGTAAATGTAACAAGATTTCCAAAAAGTGAAAAATACAAAAACCAAAGCTCAAAAATAGTCCTGATGACGATTAGTCCATGCGTCAATGTCCATGGTCCATTTCCTGAGCATGGTAACTATGTACAAGTTAAGTTTTGACCAAACATAATCCTGTGGTCCAATTGTCCATCAAAACAAAATAAGATCTTCAAAAGTTCTTACAGAGTCTCTGTAGGCACTTAAACAGTTTCATATTTACATTTTACCAGTTGTATAACGTATTTAGATACAAAACCTTAGGGGTGGTATACCTTGGGTACTACGGACAGACCTACATAGCACTGGCGTTGGTAAACTGGGTAGTAGCCGTCTGCGAACTCTTAGACTCACTGTGGGCATGACAGATTCACCACTGGCAGGGCGAAGATTCTCTGACTCCACTGCATCCGCTGCCTGAACTTCCTGATTTTCAGGGTTGTCTTGAGTCTCTGCTACTTCAGTTGCAGTAGGCTGGGGAAAGATTAGGACAGGAAGTACGATGGCTTGATCCATTCTAGTTCAGTTTGCAGGAAATTCTCCAAGTACAGTGCTGACCTTTTCTTCTTCTTCTATGGGCTGAAGGTTGTTTTGTTCTTCCATCCTTTCCTTTAGTTGGTCAGGGCACAGTTTCAGATGATCTCTCGATAATGCTGATGATGTTTCTCCTCCATCCTTACTGATAAGGCACACTTTGGTGTTGTCAAAGTTTGATGGTAAGACTGTGTAGGGTTCAGCTTCCCATTGGTCATCCAATTTATCATCCTTCTTTTCCTCTTTACGACTTGTTCTCCTGGTGACAAGGGAACTGCAGGTGCATGTTGATTGTAGTTCTTTTCTTGTTTTTGTCTTGCTTGCGCTAGACTCTTTTATACACACTCTTGTACTCTTCGGTATTGTTGCTGCCGCTCTGTATCCCAGTCAGCATCCGGTGATGTTACCTCAGGTGTAAGGACTCCCATATCCAAATCAATAGGCAACTTGCCAGGCCTCACTCTCATTAGGTAGGCTGGAGTGCAGTTGGTGGAATTCACAGGTATGTGATTGTAGTGGTCAACCAGATCTGGCAACTTCTGTGGCCACAGATTTCTCTCTTCCAAAGGCAAGGTCTTCAGTAGATTGATCACCACCTAATTCATCTTTTCACACATGCCATTGGTCTGTGGATGGTACGGTGTTGTCCTGATCTTCTTGCAACTGTACAAGTTACAGAATTCCTGGAACACTTCTGCCTCAAAGGCTGGACCTTGATCTGTAAGCACTCGCTCGGGATTTCCGTGTGGTCTACGAAAGTGCTGTTGGAATGCTCTGGCTGCTGTCCTGGCTGTTTGATCCTTGACAGGCACGACTACCAGGAATCTCAAGTAGTGGTCAACGATGGTAAGAGCATAAATGTAGCCTGAACGGCTTGGAACCAGCTTCATATGGTCCAGGGCTACCAACTTGAGTGGTTGTTTGGTTATTATTGGCTGCAAAGGAGCTTGCTGGCTGTTACGGTCCTTTCTGCGCAGATTGCATGGTCCACACTCCTGGCACCAACTTTCAATGGCCTTCCTCATTCCAGCCCAGTAGAATCTCTCCCGGAGCAAGGCCTCCAAGTTCTTCCATCCGAAGTGTCCAGCTCCATTGTGGTATGCTTCCAAGTCCATTGATGCTTCCCTCTTTGGGACTACCACCTGCCAGACCAGCTCATGATTGCGGGCATTGATACTCCTCCGACACAGCTTTCCCTCATAGAGGAACAGCTGGCCTCTTTCCTTCCACAACTGCTGGGTTTCTTCAGGAGCATCTGGATCCGGGCGTGAGTCAGCTTATGACAGTAGCTCCTTTACCAGGCGGACTGCGGGATCGCTATCCTGCGTTTCAGCCCAGTCATGATGAGGCAATGGATTTAGGGTGGCCTCTTTCACGATTGACCGTCTGTTTCTCACTCCTTGGGCACGTTGGGCCGCAATTGGCCGGTGGAAGGCAGGTAAAGCCCCCTGTTACACACTGCGATATCGCTAGCAATATCGCTGTAAAGTCACCGATTTTGTGACGTAGCAGCGATATTGCTAGCGATATTGCTATGTCTGATACTTACCTCCGACGACTCCCCCGCTGATTATCGCTGGTCGAGCGAGAAGGTCCTGGATCATTTCTCGTTGTCAGCTTCCTGCTGGGCTTCCTGTGGCGCCGACGAGCGACGCGTGGATGCGGGCGGGAGGACGTCAGGATCGCCTAGTGTGACAGGTAAGTAGCGACCCCCGACCCCAGCGATGTCGCTGGTGAGATCTGCCTGTGTGGCAGCTCACTAGCGACCACTTAGCGATGCACCAGCGATCCATATCATTGTCGGGATCGCTGGTGCATCGCTAAGTTTAACGGTACCCTAACTCTATTTCTTCGAGTGCCTCAGGGTCTTCTCCTGCATCTGGCAGATTAGGCATTCTGGACAGCGCATCAGCATTGGCATTCTTGTGTCCCGCTCGGTACTTGATGGTGAATTCGTAGTTAGACAGCCGGGCCATCCATCGCTGCTCCAGTGCACCTAGTTTGACAGTTTCCAAGTGAGTCAACGGGTTGTTGTCCGTGAAGATGGTAAACTTGGCTGAAGCTAGGTAATGCTTGAATCGTTCAGTCACAGCCTAGACTATGGCGAGGAACTCCAGTTTGAAGGAACTGTAGTTGTCAGGGTTCCTTTCAGTGGGACGAAGCTTCCTGCTGGCATCACTCTTTCTTTGCCATTCTGTACCTGTGACAGTACGGCTCCCAGTCCTACGTTGCTGGCATCAGTATACAACACAAATGGTTTGTCATAATCTGGGTAGGCCAGAACTTCATCTCCTGTGAGAGCCATCTTCAGTCGAGTGAAGGACCTCTCCAGTTCCTCATTCCATTCAAATGTAGGACTCTTCTTCTTGGCTTTCTTGGGCTGGCCCACCAGAAGATTTTGCATAGGGGTGGCTATCTCAGTGAAGCCTTTGATGAACCTTCGGTAGTAGCCTACCAACCCGAGGAATTGACGTACCTCATGGAGGTTGCTGGGCTTCTGCCAGTCCCAGATGACAGTGGCTTTGTCAGGATCCAGTGCCACACCTTCTGCACTCACTACATGACCGAGGTACTGTACCTTGGGCTTCAGGAGGTGGCATTTGGATGGCTTCACTTTCAGGCGAAAGTTGGACAAGGCTTCAAACACCTCAGCCTGGTGCTTCAGATGGTCTTCATAAGTCTTGGAGAAAACAATGACATCATCCAGGTTCAACAGGACTGTCTCGAATTTCTTGTGTCCAAGACAGCACTCCATTAACCATTGAAATGTCCCAGAGGCAGTGTAGAGCCCGAATGGCATGTAGTTGAACTTGCAGAGACCCATTGGTGTAGTAAACGCTGTTTTCTCCTTGTCTGCCTCTGCCACGGGAACCTGCCAATACCCACTAGTGAGATCCAAGGTGGAAAAATAGTTAGCAGTTTTAAGTGCGGCTAATGACTCTTCAATTCTGGGTAATGGGTAGGCATCTTTATGTGTAATGCTGATAATTTTTCGGTAATCAACACACATTCTCATGGTACCGTCTTTCTTTTTCACAAAGACTATTGGAGCTGCCCAGGGGCTACAACTGTCTCTGATCACCCCAGCCTCCTTCATTTCCCGCAATATACTTTTGGCACATTGATATTGTGTTGGGGGTATAGGCCGGTACCTTTCTTTAATGGGTGGATGATCTCCAATGGGGATATGGTGTTGAACCCCTTTTGCCTTCCCAAAGTCTAGAGGGTGTTTGCTGAATACCCGCTCATACTCCTGAGTCACTTGGTTAACCCCACTCTTTTGGTATGAAGGGGTGGAGTCAGTTCCCACCTGCAGCTGCCGACACCACTCCTCCAGTTGCTTTACAGAGCCATTGTCCTCCACCTGGTCAGATGAGACCAAGGGCTCTGCTGCCCGTATTGCATTGTTACTGACAGTAAGCAGCTTAGCAACTGTGGCATACCGAGGTATTGTGGCCTCTTCCCCAAAATTCAAGTGGCGTACAGGTACTCTCCCTTTGTGAACATCAACTACACCTCTGGCTGTCAGGACAGTGGGCTGGCTATCAGAGTAACCTGGCTCTCCCAATGCTTGGTAATCTTTTCCTCTGAGGCCTATGGCTGCTTGACACCAAATTAACATTTCACATCTGGGGGGTATAGCAATGGGGAATCACTCACTCTGACGCTGCCAATTTCTCCGCCAGACAGTTCTACCTGTTGTCTTTGCATCAGGGCCTTGATCTCCTTCTGCAGGACTCGTTGTTCACTGGAAACAGCAGTCTCAGCCACCTGTTGCAACAAGACAATAACCTCGGAAAGACAATTTTCAATCACATTAGTACCTAAGGTCATCATTGGGTTACATTCTCGTCGATCAATGTCTACAACTATCTGACCTTGAGATTTTAACTCTACTCGCCCCACTTTAGCAGTAATTTCTTTACATCCCACTTGCGGTAAAGACTGACAATTACTGGCAACTACTGTGAGTTCATCACTTGGGCAGCGAGTAAGTTCAGAGTCAGCCCAATACCGCTTGTAAAGGATATATGGCATAGTTGTGACCTGATAGCCCGTGTCCAGCAAAGCGTTCATGGGGATGCCATCAAGCACCACTGGGAAGACCGGTCGCCCTCCAACATACTTGGCTTGCCAGTTCTTTGGGCCTTGTGGTCCTACTCCTGGGGGTTGGCCCTCTGCCCCAGGGGTTGCTTGTTTAAATAACAGAACCTTGCAATGTGGCCTGCCTTGTGGCAGTGACGACAGATGGGACGTCCATTCTGGTCATAGCGATCGTTGTCTCTCCCTCGGTGTGGCGGGATCCTCTTCTTCTGTAGCCACGGGACATCCTCTGGACTGGAGGCCTGCTGGATCTTCTCCTTTGATGACACCTGCAGGGACTGCACAGTTTTGGCAAGTGCAGCCATATTTTTGGTCAGCTCTTGGACCTGAAGGTGCAGTTCTGTAGATGGATCATTATCCAGAGTCTGTGCATCAGCCTCCACAGGGCTGGGAGGGAAAGATGCTGCTTCTTGGTGGTATGTGATCACTGGGCGCCTAGGGGCGCTGGACGGCTGACATTTGGTTCATGAAGCACCCGAATAGCCCTGTCTTTGAAGTCTGCAAAGTCTAAGTCAGGGTTTTGTAGGGCTATGATGCGCAGCTGTGCTCTGTGGGTTCTGGATAGGAGTCCCTCAATAAATTGCTCCTTTAGCAGTCTGTCTCCATGTTTCACACTGTGTTACACCCTCCGATGCCTCGCGCCGTCCCCTGTCTGGCTTTACAGGGTCATGGCACGTCAGAGGCCCGCGCATGCGCGCTCGCCCTTCCCCGGCCGTTGGGCATCCTGGGAGCACGTGACCCAGTGGCTCCGCCCCACCATGGCAGCGCCCACCGGGTATTTCTGCTTGGCGTCTTGGCAGGTAAGACGCCTGTTTGTCATTGTTCTGTGGCACTTGCAGTCCTTGCGCAGAATCACCCCCGGCTCTCAGGTCCCTGCGCACCCCCTGTGCTGCGCTCTGCCCCAGCAAAGATCGTCACCCTAGCTCCTCTAAGTTTGGTCAATCCACCACCTGGCAAGACCTTGGTATTGGACCATGACAGAGTAAGGGTTCTGCGTTGGGGACACTCCTCTAAAGTCGCGGGGCATGCTGGAGCCAAGAAGACTCTATCCCTAATCTCCCGCCATTATTGGTGGCCCTCGCTCCGCCAAGACGTCTTGGAGTTCACCGCTTCTTGCTCCTCCTGCGCCCGAAACAAAGTCCCAAGACAGTTACCCTCTGGTCTCTTGCATCCGTTGCCTGTACCTTCGGTCCCTTGGAGTCATATCGCCATGGATTTTGTCACGGATCTACCTCCATCTTCCGGCTGCACTGTCATTTTGGTGGTGGTGGATCGTTTTTCCAAAATGGCTCATTTTATCCCTCTGCCTGGTCTGCCTTCTGCGCCCGAGTTGGCGAAGATCTTTTTGCATCATATTTTCCGACTTCATGGTTTTCCCCAGCACATCGTGTCTGACCGTGGTGTTCAAATCACCTCTCGTTTCTGGAGAGCCCTCTGCGGCTCAATGGAGGTAGCCCTGGATTTCTCCTCTGCCTACCACCCGCAGTCCAACGGCCAAGTGGAGCGAATCAATCAAGTGTTAACATCTTATCTTTGGCATTTTTCTAATGCACACCACAGCAACTGGGTCTCGCTGCTTCCTTGGGCCGAATTCGCCCACAACAATCACCCCAACGATTCCTCTTCCAAGTCTCCCTTTTTTGTAGTTTTTGGGCAGCATCCAGGCATTCCCCTTCCCGTTTTCCCCACCTTGGGCGTGCCGGCGGCGGACTCCTTGTCCTCGGAATTCTCTAAAATTTGGGAGGAGACAAAAGGGGCCCTTGAGAGAGCTAGCGATCGGATGAAGAGGTACGCCGACAAGAAACGCCTTGACGCTGCCCCCTATCTTCCGGGCGATAAGGTTTGGCTATGCTCGCGTTTCATCCGGCTTAAAATCCCCTCTTATAAATTGGGCTCGCGTTATATTGGTCCCTTTGAGGTTTTAAGTCGCACCAATAACGTGGCCTATAAACTAACACTACCTGCCTCTCTGCGGATTCCCAATACATTCCACGTCTCACTCCTCAAACCTACAGTATTTAATCGCTTTCACCCAGCTTCATCCCACACTCCTCCACCTAGCACCGCTGAAGACACCTTTGATGTCAAGGACATCTTGGCAAAGAAGACCGTCAGGGGTAGGACCTTTTTTCTTATTGATTGGAAAGGGTTCGGCCCTAAGGAGAGGTCATGTGAGCCCCAGGAAAACATCAATGCTCCTCATATCATGAGAAGGTTTTTGTCCCGCTTTAAGAAGGGGAGTAAGAGAGGGGGTACACCCTCCGATGCCTCGCGCCATCCCCTGTCTGGCTTTACAGGGTCACGGCGCGTCAGAGGCCGCTGGGCATCCTGGGAGCATGTGACCCGGTGGCTCCGCCCCATCATGGCGGCGCCCACCGGGTATTTCTGCTTGGCGTCTTGGCAGGTAAGACGCCTGTTTGTCATTGTTCCGTGGCGCTTGCAGTCCTTGCGCAACGTCACCCCCTCAGGTCCCTGCGCACCCCCTGTTTCTCCTCTGGGATTCCTGTCCGGTGTCTCCCTGCTACTGCTTCCTCCTCCGTTCTTCCGTCCTACCTCCCTCTCCTGGTCCTCTGTTCACCATCCTGTATTCTCCTGTGCCTGTACCGCTACCTCTGTAATTGTCTGTCTCCTGCATATTCTACTCCTTCCCCCTATCTTGTGCTCTGCCAGAACCTCTAGGTCCAGTGTCTCCTAATCTCCTTGTGTCCTTCTTCCATTCCAGCTATTGGCCTCGGCTCCGTCCTGTTCCTTCCCGGTTCCCACAGCCTGTTTCCTCCTGCCTTGGGTCCACTCAATCCCTCGTATACCCTCCCACACTCTGATCTGCTCTCCTGTATACCCCCCGGGTCGTCCCTTCGGTTCCGACTGTCGTGGTTCCATCTCCCTTGGGCCTGTCCCTAACACTCCCTGTATAGGGGTGGTCATCACCTGGTCCGCTCGCCCTCGGGGGCTCTGGAGCCCCGACCCAGAGGGTCCACTCTCGGGTTTCTATCTAGAACCCTAACACACTGTCTGGGTCAATCTGCTTTATGGCGCACAGCGCTTCCTGTAGGTTAAGAGCATAGTCCCGTATACTGTCCTGCGCTCTCTGGTTACACCCAAAGAATCTCATTTTTATTTCAGCTGCAGTGCGGGTGTCAAAGGTGCTTCTTAGCCAGAATCTTTTTAACAGTCTCTTTATCAGTGTCCTGCCAGGCTTTTACTTCTGGCTTTCAGACAGAGGATACACCTCAAACAGACTGCACAGTCTTCCTTTAAATTCACTCAGGGTACAGTTGTGGCCAAAAGTATTGACACCCCTGCAATTCTGTCAGATAATTCTCTGTTTCTTCCTGAAAATGATTGCAAACACAAATTCTTTGGTATTATTATCTTCATTTAATTTGTCTTAAATGAAAAAACACAAAAAGAATTGTCCTAAAGTCAAATTGGATATAATTCCACACCAAACATAAAAAAGAAGGTGGACAAAAGTATTGGCACTGTTCGAAAAATCATGTGATGCTTCTCTAATTTGTGTAATTAACAGCACCTGTAACTTACCTGTGGCACCTAACAGGTGTTGGCAATAACTATATCACACTTGCAGCCAGTTGACATGGATTAAAGTTGACTCAACCTCTGTCCTGTGTCCTTGTGTGTACCACATTGAGCATGGAGAAAAGAAAGAAGACCAAAGAACTGTCTGAGGACTTGAGAAGCCAAATTGTGAGGAAGCATGAGCAATCTCAAGGCTACAAGTCCATCTCCAAAGACCTGAATGTTCCTGTGTCTACCGTGCACAGTGTCATCAAGAAGTTTAAATCCCATGGCACTGTGGCTAATCTCCCTAGATTTGGACAGAAAAGAAAAATTGACAAGATATTTCAACGCAAGATTGTGCAGATGTTGGCTAAAGAACCTCGACTAACATCCAAGCAAGTTCAAGCTGCCCTGCAGTCCGAGGGTACAACAGTGTCAACCCGCACTATCCGTCGGTGTCTGAATGAAAAGGGACTGTATGGTAGGAGACCCAGGAAGACCCCACTTCTTACCCAGAGACATGAAAAAGCCAGGCTGGAGTTTGCCAAAACTTACCTGAAAAAGCCTAAAATGTTTTGGAAGAATGTACTCTGGTCAGATGAGACAAAAGTAGAGCTTTTTGGGCAAAGGCATCAACATAGAGTTTACAGGAGAAAAAAAGAGCCATTCAAAGAAAAGAACACAGTCCCTACAGTCAAACATTGCGGAGGTTCCCTGATGTTTTGGGGTTGCTTTGCTGCCTCTGGCACTGGACTGCTTGACCGTGTGCATGGCATTATGAAGTCTGAAGACTACCAACAAATTTTGCAGCATAATGTAGGGCCCAGTGTGAGAAAGCTGGGTCTCCCTCAGAGGTCATGGGTCTTCCAGCAGGACAATGACCCAAAACACACTTCAAAAAGCACTAGAAAATGGTTTGAGAGAAAGCACTGGAGACTTCTAAGGTGACCAGCAATGAGTCCAGACCTGAATCCCATAGAACACCTGTGGAGAGATCTAAAAATGGCAGTTTGGAGAAGGCACCCTTCTAATATCAGGGACCTGGAGCAGTTTGCCAAAGAAGAATGGTCTAAAATTCCAGCAGAGCCTTGTAAGAAACTCATTGATGGTTACCGGAAGCGGTTGGTTGCAGTTATTTTGGCTAAAGGTTGTGCAACCAAGTATTAGGCTGGGGGTGCCAATACTTTTGTCTGGCCCATTTTTGGAGTTTTGTGTGAAATGATCAATGTTTTGCTTTTTGCTTCATTCTCTTTTGTGTTTTTTCATTTAAGACAAATTAAATGAAGATAATAATACCAAAGAATTTGTGTTTGCAATCATTTTCAGGAAGAAACTGAGTATTATCTGACAGAATTGCAGGGGTGTCAATACTTTTGGCCACAACTGTATGTGACTCCCCTGAATACTGCGGTAGCCAGGCCGCTCCCGGTATATAGGGCATAGACAGCGGCATTATGGGGACTGTTGCAGTGGGCGCTTGTTCCTGCTGCGCTCTGGCGGTGGCGCTGGCTGCTGGGTTCTGTGGCACCATTAGAGCCGCAGCTTCGCTGGCCCCTGCATCTTGCGGCGCTGTGGGGGGTGCGGTGGCGTCCACCGCTGCATCTGCTCTTGCCTCAGACATCCTCCTCCCCCCCAGTTAACGTTGGCCAGGCCCCTGGTTGCGCTGGCTTACCGGTTGCAGCTTTGCAGGTTGGATGATTGGGGGGACGCCGGGGCTGCAGGTATTTGATTCTCACTTCCTGCGCGCTGGTCTCTTCCCGTGCAGCGCTTCACTTTTTTGCGCTCTTCGGCTGGCTCCGCCCAGGACGGCCCACCCCTTTGGCTTCCCGCGCGCGCCAAGTGGCAGGGTAATGGCGACAATTGTGCAGATTGTCTATGGCACACAACACAGTCTCTGGCACACAGGACCTGGGGACACCGGGCTCCGTAAATCCTGTTCGTGATGCCAAAATGGATCACCCGCCAGGGCAGTGGGGTACTCGGTACCGGGCCGGTATCTCAGAGGGAAGTGTCACAGTAGCGGTGACCCGGTCCGTGGCCCTGGGCGTCCATGTAAAAAGGGGTTAAAGCATGGCTGGTTAAAGTTTGAGTGGATGATACGTGACGCCACCTGTGGTGCTCGGCAATAAAGGGGTTAAGCCGACGCTGCAAACAGATCCTCTGGGACAGATGGTGTGGTGCAGCATTGATGTTGTAGCCCTCCACAGGTAGGGCTGCAGTCCCAGGGCAGAGTAGATGAAGAGGATAGGTGTTGCGGAAGAGGGTGTAGTGTCTGGCACAGAGATGTAGCAGTGCTGGAGAGTTTGCAGGAAGAAGGCAAGGACACAACAGGGTGCAGTTTCTTTTACCCTTACTTTGCTTGGTAAATGCACTCCAGAATTCCAGATTACAGATGGAACAGAGGCTGGCTGGCCTGGAAGCAAATTAGGAATCTCTCTATCAGATGGGTTATGGAGTCTCCTTTCTAGCGCTTATCTTAGGTACTTGAAGTACTGTGTTACACTGACGTTCCACTTGCTTGTTCTCATTTAGTGCTCCCTCGTATGGCAGACAGCTGTAGCCTTCTTCTTCTGGCTCACCCATTGCTGTTGTGCCTCCGAGTCTTATATGGGAACAGAGCATTTACAGCTTCCTATTCCTCCGGTTTCTGCTGCAGGAACATCAGTATCCATACCACCTTGGAGACCGGGCTCCAGATCATGCGCTATAGCTAGAAGTGAGAACTCAACTCTGCTCAATCTTCCAGCTCCTCTCCTCCACGTCCACACACATTGCCCTCCTCACACGAACTCCTAATTTCCCCTTCCTGGCCCCCAGAGAGTAGCTCTTCCCCCAGTTTTGGTTCAGAGCTTCCTCTGCTGACCTGGAATGAGAACTGTGCTGTGTGTTATGATTAACTGACAGAGAGACCCTTCATTGCTTCCAAGCATGACATCACACTCCCTAGGAGGATGGTAATGCCACTGTGGCGACCATACTCCTGGGGGCACCACACATGTGACAGACGTGACAGAGTCTGGAGATGCCGTGGAGAGCGGTCTGCTGCCTGCAACATCCTTCAGCATCACCGGTTTGGCGGTGGCTCAGTAATGGTGTGGGGTGGCATTTCTTTGGAGGGCCACACGGTATTGGGCTGTGAGCACAACCCCCATCTGTGGACATTGGGCACTCAGACCATCCTCATGGAATCGGTTTCTGTTTGTGCAGACACATGCACATTTGTGGCCTGCTGGAGATTATTTGTTCCTCCTTGCACAGAGGCTGAGGTAGCGGTCCTGCTGCTGAGTTGTTGCCCTCCTACGGCCCCCTCCACGTCTCCTGGTGTACTGGCCTGTCTCCTGGTAGCGCTTCCAGCCTCTGGACACTACGCTGATAGACACAGCAAACCTTCTTGCCACAGCTCGCATTGATGTGCCATCCTGGATGAGCTGTACTACCTGAGCCACTTGTGTGGGTTGTAGAGTCCGTCTCATGCTACCACGAGTGTGAAAGCACAACCAACATTCAAAAGTGACCAAAACATCAGCCAGAAAGCATTGGTACTGAGATGTGGTCTGTGGTCCCCATCTGCAGAACCACTCCTTTATTGAGGGTGTCTTGATAATTGCCAATAATTTAAATCTGTTGTCTATTCCATTTGCACAACAGCATGTGAAATTGATTGTCAATCGGTGTTGCTTCCTAAGTGGACAGTTTGATTTCACAGAAGTTTGATTTTCTTGGAGTTACATTCTGTTGTTTAAGTGTTCCCTTTATTTTTTTTTTAGCAGTGTACTTTCCCCTTATCACCATCTCTGGGCGGGCACATACTTTCCCCCTCCTCCTCTGGGGGGCACACACTGTTAGGGCTGGCAGAACGCACCAAATAATAAAAGATGATAATAAGGTGCGTTCGCAGCCCAGGGTCCACCATGCAGATGGTAAACTGTTGCTTGGTAATGGCGGACACTATATGGCGGTATAGAGGAAGACCACACGCGGGTTAACGTCACCCGGTGTGTACAGGAGCAGACTCTGTTACGTCACAGAGCCGCACTACCGCGGAACATAAATGCCGCAGCCTATTTAAGCTCACAGAGCTCGGCAATGGAGCGCTTAGTAAACGGTCACAGAGCTCAGCCCCAAGGACACGGGGTCAGAGTCCCTCTAGACCTACTAAGTGTACGGCGTCACACCTATGGACGCTGGCTACCGTGGAGTGCCGACCACGTGCACCGTGGCGTGCAGAGCCACCGGTGGACGCTGATGCCAGTCTCTGACTCTGCCTCCTACCTGCACCTCAGCCTGGGCGCTTAACAGGCTAGGCTACACAACACATGTGTACCAAGGGTAGGGGTTTCATATTGAGTCATTCACCAGAGACATTCATACATGCATACTACACTCACTCCACATGATCTATAATCCATTTCTATATTAGCACATGGCCGCGCGGCCATGCAAACCTTTTATAGCTGCAGCCTTCTGGGACCTTTCTGGTGGTCCAATCGGAGCAGCATCAGGACCTGAGCATGTGACCTCCGACTTCCAATGAGAGGTCGTCCCACGGGCATGCTCAGTAGGAGAAAAGCAGGACTTAGTCCCAGGAGCGTCTGCTCGCCGCTGACTCATGCATTGTACAATAACTGAGCCTGGAGGAGCGACCAGACGCCTAGCATTAGCCTGGACAAGACACTGGGACCGATGTCTGCTGGGCAGGAACCCCTGCGGCCACAGAAGAATGGGAAGCCGCAAAGGACATGGCTTGAGATTCCCCCTGTGCAGTGGCGGGAACTCAACGCCTAACAATACCACCCCTCCTAGGGCCCCCGCATCGCTTTGCTCAAAAGCTGCAATGAGCTGAGGAGCATGAATGTGTTCTACAGGTTCCCAGGTCCTGTCCTCTGTACCATGACCCTTCCAGTCCATCAGTTAGTACTTTTTACCTCGTACCATCTTGCACCCGACAATGGCATTCACCTCATAATGGTCCGTAGACGAACCCGATGTCCTGGCAAATGACTTGGAAAACCGGGATATGTGAACATGTTTTAGGAGGGACACATGAAAGGTGTCGGTGATACCGAGGCGTAGAGGAAGAGCCAGGCGATATACCACAGGGTTAACCTGCTCCTGGACCTTGAAGGGACCTATAAAGCGAGGTGCAAATTTAGTGGACTCAACTCGCAGTCTGATATTACGGGCGGAGAGTCACACTAGGTTGCCAGGAGCAAAGGTCGGAGCGGGGCGCCGGTGAGCATCGGCGGAAGCCCTCATTCTCTCCTTGGAGGCCTGGATGGCATCCTGTGTGCGGTCCCAAATGTCACGTGCCTCGCCTCCACCGCTCAGTCTGCCACCCTAGAGTCGGTGGAAGACACGGGCATTGGCACAGGAACCCATGGATGCTGGCCATAATTAAGGTGAAATGGGGTTTGTCCAGTGGAGTCGGTTACGATGTTGTTCAGCACACACTCTGCCCACGGTAGCAAGGATGTCTAGTCATGCTGCCTGGCCGAAACAAAATGTCTCAGGCCCTCTCTACCAACCCATTTGTCTCGGGATGGTAAGCTGAAGAGAGATTCATCTCAATGCTGAGTAGCCGACAAAGCTCTCTCCAGAACCGAGACGCAAACTGAGGACTCCGATCGCTGACAATTTTGTGTGGCATACTCTGTAGGTGGAAAACATGCCTTATAAACAACGCCAAGGCCCGTGCAGAAGGTACCCGAGGGAGAGGCACCAGGTGCACCATTTTGGAGAAATGGTCGGTGACTACCCAGATAACGGTACAGCCATGAGACTTGGGTAAGCCCACCATGAAGTCCATCCCGACCATTTCCCAGGGCCTGTCTGCCATCGGAAGAGGGTAAAGTAACCCAGCAGGCCGTTGTCGAGGAGAACGATTCTTGGCGCAGGAGACACACGCCCAAATATAATCTCCGACGTCACGGGCCATATGGCGGCCTCCAGTACATCCTCGCCAGGAGCTCAGATGTCCTCTTGGTCCCAAAATGTTCACCCACCCTGGACGAGTGAGCCCAAGAGAAAACCTCCGGTCGCAAATTAGGTGGAACGAAAGTCTTGCCCGGGGGCACAGACTCTAGCGAAACTGGGGCCACAGTTCTTAGGCTCTCTGAAGGGACAATTAACCGAGGCTCCTCCTCCGATGACACTACGTAGAGAGCGTCGGCTCGAATATTCTTCTCCCTGCAGAGGAAATGGAGGGTGAAATGGAACCAGGAGAAAAACAGGGACTATCTAGCCTGGCGAGAATTTAGCCGCTTGGCGGTTTGTAAACTAAATTTTTGTGGTCCATGTAGACTTGGAAGGGATAGAGAGCCCCCTCCTGAAGGTGTCTCCATTCAGAAAAGGCCAACTTCATGGCTAGCAACTCCCTGTCCCCGATGGAATAGTTCCTCCGCCAGTGAGGTCTTAGAAAAGAAGAAGCAAGGATGCTTCCGACCTTGAGCATCCTTTTGGAACAGGACTGCTCCAGCACCGACGGACGAGGCATCCACCTTCAAAATAAAAGGTTTATCTTCATCGGGGCAATGTAAAATTGGAGAGCTAGCGAAGTGAGACTTGATGGAGAGGAAAGCCTTGGAGACCTCCGACCACAATTTAGGATTCGCTCCCTTCTTGGTGAGGGCAACCAAGGAAGCTACCAAAGTTGAGAAGTGGGGAATGAATTGGCAGTAGTAGTTAATAAATCCCATAAAGCGCTGCACTGTTTTGAGGGAATGAGGCTCCTGCCAATCCATCACCGCCTGTAGCTTGGCAGGATCCATAGCCAATCCCAGGGGGGAGATGATATAGCCCAGGAAAGGCAAGGACTCCTGCTCAAACACACACTTCTCCAACTTGGCGTAGAGGGAGTTCGCCCGTAGGAGGTCGAAGACCTTGCAAACATCTCTCCGGTGGGAGTCTATATCTGGAGAGCAGATGAGGATATCATTCAGACCACGACCAAGGTAATGAGCATATCCCAGAAGATGTCGTTCATAAAGTCTTGGAAGACGGTAGAAGCATTACAGAGCCCGAAGGGCATCACCAGATATTCATTGTGCCCATCCCTGGTGTTAAATGCCGTTTTCCATTCGTCCCCCTCACGGAAGCAAATCAGGTTGTAAGCACCCCGCAGATCTAGCTTAGTTAAATCCCTCGTTCCCCACAACCTATCAAAAAGCTCCGATATCAGTGGCAGAGGGTACTTGTTCTTAACGGTGATGGCGTTAAGACCCCTGTAGTCAATGCATGAATGTAGTTCTCTGTTCTTCTACACGAAGAAAAATCCAGCCCCTGTGTAACAACCCTGCTGGCATCACTTCATGGCCTCCCATCCCCCGCACACCAACTTACTTTCTGCTTCAAGCCATGCTGTGAAATCTGTCTGTTGCCAGCCCTGAGCTCCATGTGCTATGTCTCTTGTTTTCCTGCTTGCTCTCCATGTTTCCAGACTGTGTGTATAGGGGGGCGGCGCCTGAACTCTCTGGTTCTTATGCAGTCTAGGTGCACCTGGGTAATCTGTCCCTGACCAATCACCTGGAGCCCTTGACTACTTAGTTTCGCCACTCCCACTGAAACATTGCCTGTGCAATGTCTAATCTCAGTTAGTATCTAGCTGCTGAGAAAGCCAGGCCCTGTTCTGTGTATCTCCTTCTCTGTAGGAATACTCTGTCTCGCTTTGTACCTTGTCCGCCTGCAAGGAGGCTGAATATCCTGGCCCTTGAGTCTTGTTCCCAGTTCCTTGTCTGTACTCTGTCTGCCTGCCAGGAGGCAGAATTTCCTGGTCCTTGTGTCTTTGTCCCTGTGTCTCTGTCTGAACTCAGTCTTACCTCTGTCCGTCTGTCAGTCTCCTTGTTTGTGGTTCCTTCTCTGCCGTGTCTTTCCTTGTGTCCTCGCAGCTTTATTTGTGCATCTGCACCCTCGTAGCTTTATTTGTGCATCTGCACCCTCGCAGCTTTATCTGTGCATCTGCACCCTCGCAGCTTTATCTGTGCATCTGCACCCTCGCAGCTTTATCTGTGCATCTGCACTCTAACCGCTCTGCACGGCTCCCTAGCCGCTCTGCCTGCTCCGCACTCCTGCGGCTCTGCCTGCTCCGCACTCCTGCGGCTCTGCCTGCTCCGCTCTCCTGCGGCTCTGCCTGCTCCGCTCTCCTGCGGCTCTGCCTGCTCCGCTCTCCTGCGGCTCTGCCTGCTCCGCTCTCCTGCGGCTCTGCCTGCTCCGCTCTCCTGCGGCTCTGCCTGCTCCGCACTCCTGCGGCTCTGCCTGCTCCGCACTCCTGCGGCTCTGCCTGCTCCGCACTCCTGCGGCTCTGCCTGCTCCGCACTCCTGCGGCTCTGCCTACCTGCACCTCCTGTGTGAACAGGTCCAAACCTGTTCCTTCATATTCAACTCCTTCCTGCCTATATCCATACCTGCTCCTCCTGTGTGAACAGGTCCAGATCCTGTTCCAGCATACACCACTCCCTCCTGCCTACACCTGCTGTGTGATCAGGTCCCTACCTGCTCCTTCTCATACCACGCCAATCTGTCCTGTGTCTCCAAGCCGTGCCCGCCTGTCCTGTGTCTCCAAGCCGTGCCCGCCTGTCCTGTGTCTCCAAGCCGTGCCCGCCTGTCCTGTGTCTCAGCCATGCCTGTCGTGTCTACCTGCCTGCCTGTCTAGCCTGCTTGTCACTCGCACCTGTCCAGGTGTCCTGTTCCCGAGTGGGATCAGCAGCCACAGCCAGACACCACCCTGGAGTGGCACCCGGCAGCTACCTGCCGCACAAGCCTGACCTCACCATCAGAGGCTCCAGTGAAGACCAAGGTAGCTGCCGTAGTTACGCCCCTTCCAGGGTAGTCTGGTTTGTGGCACAGTGGGGCCACAACCCCCCAGCTCGCGCCATTCAGCCAAGGCGCGAGCATGACACCCTGCAGGTGACACTGACTTCCTAATAAAGCCTCTTGCCAGATTCTCCCAGATGTACTGAGACATTGCCTCCGTCTCCGGGAGAGAGGATAAACTTGACCCCAGGGAGGCTAAGCACCAGACAAGAGGACAATAGGGCAGTCATAGGGGCGATGAGGCGGAAGGGTCTCCGCTGCCCTCTTGGAGAACACGTCTGCAGAGGACCAATAGTGTTTGGGAAGAGAGGAAAGATCCTCGGGTACCTCAATAGTAGAAACCTGGACGCACTCCCTGTGACATCTACCAACACAAGATTGACTCCATCCCAGAATTCTCCCTGAGGACCACTCTATATGAGGGCAGTGATAACGTTGCCACGGCATCCCTAAGAAGACCTCATCAATTTCTTCAGGAATGACTAGCAGGGAAATGATCTCCTGATGGGAAGGAGACATGGATAACGTAAAAGGAATGGTCTGATGGGTTATCTGTGATGGTAGTGTCGACCCATTTATCACCCGTATGGTCACTGGCTTGGCGAGCATAACTAGTGGAATTGTGTGCCATCGGGCGAAGGTAGAAGAGATGAAGTTGCCCTTTGCCCCGGAATCCACGCAAAGCTCTACAACATGGGTGACTGGGCCAATAGAAACTGTCCCCTTAACCCCTTCACGACCTTTGACGCCACATAGGCGTCATGAAAAGTCGTGCCAAAACGACCCATGACGCCTATGTAGCGTCATGACTTTGAAGCCCCCCTGCGGGTCGGGTGACCGGGGTCACTGAAAGGTCACCCGACCCGCAGATACGGGGGCTTTGTTCTTCACCACAGGGGGTGTGGCTTCACCCCCACGTGGCTACGATCGCTCTGATTGGCTGTTAAAAGTGAAACAGCCAATCAGAGCGATAGTAATATTTCATCAATGAAAATTGATGAAATATTACAATCCAGCCATGGCCAATGCTGCAGTAGCATCGGACATGGCTGGAGTCCATGATCCGACCCCCCCCCCCCCACAACTCACGGGGCCGATCGGCCCCCGATACCGACTGATGGCAGCAATGTGCCGCCGCTGTCATCATCTGCTCCCCTCCCCCTTCTCTAGGCTCCCCCCACCTTCCGACCCCCCCCCGGTACCTCCGATGTCCCTCTCCTGTTCCCGGTGTCCCGCGGTCCTGCTTCATGGGCACCACCATCTTGGAAAATGGCGGGTGCATGCGCAGTGCGCCCGCCGGCTGCAGATTCATTCATTCTATTTTGATCACTGTGAGAGTTTATCACAGTGATAAAAATAGAATGAAAAGAAAATAAACCCCCCGTTTATCACCCCGATAGGCTGGAACAACTAATAAAATAAAGAAATTATTTTTATTTTTCCGTTAGGGTTAGTGTTGGAAAGAGGGTTAGGGCTAGGGTTGGAACGAGGGTTAGGGCTAGGGTTAGGGTTGGAAATAGGGTTAGGGTTGGAAATAGGGTTAGGGTTGGAATTAGGGTTAGGGTTGGAATTAGGGTTAGGGTGGAATTAGGGTTAGAGTGGAATTAGGGTTAGGGTTGGAATTAGGGTTAGAACTAGGTTTAGGTTGGAATTAGGGTTAGGTTTGAAATTATGGATAGGGTTAGGGGTGTGTTGGGGTTATGCTAGGGTTGGGATTAGGGATGTGTTGGGGTTAGGGCTGTGGTTAGGGGTGTGTTGGGGTTAAGGTTGGAGTTAGAATTGAGGGGTTTCCACTGTTTAGGCACATCAGAGGGTCTCCAAACGTGACGTGGTGCAACCATTGATTCCAGTCAATTTTGCGTTAAAAAAGTCAAACGGTGCTCCCTCCCTTCCAAGCCCCGACATGTGCCCAAACAGTGGTTTACCCCAACATATGGGGTATCAGCGTACTCAGGAAGAATTGAACAACAACTTCGGTGGTCTAATTTCTCCTGTTACCCTTGGGAAAATAAAAAATTGGGGGCTAAAATATTTTTGTGGAAAAAAATGATTTTTTTTATTTTCACGTCTCTGCGTTATAAACTTCTGTGAAGCACTTGGGGGTTCAAAGTCCTCACCAGACATCTAGATAAGTTCCTTGGAAGGTCTAGTTTCCAAAATGGGGTCACTTGTGGGGGGTTTCTACTGTTTAGGCACATCAGGGGCTCTGCAAACGTAACGACGACCGCAGACCTTTCCATCGAAGTCTGCATTTCAAAACATCACTACTTCCATTCTCAGCCCTTATGTGCGCCCAAACAGTGGTTCCCCCCCACATATGGGGTATCAGCGTACACAGGACAAACTGGACAACAACTTTGGTGGTCTAATTTCTCCTGTTATCCTTGTGAAAATAAAAATTTGTGAGCTAAAAAATCATTTTTTGAGGAAAAAAAATGATTTTTTATTTTCACAGCTTTGCGTTATAAACTTCTGTGAAGCACTTGGGGGTTCAAGGTGCTCACCACACATCTAGATAAGTTCCTTAGGGGGTCTAGTTTCCAAAATGGGGTCATTTGTGGGGAGTTTCCACAGTTTAGGTGCATCAGGGGCTCTGCAAATGTAACATGATGCCCGCAGAACATTCCATCAAAGTCAGCATTTCAAAATGTCACTACTTCTCTTCCGAGCCCTGACGTGTGCCCAAACAATGGTCCCCCCCCCACATATGGGGTACCAGCGTACTCAGGACAAACTGGACAACAACTTTTGGGGTCCAATTTATCCTGGTACCCTTGTGAAAATAAAAAACTGCGCACTAAAAATAATTTTTTGAGGGAAAAAAAAATATTTTTTATTTTCACGGCACTGTGTCACAATCTTTTGTGAAGCACTTGGGGGTTCAAAGTGCTAACTATGCATCTAGATAATTTCTTTAGGGGGTCTAGTTTCCAAAATGAGGTCATTTGTGGGGGTGCTCCAATGTTTAGGCACACAGGGGCTCTCCAAATACGACATGGTATCCGCTAACGATTAGAGGTAATTTTCATTTCAAAAAGTCAAATGGCGCTCCTTCCCTTCTGAGCCCTGCCGTGCGCCCAAACAGCGGTTCCCCCCCCACATATGGGGTATCAGTGTACTCAGAACACATTGCACAAAAACTTTTGTGGTCCAATTTCTCCAGTTAGCCTTGTGAAAATTAAAAATAGCGTGCTAAAAAATCATTTTTGAGGAAAAAAAATGATTTTTTATTTTCACTGCTCTGCGTTATAAACTTCTGTGAAGCACCTGGGGGTTCAAAGTGCTACCTACACATCTAGAAAAGTTCCTTAAGGGGTCTAGTTTCCAAAATGGTGTTACTTGTGGGGGGATTTCACTGTTTAGGCACGCAGGGGCTCTCCAAACGCGACACGGTGTCCGATAACGATTGGAGCTAATTTTCCATTCAAAAAGTCAAATAGCGCTCCTTCCCTTCCGGACCCTGCCGTGCGCCCAAACAGTGGTTTATGACCACATATGAGGTATCTGTGCACTTTGGAGAAATTGCCCAACAAATTTTAGCATCCACTTTATCCTGTTGCCCATGTGAAGATGAAAAAAACTGAGGCTAAAAGAAAATTTTTGTGAAAAAAAAGTATTTTTTTTTTACTGATCAATTTGTGAAGCACCTGGAGGGTTCAAAGTGATCATTATGCATGTAGATAACTTCCTTGGGGGGTCTAGTTTCCAAAATGGGGTCGCTTCTTGGGGAGCTCCAATGTTTATGCACACAGGGGCTCTCCAAACATAACATGGCAACCACTAAATATTCCAGCATGTTTTCCATTCAAAAAGTCAAATGGCGCTCCTTCCCTTCTGAGCCCGGCCATGTACCCAAACAGTGGTTTATGACCACATATGAGGTATCGGTGTACTCAGGAGAAATTGCCCAACAAATTTTTTGATCCATTTTATCCTGTTACCCATTTGAAAATGAAAAAATTGATGCTAAAAAACATTTTTGTTGTAAAAATTAAAATGTTCATTTTTTCTTTCCACGTTGCTTTAGTTCCTGTGAAACATCTGAAGGATTAATAATCTTCTTGAATGAAGTTTTGAGTAGCTTGAGGGGTGCAGTTTCTAGAATGGGGTCACTTTTGGATATTTTTTGCCATATAGACCCCTCAAAGTGACTTCAAATGTGAGGTGGTCCCTAAAAAAAAATGGTTTTGTAAATTTTGTTGTAAAAATGAGAACTCGCTGGTCAACTTTTAACCCTTATAACTGCCTAACAAAAAAAAACTGGTTTCCAAAATTGTGCTGATGTAAAGTAGACATGTGGGAAATGTTATTTAGTAACTATTTTGTCTCACATAACTCTCTGGTTTAACAGAATAAAAATTCAAAATTTGAAAATTGCAAAATATTCTAAATTTTTGCCAAATTTCTGATTTTTTTCACAAATAAACGCAAAAATTATTGACCTAAATTTACCACTAACATGAAACCCAATATGTCACGAAAAAAAAAATCTCAGAATCAATAGGATCCATTGAAGCGTTCCTGAGTTATTACCTCATAAAGGGACACTGGTCAGAATTGCAAAAAATGGCAAGGTCATTAAGGTCAAAATAGGCTGGGTCATGAAGGGGTTAAAGGTCAACACACATCGCACTTCTTTATATGTTATATTTATTGCGATCCGCAACCCTAACATTATACTAGCGCCAGGGTCTGGCTAGTAATGGCAGACGAGCAGCGACTCCACAGGTGCATCCAGCAGCTGGAGGGTAGGTTGGCGGCTCTCGAGTGCTCAAGCTCAGCTGTGGATCTTACCGCGGTCACTGATCAGGCAGCCACGGAGGCTGTCTCCCGTGTGTCCACTGCTGTCCCAGCCCCGACTTTGCCCCGCCTCCCGCTGCCCAAGAAATTCTCAGGCGATAGTGCTACTTGTAGGGGTTTCGTGAGCCTGTGCACTATACAGCTGGAGCTACTGGCTGCACGATTCCCCTCCGAGCAGGCTAATTTCCCTCTTGTCGGGCAGGGCTTTGGAGTGGGTCACACCGCTGTGAGAGCATGATGATCATGTGGTGCAGAGTGCCTCGCAGTTCTTGGGCACTGTGAAGCAAGTCTTCCTGGTACCGTGAGTCACCCATGACACCGCGCTATGGCTGCTGGCATTGTCACATGGCTCATCCATGGTAAGCCACTTCGCCATCCTGTTCCGGACGCTGGCCTTTGAGTTGGACTAGCCAGAAAAGGTCCTCATTCCGGCGTTCTGGAGAGGTTTGGCTGACCATGTGAAGGACGCCCTGGCCACCAGGGAGATTCCCGGCACACTGGAGGAGCTTATCACCGTCTCCACCCATATAGACCTTCGCTTTGCCAAGCGAAGGTTGGCGCGGTCCCAGTGTAGGCAGAGGTTTAGGTTGGCACCCAGTTTTGCTAAACCTCTGGAATCTCCCAATCGGGCATCCGAGAGTCAGGGGGCTTCCCGTGAGGGATCCCAGCCCCGGTCCGCTCGAGCTCCTGTGATCTGTCATGTTTGCCAGCAGTCTGGTCACCTTGCTAACTGGTGCTCACAGCGGCTTGGAAAACGCTCGCGTCTAGTGGCCGTAGGAGGCGGGTCACTAGAATCAGCAGCGTTTTCATCCAAGTTGTCCTTTAAGGAAACATTTGAGTTTGGTTCTTCCAATCTGGCGGTGGAGGTTTGCGTGGATTCTGGAGCGCAGGGCATTTTATGTCATCTGCCTTCACACAACGGCACCCAATACCCCTGGTTATGATATCTAAACCAGTCACCGTCAGAGAGTTGAACGGCGCAACTCTGCCTTCACAGATTACCCACCAGACCGACCCATTGTTACTCTCAGTGTCTCCATCTCATCAGGAGACAATATCCCTCCTCGGCGTGCCTGAGGGTATCGACCAGGTCCTTCTATGGGTCCTCTGGTTGCGGTATCATTCCCCCCATAGAGAGTGGTCCTCTGGGAAAATTCTTGGTTGGAATAAATCATGTGAGGGTAGATGTTTGAGGGAGTGCGCCCAGGTTGCCTCCACCGAGGTCCCCGCAGATCTTTCCTCGCTCCCCAAACACTATCAACAGTATGCAGACGTGTTCTCCAAAAGGCAGCGGAAACCCTTCCACCGCATCACCCCTATGACTGTCCTATTGACCTCTTGCCTGGTGCTGAGCCTCCCCGGGGTCGAGTCTACCCCTTATCTCTCCCGGAGACTGAGGCCATGTCCCAATACATCAGGGAGAATCTGGCAAGAGGATTAATTAGGAAGTTAGTGTCACCAGCGGGGGAGGGATTCTTCGTCCAGAAGAAGAATGGAGAACTGCGTCCCTGCATCGATTACAGGGGTCTTAACGCCATCACCGTTAAGAATAAATATCTACTGACACTGACATCAGAACTGTTTGATAGATTTACGGGGAGCGAGAGTTTTCACCAAACTAGATCTGCGGGGAGCCTATAACCTGATACGCATCCGTGAGGGGGACAAATGGAAGACGGCATTTAACGCCAGGGATGGCCATTATGAGTATCTGGTCATGCCCTTTGGTCTTTGTAATGCGCCGACCGTCTTCCAGGACTTTGTCAATGATATCCTTCAGGATATGCTCTCCATTTTGGTGGTTGTCTATCTGGATGACACCGGAGAGAGGTTGGCAAAGTCTTCACCCGCTTACGTGCTAACTCCCTCTACACCAAGTTGGAGAAGTGCCTGTTGGAGCAGGAGTCCTTGCCTTTCCTGGGCTATATCATCTCTGCCCAGGGTTTGGCCATGGATCCTGTCAAATTGCAGGTGGTAATGGACTGACAAGAACCCCATTCCCTTAAAGCGGTGCAGCGCTTTTTGGGGTTCGTAAATTACTATCATCAGTTCATTCCCCACCTTGGTGGCTCCCTTGGTCGCCCTCACCAAGAAGGGAGCCAATCCCAAGGTGTGGTCAGAACAGGTCTCCAAGGCCTCATCCTCCATCAAGACTCATTTTGCCAGCGCTCCCATTCTACATCGTCCCGATGTAGACAAACACTTTATCTTGGAGGTGGATGCCTCTTCCATCGGTGCTGGAGCGGTCCTCTTCCAGAAGGACGCTCAAGGTCAGAAGCAACCCTGCTTCTTTTTCTCCAACACCTTTTCGCCGGCGGAGAGGAACTATTCCATCAGGGATAGGAAGTCACTGGCAATGAAGTTGGCCTTCTCGGAGTGGAGACATCTCCTGGAGGGGGCCCGTTTTCCCTTCCAGGTATATACTGACCACAAAAACCTGGTGACGGCCCAGCGGCTAAATTCTTGCCAGGCCAGATGGTCGCTTTTCTTCTCCTGGTTCCACTTCACCCTGCATTTTCTGTCCGGTGAGAACGTCCAGGCCGATGCTCTCTCTCACTCTGTAGTGTCATCAGAGGAGACAGAGCCTAGGTTGATCGTCCCATCCGAGAGCCTGAGGACTGTGGCTCCGGTCGCCCTAGAGTCGGTGCCCCCCGGGCAAGACTTTAGTCCCTGCCCATCTTTGACCGGAGATTCTCTCTTGGGCTCACACATTCAGGGTGGGTGGACACTTTGGGATGAAGCAGATAACTGAGCTCCTGGCCAGAATGTACTGGTGGCCGCATATGGCCCGGGACGTCGGAGACTACATTCGGGCGAGCGTCTCCTGCGCCCAGAACAGGTCTTCTCGGCAACGGCCCACTGGTCTGCTTTACCCCCTGCCGGTGGCTGGCAGGCCCTGGGAGATGGTCGACATGGACTTCGTGGTGGGTCTGCCCAAGTCCGGTGGCAGCACGGTTATTTGGGTTGTCACCGACCATTTCTCTAAAATGGTGCACCTGGTGCCCCTCTCATGGCTACCTTCTGCACAGGGCCTGCCTGGCAGTGTTGTTCACTAAACATATCTTTCGCCTACATGGCATGCCAGACAAGATAGTCAGTGACCGGGGTCCCCAGTTTGTGTCTCGGTTCTGGAGAGAGCTCTGTAGTCTGCTCAGCATTGAGCTAAATCTCTCCTCGGCCTATTATCCCGAGACGAACGGGTTGGTAGAGAGGGGCAACCAGACCTTGGTCACATATCTACGATATTTTGTCTCAGCAAGGCAGGATGACTGGGAATCCTTGCTACCATGGGCGGAGTTTGCTTTGAACAACGCTGTGGCCGATTCCACCGGCCAGACCCCATTCCTCCTTAATTACGGCCAGCATCCGCACATTCCGGTGCCCATGCCCTTGTCATTCACTGACTCTAGGGTGGCAGACTGGGCGGTTGAGGGATTTGATATTTGGGACCGCACCCAGGATGCCATCCGGGCCTCCAAGGAGAGAATGAGAGTCTCTGCGGACGGACACCAGCGCCCTGCTCCGACCTTCGCCCCTGGCAACTTAGTGTGGCTCTCTGATTGTAACATCAGGCTGTGGGTCGAGTCCACATAGGTCCTTTCAAGGTCCTCGAACAGGTTAGCCCTGTGGTCTACCGGCTGGCCCTTCCTCCACGCCTGGGTATCACCGATACCTTCCATGTGTCCCTCCTTAAGCTAATTCACATGTCCCGGTTCTCCGAGTCATCTGCCGGGACATCGGGCTTGGCCTCGGACGAGTTCAAGGTGAATGCCATCGTGGGGTGCAGGATGATACGTGGAAAAGTATTATCTGGTGGATTGGAAGGGTCGAGACACAGAAGATCGGACCTGGGAGCCTGTGAACATCTGCGCTCCGCTACTTGTTGCCTTTTTATTAGCGTAGCGAGGCTCAAGGGGGAGGGTGCCCTGGGGGGTAATGTTAGGTGTCGAGTTTCCCCCACTGCACTGGGGGAATCTCAAGCCATGTCCTCTGCAGTCTCCCATTCCTACAGAATTACCGCGAGACGTCGCGATCCCGCGAGAACTGACGTCATCGCGGGCATTTTCGCAAAGGATTACTGGGAACGGATGCGCGGGACGTTGGAGGGTGAGAATAACACCATTTTTTATTTTTTTTTACATTCTATCTTTTACTACTGATGCCGCATAGGCAGCCTCAGTAGTAAAAAGTTGGTCACACTCGTCAAACACTATGTTTGACGAGTGTGACCAACCTGTCAATCAGTTCTCCAAGCGATGCTACAGATCGCTTGGAAAACGCTAGCATTTTGCAAGCTAAATACAATTGCAAAATGCTAGTTTTTCCGCGGGAAAATCGCGGGAATTTAAAATGCGATTTTCCCGCGGACTGGAATTCCGGAATTCTCACGGTAATTTCCGCGAGAGTTCCGGTACGTGTGCACTTAGCCTCAGAGTCAGCGCCCACCAGTGGCATTACATTCGCCTCCGTGCTGCCAGTCATCAGCACGTGCTAGCTTCCGATGGTGCCTATCTGTCCAGGGCACTATCGTACTGCGTCGAGTGTTAGCAACCGCCAGTGTCGCGCCGTGCGCAAGTTGTGCGCTTTCTTAGCCCAAACCAGGGGATTACTGGTGTCCGCCAGAGCGCGCTATATTTGTAATAGTAATTTCTGCTGGCTACACAGTCTGCGGCGCTGAGCACTAGAGGGACTCCTGTCCGGTGCCCTAAGGGCAGAGTCCTGAGACTCTACACTAGCGCTCCATTTGCTGTGGAACAGTTCAGTCTGTGAAGTAAGAGTTCGCTCCTGTATACACCAGGTCAGTGGTTACCCGCCGGTGTTTAGTTTGCACACCGCCATTACCGAGCAGCAGTTTGTCATCTCTGCACGGTGGACCCCGGGTTGTCATCGCACTTCTTTATATTTAGTGCGATGCACAACCCAAACACCCGAGGTCCTAACAAGACCTGTTTCAGAGTGCTGAAGAACCACAGAGCAGTCTGCACCACATGATCGTCGCGCTCCCACAACGCCCTGTCCGACAGGAGGGATATTATGAATCCCACCTTGGCCCGCTCTGAGGGGAAACGTGCAGCCAGGAGCTCCAGGTGTATTGCACACTGGCTCACGAATCCCGACATGTCTATCACCAGAAAACTTATCTGGCAGCGGGAGGCGGGATAATATCAGAACAGGGGTGGCAGTGGACAAACCTGCCCTCCAGCTGCTGGATGTACCGCTGCAGTCGCTGTTCGTCCACCATTACTAGCCAGACCCTGGCGATAGTATAATGTTAGGGCTGGCGGAACGCACCAAATAATAAAGATAGTAATAAGGTGCGTTCGCAGCCCAGGGTCCACACACTTTCCCCCTTCTCTGGGGGGCGCACACTTTCCTCCTTCTCTGGGGAGCACACACTTTCTCCCTTCTCTGGGGGGGCGCACACTTTCTCCGTTCTCTAGGGTCCACACTTTCCCCCTTCTCTGGGGGGGCACACATTTTCGCCTTTCTCTGGGGGGCACACACTTTCTCCCTTCTCTGGGGAGAGCACACTTTCTCACTTCTCTGGGGGGCACATACTTTCCCCCTTCTCTGGGGTCCACACACTTTCTCCCTTCATTGTGGGGCACACACTTTCTTCCTTCTCTGGGGTCCACACACTTTCCCCCTTCTCTAGGGGGTACACTTTCCTCCTCCTCTGGGGGGCACACACTTTCCCCCCTTCTCTAGGGGGCACACACTTTCCTCCTTCTCTGGGGGGAACACACTTTCCTCCTCCTCTGGGGAGCACATCCTTTCTCCCATCTCTGGGGGCACACACACTTTCCCCCTTCTCTGGGGGGCACACACTTTCCCATCTCTGGGGGCGCAAACTTTCCCCCTTCTCTGGGGGGGGCGCACACTTTCCTCCTCCTCTGGGGGGCACACACTTTCCCCCTTCTCTGGGGGGTACACACTTTCCCCCTTCTCTGGGGGGCACACACTTTCCCCCTTCTCGGGGGGGCACACACTTTCTCCCTTCTCGGGGGGGCACACACTTTCTTCCTTCTCTGGGGTCCACACACTTTCCCCCTTCTCTAGGGGGCACACACTTTCCTCCTTCTCTGGGGGGAACACACTTTCCTCCTCCTCTGGGGAGCACATCCTTTCTCCCATCTCTGGGGGGCACACACTTTCCCCCTTCTCTGGGGGGCACACACTTTCCCCCTTCTCTGTGGGGCGCACACTTTCCTCCTTCTCTGAGGGGGGCACACACTTTCCCCCTTCTCTGGGGGGCGCACACTTTCTCCCTTCTCTGGGGGGGGCGCACTTTCTCCCTTCTCTGGGGGGGGGCGCACACTTTCCCCCTTCTCTGGGGGGGGCGCACACTTTCCCCCTTCTCTGGGGGGGGCGCACACTTTCCCCCTTCTCTGGGGGGGGCGCACACTTTCCCCCTTCTCCGGGGGGGGGGGCGCGCACACTTTCCCCCTTCTCCGGGGGGGGGGCGCGCACACTTTCCCCCTTCTCCGGGGGGGGGGGCGCGCACACTTTACCCCTTCTCCGGGGGGGGGGCGCGCACACTTTACCCCTTCTCCGGGGGGGGGGGGCGCGCACACTTTACCCCTTCTCCGGGGGGGGGGCGCGCACACTTTCCCCCTTCTCTGGGGGGGCGCACACTTTCCCCCTTCTCCGGGGGGGGGGGCGCGCACACTTTCCCCCTTCTCCGGGGGGGGCGCACACTTTCCCCCTTCTCCGGGGGGGGCGCACACTTTCTCCCTTCTCTGGGGGGGGCGCACACTTTCCCCCTTCTCCGGGGGGGGGGGCGCGCACACTTTCCCCCTTCTCCGGGGGGGGCGCACACTTTCCCCCTTCTCCGGGGGGGGCGCACACTTTCTCCCTTCTCTGGGGGGGGCGCACACTTTCCCCCTTCTCCGGGGGGGGCGCGCACACTTTCCCCCTTCTCCGGGGGGGGGGGGGGCGCGCACACTTTCTCCCTTCTCCGGGGGGGGGGCGCACACTTTCCCCCTTCTCCGGGGGGGGGGGGGGGGCGCGCACACTTTCCCCCTTCTCCGGGGGGGGCGCACACTTTCCCCCTTCTCCGGGGGGGGCGCACACTTTCTCCCTTCTCTGGGGGGGGCGCACACTTTCCCCCTTCTCTGGGGGGGGCGCACACTTTCCCCCTTCTCCGGGGGGGGGCGCGCACACTTTCCCCCTTCTCCGGGGGGGGGGGGCGCGCACACTTTCCCCCTTCTCCGGGGGGGGGGGCGCACACTTTCCCCCTTCTCCGGGGGGGGGGGCGCACACTTTCCCCCTTCTCCGGGGGGGGGGCGCACACTTTCTCCCTTCTCCTGGGGGGGGCGCACACTTTCCCCCTTCTCCGGGGGGGGCGCACACTTTCCCCCTTCTCCGGGGGGGGGGGCGCGCACTTTTTCCCTCATCCGGGGGGGCGCACACTTGTGCTCAGGCCTCCGCCCTCTCCGGATGATGGGCCCCGTGCACGGGGCAGTAGCGCGCACACAATGGCCGCCGCCTCCTCCATTGTCCGCCGCCTCTGTCCCCGGCTCCTCCGCCGCCTCCTCCATTGTCCGCCGCCTCTGTCCCCGGCTCCTCCGCCGCCTCCTCCATTGTCCGCCGCCTCTGTCCCCGGCTCCTCCGCCGCCTCCTCCATTGTCCGCCGCCTCTGTCCCCGGCTCCTCCGCCGCCTCCTCCATTGTCCTCCGCCTCTGTCCCCGGCTCCTCCGCCGCCTCCTCCATTGTCCGCCGCCTCCTCCATTGTCCGCCGCCTCTTATCGCCTCCAGCTGCTCCGTCCTCACAGTCAGCGCCGGAGAGCGGAGGGGGCGGGGCCGCCTGACACTGACTGATGGCAGCGGGGGCTGCGGAGCACGGCCCTACTCAGCCACACACCGCCCCCTGCTGGGCGCACAGGAGAGTGCAGGACAGTGCATCAATGCTCTGCAGAGTACAGAGGAGAGCAGAGGAGCGAAGGGAGAACGGGGGAGTACAGCAGAGCACAAGGGAGTACAGGGGAGAGCAGAGCACAAGGGAGTACAGGGGAGCAGACCACAGGGGAGTACAGCAGAGCACAAGGGAGTACAGGGGAGCAGACCACAGGGGAGTACAGCAGAGCACAAGGGAGTACAGGGGAGAGCAGAGCACAAGGGAGTACAGGGGAGCAGACCACAGGGGAGTACAGCAGAGCACAAGGGAGTACAGGGGAGCAGACCACAGGGGAGTACAGCAGAGCACAAGGGAGTACAGGGGAGAGCAGAGCACAAGGGAGTACAGGGGAGCAGACCACAGGGGAGTACAGAGGAGCACAAGGGAGTACAGAGGAGAGCAGGGGAGAACAGGGGAGTAGAGTACAGGGGAGTACAGCAGAGCACAAGGGAGTACAGGGGAGAGCAGAGCACAAGGGATTACAGCAGAGCACAAGGGAGTAAGGGGAGAACAGGGGAGTACAGCAGAGTTCAGGGGGTAAGAGTGGAGCACAGGAGAGTACAGGGGATAACAGAGGAGTACAGGGGAGAACAGAGGAGTACAGGGGAGTAGAGCAGAACAGAGGGGAGTACAGGGGGGAATAGTGGAGTACAGAGGAGCACAGGGGAGTACAGCAGAGCACAGAGGAGTACAGGGGAGTACAGCAGAGTACAGGGGGTAAAAGGGTAAAAGTGGAGCAGAGCAGAGCACAGGGGAGTACAGCAAAGTACAGGGGGGAAGAGTGGAGTACAGCAGAGTACAGAGGAGCACATGCGAATACAGAGGAGCACAGGAGAGTACAGCAGAGCACAGGGGAGTACAGCAGAGCACAGGGGGGCACAGGGGAGTATAGGAGAGAACAGGGGAGTACAGCAGAGTTCAGGGGGTAAGAGTGGAGCACAGGAGAGTACAGGGGATAACAGAGGAGTACAGGGGAGTAGAGCAGAACAGAGGGGAGTACAGGGGGGAATAGTGGAGTACAGAGGAGCACAGGGGAGTACAGCAGAGCACAGAGGAGTACAGGGGAGTACAGCAGAGTACAGGGGGTAAAAGGGTAAAAGTGGAGCAGAGCAGAGCACAGGGGAGTACAGCAAAGTACAGGGGGGAAGAGTGGAGTACAGCAGAGTACAGAGGAGCACATGCGAATACAGAGGAGCACAGGAGAGTACAGCAGAGCACAGGGGAGTACAGCAGAGCACAGGGGGGCACAGGGGAGTATAGGAGAGAACAGGGGAGTACAGCATAGCACAGAGGAGAACAGCGGAGTACAGGGGAATGCAGCAGAGCACAGGGGAATACAGAGGAGTATAGCGGAGCACATGGGAGTACAGCAGAGTACAGGGGGGAATAGTGGTGTACAGGGGAGTATAGGGGAGTACAGCAGAGCACAGGCGAGTACAGAGGAGCACAGGGGAGTTCAGGGGAATACTGCATAGCACAGGGGAGTACAGAGGAGCACATGGGATTACAGTGGAGTACAGAGGAGCACAGGGAGTGCAGCAGACCACAGGGGGGTACAGCAAAGCACAGGGGAGTACAGCGGAGCACAGGGGAGTACAGCGGAGCACAGGGGAGTACAGGAGAGCACAGGGGAGTACAGGAGAGCACAGGGGAGTACAGCAGAGCACAAGGGAGTATAGGAGAGAACAGGGGAGTACAGCGGAGAACAGTGGAGTACAGGGGAATACAGCGGAGTACAGAGGAGTGCAGTAGAGCACAGGGGAGTACGGCAGAGTACAGAGGAGTACAGCAGAGCACAGGGGAGTACGGAGGAGTACAGCAGAGTACAGCGGAGCACAGGGGAGTACAGGGGAGTACAGGGGAGTACAGCGGAGTACAGCGGAGTACAGCAGAGCACAGGGGAGTACACAGGAGCACAGGGGAGCACATGGGAATACAGTGGAGCACAGTGGAGTACAGCAGAGCACAGGGGGGTACAGGGGAATACAGCGGAGTACAACAGAGCACAGGGGAGTACAGCAGAGCACTGGGGAGTACAGAGGAGCACAGGGGAGTACAGCAGAGCACAGGGTGGTACAGGGGAATACAGCGGAGTACAGCAGAGCACAGAGGAGTAGAGAGGAGCACAGGGGAGTACAGAGGAGTACAGCAGAGCACAGGGGAGTGCAGGAGAGCACAGGGGAGTGCAGGAGAGTACAGGACAGTACAGCAGAGTACAGGACAGTACAGCAGAGTACAGGAGAGTACAGCAGAGCACAGGGGAGTATAGGAGAGAACAGGGGAGTACAGCAGAGCACAGAGGAGAGCAGCGGAGTACAGGGGAATACAGCGGAGCACAGGTGAGTACAGAGGAGTACAGCAGAGTACAGAGGAGTACAGCAGGGCACAGGGGAGCACATGGGAGTACAGCAGAGCACATGGGAGTACAGCGGAGCACATGGAAGTACAGCGGAGCACATGGGAGTACAGGGGAGTACAGTTGAGCACAGGGGAATACAGCGGAGTACAGGAGAGTACAGCAGAGCACAGGGGGAGTACAGCAGAGCACAGGGGGGTATAGGAGAGATCAGGGGAGTACAGCAGAGCACAGAGGAGAACAGCAGAGTTCAGGGGAATACAGCAGAGCTTGGAGGAGCACAGCAAAGTACAGGGGGGCATAGTGGTACACAGAGGAGAACAGTGGAGTACAGCAGAGTGCAGGGGAATACAGCAAGGTACTAGGGGGAATAGTGGTGCACAGAGGAGAAGAGCGGCGCACAGGGGAATATAGTGGAGTACAACAGAGCTCTGCAGAGCCTAGAGGAGCACAGCTAAGTACAGGGGGTAATAGTGGTGCACAGGGGAATATAGTGGAGTACAACAGAGCTCTGCAGAGCCTAGAGGAGCACAGCTAAGTACAGGGGGGAATAGTGGTGCACAGGGGAATATAGTGGAGTACAACAGAGCTCTGCAGAGCCTAGAGGAGCACAGCTAAGTACAGGGGGGAATAGTGGTGCACAGGGGAATATAGTGGAGTACAACAGAGCTCTGCAGAGCCTAGAGGAGCACAGCTAAGTACAGGGGGGAATAGTGGTGCACAGGGGAATATAGTGGAGTACAACAGAGCTCTGCAGAGCCTAGAGGAGCACAGCTAAGTACAGGGGGGAATAGTGGTGCACAGAGGAGAACAGTGGAGTACAGAGGAGAGCAGGGGAGTACAGCGGAGAACAGAGGAGTACAAGGGGGAATAAATAGTGGTGCTCAGAGGAGAACAGCGGAGCACAGGGGAATATAGTGGAGTACAGCAGAGCACAGGGGAGTACAGGGAAAATAATGGAGCACAGTATAGTACACAGGAGTCCAGGAGAGTGCAGGAAAATACAGAAGAGTACAAGAGAACACTGCAGATCACTGAGGAGGAGTACAGGGGAGTGCAGCAGCGCACAGAGGAGAACATGGGAGTACAGCAGAGTACAGTACAGAGTACGTGGGAGTACAGGGGGAAACAGCAGAGCACCATGGAGTACAGCAGAGTACTGCAGAGCACAGGGGAGTACTGCAGAACTGAGTGCAGTGGAGCACAGCTGTATACAGCGGAGCACGGGGAAACAAAAGAGCACAGTGGAGTACAGCAGAGCACAAAGAAGTACAGCTGTGTACAGGGGAAAACAGCAAAGCATTACAGAGCACAGAGGAGAACAGCAGAGAACAGTGAATTACAGCGAAGCGCTGCAGAGTACAGGGGAGTATAGTGGAGCATAGTGGAATATAGCTAAGCACAGCAGAGCACTGAAGGGCACAATATAGTACAGCAGAGCATAGCAGAGTACAGAGGAGCACTGCAGCCAAATCCAAGAAGAACTGGATGAACAATCTGTAAGAATCCAACAAAAAAGCAGCCGGATGTCTAGGATGGGGTGTAACATAAGAAATAAACTTTCTACTCTCCCTCTGATCCCTGTTCTTATGCCACCATTGCTCCCCGGTCTCTGTTCTTTCATCTCTGGCGCTCCCCGGTCTCTGTTCTTCCATCTCCGCCGCTCCCCGGTCTCTGTTCTTCCATCTTTGCCGCTCCCCGATCTCTGTTCTTCCATCTCTGGCGCTCCACGGTCTCTGTTCTTTCATCTCCACCTTTCCCCATTTTCTGTTCTTCCATCTCTGCCACTCCCCAGTCTCTGTTCTTCCATCTTTGCCGCTCCCCAGTCTCTGTTCTTCCATCTTTGCCGCTCCCCAGTCTCTGTTCTTCCATCTTTGCCGCTCAACGGTCTCTGTTCTTCCATCTTTGCCGCTCCACGGTCTCTGTTCTTTCATCTCTACCTTTCCCCAGTCTCTGTTCTTCCATCTCTGCCACTCCCCAGTCTCTGTTCTTCCATCTTTGCCGCTCCACGGTCTCTGTTCTTCCATCTTTGCCGCTCCACGGTCTCTATTCTTCCATCTCTACCTTTCCCCAGTCTCTGTTCTTCCATCTCTGCCGCTCCCCAGTCTCTGTTCTTCCATCTTTGCCGCTCCACGGTCTCTATTCTTCCATCTCTACCTTTCCCCAGTCTCTGTTCTTCCATCTCTGCCACTCCCCAGTCTCTGTTCTTCCATCTTTGCCGCTCCCCAGTCTCTGTTCTTCCATCTTTGCCGCTCCCCAGTCTCTGTTCTTCCATCTTTGCCGCTCCCCAGTCTCTGTTTTTCCATCTTTGCCACTCCCCAGTCTCTGTTCTTCCATCTCTGCCGCTCCCCAGTCTCTGTTCTTCCATCTTTGCTGCTCCCCAGTCTCTGTTCTTCCATCTTTGCCGCTCCCCAGTCTCTGTTCTTCCATCTCCGCCACTCCCCGATCTCTGTTCTTCCATCTCCGCCGCTCCCCGGTCTCTGTTCTTTCATCTCCGCCGCTCCCCGGTCTCTGTTCTTTCATCTCCGCCGCTCCTCGGTCTCTGCTCTTCCATCTCCGCACCATCCTGGTCTCTGTTCTTCGGTCTCTGCCGCTCCCCGGTGTCTTTTCTTCCATCTCCGCCGCTCCTCGGTCTCTGCTCTTCCATCTCCGCACCATCCTGGTCTCTGTTCTTCGGTCTCTGCCGCTCCCCGGTCTCTGTTCTTCCATCTTTGCCGCTCCCCAGTCTCTGTTCTTCCATCTTTGCCGCTCCCCAGTCTCTGTTTTTCCATCTTTGCCGCTGCCCAGTCTCTGTTCTTCCATCTCCGCCGCTCCCCGATCTCTGTTCTTCCATCTCCGCCGCTCCCCGGTCTCTGTTCTTCCATCTCCGCCGCTCCCCGGTCTCTGTTCTTTCATCTCCGCCGCTCCTCGGTCTCTGCTCTTCCATCTCCGCACCATCCTGGTCTCTGTTCTTCGGTCTCTGCCGCTCCCCGGTGTCTTTTCTTCCATCTCCGCCGCTCCTCGGTCTCTGTTCTTCCATCTCCGCCGCTCCCCGATCTCTGTTCTTCCATCTCCGCCGCTCCCCGGTCTCTGTTCTTCCATCTCCGCCGCTCCCCGGTCTCTGTTCTTCCATCTCCGCCGCTCCTCGGTCTCTGCTCTTCCATCTCCGCACCATCCTGGTCTCTGTTCTTCGGTCTCTGCCGCTCCCCGGTGTCTTTTCTTCCATCTCCGCCGCTCCTCGGTCTCTGCTCTTCCATCTCCGCACCATCCTGGTCTCTGTTCTTCGGTCTCTGCCGCTCCCCGGTGTCTTTTCTTCCATCTCCGCCGCTCCTCGGTCTCTGCTCTTCCATCTCCGCACCATCCTGGTCTCTGTTCTTCGGTCTCTGCCGCTCCCCGGTGTCTTTTCTTCCATCTCCGCCGCTCCTCGGTCTCTGCTCTTCCATCTCCGCACCATCCTGGTCTCTGTTCTTCGGTCTCTGCCACTCCCCGGTGTCTTTTCTTCCATCTCCGCCGCTCCTCGGTCTCTGCTCTTCCATCTCCGCACCATCCTGGTCTCTGTTCTTCCATCTCCACAGCTTCCCAGTGTCTATTCTTTCATTTCTGCAGCTTCCTGGTCTCAGTTTTCCATCTCTGTCACTCCCCGGTGTCTGTTCTTCTATCTCACTTGACGGGTTAGTAATGGGGTTGTCTGATAGACGGCGTCCATTACTAACCTCTGGGTTTGATGTGAGCGAACATTACACAGCTGACATCAGCCCTAAATATACTACCCCACTTGCTAGTGCACCAGGGCAAGTGGGAAGAGCCAGGCAAAGCGCCAAAATTAGCACATTTAATGGATGTGCCTTTTACTAGGGCGACTGTGGACTGCTATTTTTAAGCTGGAGAGGGCCAAATATCCGTGAACCTTCCCAGCTTAAGAACACCAGCCCCCAGTTGTCTGCTTTACCTAGGCTGGTTATCAAAAATAGGGGGGACGCCACATCGCTTTTTTCATTTATTATTAAAAAATAAATAAATGAAAAAATGATGTACTGTCCCCTCTATCTTTAATAACCACGCCAAGGAAAAGCAGATAGCTGTGAGATGGTCTTATTATTCTGGGAAGGGGCCAATATCCCTGGACCTTATCAACCTATTATCATCAGGCCCAGGGGTTAGTAATGGAGAGATAGCTATAAGACACCCCTATTACTAAGTAAGTAATTACTGGAGATTTTGTGGAATATTTTCCTGCACTGCCATATAGGATAAAGGAGCAAACAATTCATAAGAGTTGATGGTAATTTCATTACGATTATGGTCACTAGTTTGACCTGTGGATCTGCGGCCGCTGGTTGACAATTCTATGTGCCTCTATTTCGCACATATCAGGTGAGTGCAATCTGACTACCTTCTATAACACATCTGTCGGATAAGACCCTATTTTGTGCTTCTTTCTCCTACTGTGCGAATTATAACCAAGTAAGTAAAAAGAAGAAAACACACCAAAAAATATTTAAATAAAAACTCCCCAAAAATTTCCCACTTTTAAATAATAAAAAAAATCCACATGTTCCACCATAATATGGAGGTTTACCTACAAAATCAGTCTTCTTTAGGGGTGTTTTCTTCTCTTTTTACATACTAGGTTAGCAATAGGGATGTTTGATGCATGCTTAGCCATTACTAGCCCATGGGCTTGATGTTAGCCGACATTACACAGCTGACATCAGCCCCACAATCTCATTACCCCGATTGCCACAGCACCAGGGCAATCGGGAAGAGCTGAGGCTAAGCGAGTTCAGGAGCCTTACTCTGCTGCATGGTGCACTGGCAGCAGAGAAAGCTACGTGTTGTTTTGTTTAACACTGTTGTATCTTTCCTTGGTGTTTTATTAGTGCAGCGGTGGGACCAGTGTCCGCACTTACCAATTCCCTTTTGAGGGATAGGTGCAGGGTAAGTGAGGGACAAGGTATCCTGCTCGGCGACGGTTTGAAAGAAGCCGTATAGGGAGGCCAGGTTAGTCCAGGACTCAGCCGCAGCAGAATGCAGGAGGTGTCCCTTTCCCCGTTCCCTATAGCAGGGCAGACCGCTGTAATTGTTTCCCCGGTGTCCCCTTGTTTGTCTTGTTTGGTGACCGACCAGTCATCAGGTCGTGCCACGCAGGACCAGTCACATATCATGACAGCTGGCTAAAAAAATGACGTGGAGTACCCCCTATTTTTAATAGTCCCCCCATTCTGGCCAGCGGTAACCTTCTTACTGCCGGTTACATCCGCTGGCTCACACGTGACACATGTGACAGCGTGGGAACCGCGATATTCAGCGACTGTGACCGGAGGTGACTTCAGTAAGGTTACCTCCGATCAGAGCTGGTGTGTGACAACGACCGGACAGCGTACCCTGTGCCACTAATATTATTATTTATTAGTATAGCGCCATTTATTCCATGGCGCTTTACATGTGAGGAGGGGTATACATAATACATACAAGTACAGTAATCTTAAATAATACAAGTCACAACTGGTACAGGAGGAGAGAGGACCCTGCTCGCGAGGGCTCACAATCTACCAGGGATGGGTGAGGATACAGTAGGCGAGGGTAGAGATGGTCGTGCAGCGGTTTGGTGGATCGGTGGTTACTGCAGGTTGTAGGCTTGTCGGAAGAGGTGGGTCTTCAAGTTCTTTTTGAAGGTTTCCATGGTAGGCGAGAGTCTGATATGTTGTGGTAGAGAGTTCCAGAGTAGGGGGGATGCGCTGGAGAAATCTTGTATGCGATTGTGGGAAGAGGAGATAAGAGGGGAGTACAGAAGGAGATCTTGTGAGGATCGGAGGTTTCGTGCAGGTAAGTACCGGGAGACGAGGTCACAGTTGTACGGAGGACTCAGGTTGTGGATGGCTTTGTATGTCATGGTTAGGGTTTTGAACTGGAGTCTTTGGGTAATGGGGAGCCAGTGCAGGGATTGACAGAAGGGAGAGGCCGGGGCTTAGCGGGGGGACAGGTGGATTAGTCGGGCAGCAGAGTTAAGAATAGATTGGAGGGGTGCGAGAGTGTTAGAGGGGAGGCTACGGAGCAGGAGGTTGCAGTAGTCAAGGCGGGAGATGATGAGGGCATGGACTAGGGTTTTTGCAGATTCTTGGTTGAGGAATGTATGGATCCGTGAAATATTTTTGAGTCGAAGTCGGCAGGAAGCGGAAAGGGCTTGGATATGTGGATTGAAAGAGAGATCAGTGTCAAGGATAACCCCGAGGCAGCGAGCTTGTGGGACTGGAGAGAGTGGGCAGCCATTTACTGTAATGGATAGGTCTGTTGGGGGGGGTCACGTGAGATGGGGGAAAGATGATGAATTCTGTTTTGTCCATATTAAGTTTTAGAAATCTAGCGGAGAAGAAGGATGAAATAGTGGACAGACATTGAGGGATTCTGGTTAGTAGGGAGGTGATATCTGGTCCAGAGATGTAGATCTGTGTGTCATCAGCATAGAGATGATACTGAAAGCCATGAGATTCTATGAGCTGTCCCAGGCCGAAGGTGTACATGGAGAAGAGCAGGGGCCCTAGGACTGAACCTTGCAGGACTCCGACGGATAGGGAGCGCGGTGAGGAGGTGGTGTGTGAGTGGGAGACGCTGAATGTCCGATCTGCTAGGTGTGACGCAATCCAAGATAGGGCCAAGTCTGTGATACCAAGAGATGAGAGGGTCTGTAGTAATATGGAATGGTCCACTGTGTCAAAGGCAGTGGACAGGTCCAGGAGGAGGAGGACAGAGTAGTGTCACTCGGCCTTGGCGGCTAGTAGGTCATTGGTGACCTTAGTTAGGGCAGTTTCAGTGGAGTGGTGTGGCCGGAAGCCGGATTGCAAGTGGTCAAGGAGGGAGCAAGAAGACAGGTGGGAGGATAGTTCAAGATGGATGTGTGGTTCCAGTAGTTTTGAGGCATAGTGGAGAAGTGATATAGGGCGTTAGCTAGATACAGAGGATGGGTCAAGAGAGGGCTTTTTGAGGATAGGTGTGATTGAAGCATGTTTAAAGCTTGAGGGGAAAACACCAGTTGTTAGTGATAGGTTGAAGAGATGGGTTAGGGTTGGGATGAAGACTGTGGTGAGGTTTGGGATGAAGTGGGATGGGATCGGGTCAAGTGCACAGGTAGTGAGATGTGATCTTGAGAGTAGAGTGGAGAGTCGATCTTCTGTAATGGTGGAGAAGTTGGTTTTGGGGGAGAGGGCAGGGCAGGTAGGAGGAAGGGCACTGGGGGTTGTTGACCAAAACTGTTTCTGATGGTATCAATCTTCTCCTTGAAAAATGAGGCAAAGTCTTCAGCTGAGATGAGTGGAGAAGGAGAAGGTGCTGGGGGGCGGAGAGAATTGAAGGTGTTGAATAACTGTTTAGGGTTGTGAGACAGGGAGGATATGAGAGATGAGAAGTAGGTTTGTTTGGCTGTGGCGAGTGTGGCCTTGAAAGTAGTGAGGGACTGTTTGAATGCGATGAAGTGCTCATTGGAGTGGGATTTTTTCCATCTCCGCTCAGCAGCCCTGGAAGCCCGCCTCAGTTCTTTGGTCAGACTGGTGTGCCAGGGCTGTCTGTTGATTTTGCGAGTTTTGGTATGTTTGAGAGGGGCAGCAGATTCCAAAGCTACAGCTATTGTGGTGTTATATAGAGCGGCATCCACATTGTGTGGGGAACTTATGTCTGTAAGAGGGAGGAGGGATTCAGACAGTGAGTGTAGATCGAGGTGTTGAAGATTTCTGCGAGGGTGTGCAAGTTTTTGAGGTGGGGATTGTGGACCTGAGGAGGAGAGGGAAGAGAATGTAAGTAGGTTGTGGTTAGAGAGAGGAAGAGGTGAGTTAGAGAGGCTAGATAGGGAGCAGAGGCGGGTGAAGATGAGGTCTAGTGTGTGGCCATCTTTGTGAGTAGCTGCAGAAGACCATTGAGTGAGGTCAAAGGAGGAAGTGAGAGATAGAAGTTTAGTGGCAGCTGAGAGGGAAGTGTCAATGGGGATGTTGAAGTTACCCAAGATGATAGTGGGGATATCAGTGGAAAGGAAATTAAGTAGCCAGGTGGTGAAGTGGTCAAAGAAGGTGGTGGCTGACCCTGGAGGGCGGTATATGACAGCTAGTTGGAGGTTAGAGGGGGAGTAGATGCGCACAGAGTGCACCTCGAAGGAAGGGAGGGTAACAGAGGGCGGCAGTGGGTTTGGGGTGAAAGAGCAGTTATCTGACAGGAGAAAACAAACTCCTCCACCATGTTTGCTGCTGGGGCAGGGGGTGTGGGAAAGGTGGAATCCACCATACGAGAGTGCAGCAGGAGAAGCTGTGTCAGAGGGGGTGAGCCAGGTTTTGGTGATGGCGAGGAAGGAAAGTTTGTTGGTAATAAAAAGATCATGGATGAAAGAAAGCTTGTTGCAGACAGAGCGAGCGTTCCACAGAGCTCCTGTTAGTGGGACTGGGGAAGCTGGGGCTGGGCGAATGGGTATAAGGTTGGAGTGGTTACGGAAAGTTGTGATTGTGTGTGGATGGGAGGTAAAAATGACTGTGGGAATGTGGTGAGGTGGACCAGGATTTGGAGAGATCGCCGGCAGTGAGGAGGAGCAGAGAGAGTGTTAGCAGATGGGAGCAGGAGAGGGCATGAGGGGGCTGTCTGTGTTTGGAGACAGAGGATTGTATGCTGAGGAACAGATCTGAGGAAGAGGCGAGATAGATTGGAAGGATTGAAGAAGAGATGAACAGTTCCTTACTAGGTGTAGGGATTAGTGGGGTTATCAGAAAGAGAAGGATTATAGGGGTCAGAGTGGAGACAAACAAAAACTTTGTTTACAGTGACTCTTTCCAGTTACCTTCTGTTCCCTTCTGGTTCAATTCTGGATTAATTCATATTTTCATATCATCTCGCACTTTTAAGATACACACTTCTAGGATACACACTGCAGACTAAAGTCTTGGCAGACTTGTGCTGTGCAATATATGTGCTACAAAGTGCAGTCAGGTGTGAAGCTGAGAGGAGTGGTCTCTGCTCATCTTGGTCAGATAATTAAGAGTGGACCAGATGCATATGATCAAGCCAAAGTAAACAAGGTCATAAATAACACTGGGGTAAAGCATGGGGTTAGTTGAGTGACGTACCAAGTGAATGCTATGTGCAGAGGTAAGAAGTCTTTGTGGAAAGCTGAGTGACGTAATGTGTGACAATATGTCAGCGGACGGAGGGACGCGACGCACTGCCGGCACACGGCTATCACATACACAGTGGGGGCTTATCTTAGTTATCCCACCACTGGCACCATGTGACAAAAATATACAGCAAGCTAATCTTGCCCTAACATTTTATCACAGGGGGGTTATTTTGGATGTCCCACTACTAGTGTTGAGCATTCCGATACCAGAATCGGAAGTTCCCATAATGCAATGAGCCAGTTTGATTTTATTCAGCCAATGAGGAATCCTAAGAAGTGTGGGCACATCCTGTTATGCATGTTAGGCATGTTAGCTAATGGCATGGCTGTGATTGGCTGCTGAAATGATGTCATGATGCACTATAAAAGCCGCCGCCATTTAGGGTTCACTCTGCTGTGAATTTACTTAGGGATAGGACGCTGCTGTTCTGACTCTGAGGGATAGTTTGATCTAGCGATTTGCTATATTGTGCTTTACCCAGGCTACTTTAGCAACCGCTGTGTGAGAAGCTTTCTTTTGCCTTGCAGTGCTGTTCACGGCTGTCTGCGAGGTCTTTGTCAGTGCAGCTCACGCTGTAGTGTGTCCTGCAGCCACCTCTGGTTGTAGTCCTCTCAGCGTGCATCACTGCCTCATACATTGTCCTTTTTTGCATTAGTGCTGCTCATTTTTCCAGATTTCTCCTATTAGTGTGGTTCCATCCGTATCCAGCTAGAATATTTGCAAACACTATATAGGAGTAGATAGAGGAGCCTTTCTGCTGGCTTGTGCCCTGCAGCCGCAGCCAGATTAGTATTAGCCTATTCTTTGGAGCCTCATCTATTGCATTGTAGGTTACCTTCTTGCATTGTAATAGCTACAAAAAGTTTGTGATACTATCGGTTTTACGTCTTTGGGCACATCCAGTGTCTTTTTGTGAAGAAAAAAAAAAGTTCACCAAACACTCCACTTTACAGTTGTGTAGGCCACATTAGCTCTTATTAAAGTCTAGTCCACACTTTGTAAAATTAGTGTTTCTTATACCAGTTAGCAGCTGTTCAGATATAAGCACACTAAGCCCTTAGTACTTTTCTGCCTATCTTTATCAGTCAACCAAGATGAAGATGGCAGGGAGCAAGGCACGTGGTCATGGGCGTGCAGTTTCTGCAGGGAGAGGACGTGGGGATTCTGTGCCTGCTGCGGGCACCAGTGACTCAGCATCCCCCTCTTTTACCAGGGAACAGTCCTTTATGCGCAGCTTTGTAGGAGCTCGTCGTACCCCACTGCTGCGGGACGAACAAATTGAAGCCGTTGTCGGATGGATGGAAGCTAACGCATCGACTTCAATGACTTCCACATCCTCTCAGGTCCAGAGCACTGAAGAGCAACCATCTGTCTCTTCACCACCTGCCAAATTGCCCAGGCAGTCAGAGAGCCCTGGACAGGAGCCATCACAGTCTCTACTTCTGTTCTCTGTATCTCTTGGCCAGCCAAGCAGCATTCTAGAATGTGAAGAAGAGGGAGTATGCAGTGATGCGCAACTGCTTTGTCCCTCTGAATCTGAAGTGGCGGGTGGGCCAGTGCCCCTGGTCCGCACACCTCAGTACGCATCTGATGATGATGAGACTCAGGTGCCATTTTCTGGTGCGTATTGTGCTGGCGAGACTACCCAGGAGAAGCAGTCGTTTGAAGAGGGTAGTTTAGATGATGTGGGCCTTGACCCATCATGGTGTGAGGTACAGGAAGGTGGTGGGAGCAGCTCTGAGGAAGAGATTCCCCGAACGGCCAAAAAAGGAGGGAGGGGTCAGACTCGGTTGCCTGTAGCCTCCACTTCGGCACCCATTAGGAGCATACCTCTTCCAAAACCCAAAACGGGCGCTCCCAAGACTTGCAGTGCCTGGTCCTTTTTTGACACAGTTGCAGATGACATTTGCTTTGTCAAATGCAAGCTGTGTAATTGGGTCGCCCTCCCAGGGCTGTGGGGTACTCGGTACCGGGCCGGTGTCAGCGGGATGTGTCACAGCAGCGGTGACCCGGTCCGTGGCCCTGGCGCCCAAGTAATGGGGGAATGGAAATGGTGGAATGTAATTGAATGAATAGTTCGTGACGTCACCTGTGGTGTTCGGCAAGTGAGATGTTAGGACGACGCTGCATGCAGACTGGGACTGGTGGTGTGTTGCAGCCAAGATGGTGTAGCTCCCCACAGGTGGAGCTGTAGCCCCAGGGTAGTGTAGATGTAGGGGTAGAGGAGAGGCGCAGGCAGTGCAGAAGCTGGTACGCAGAGGTAGCGGTACTAAAGGTGTTGGTGCAGGAATGAATGGAGGACACCAGGGCTTGCAGTTCCAAAGCTTTACTCACAGTCTGTAATACACACAGGTGCCTGCCTCTGTGCCATGTCCTCTGGGTCAGGGACTCAGTCAACCTCCAGGTCAGATGGAATGCTCCCTTCGAACAATCCGCCAACATGTGCCTTTCTGAACGTCTCCTCTTATAGCACCTTTAGTGTGAAGCACTCCTAGTACTGAGTTACACTGGAGTTCCTCCTGACAGATGTTCCCAAGAACTCTACTTGTACGGCAGACAGCCTGCTTTGGGGACTCCTTACTCCTAAGTCCCGGCTCACTATCAATGTTGCTGTTTTGCCCCAAGTCTGAGATGGGAGTAGTGCATTTACAGCCCACTACTCCTCCGGTGTCTGCCGCAGGATCATTAGTATCCATACAACCTCGGGGACCGGGCCCCGGCCTTGTGCTTAGAACTTCTAGGCAGGGTTCTTCCTATAACGCACGTCTCTGCAGCACTCCTTCTTCCATCCCTCTTCCAGGGATCTCCTTTCCTCACTCCTCTCTGAGTGACTCTCTGACTGGCTGACCTCGAACTCCCTCCCTTCCTGCTCTTTTATGTATTCTAAACTCCACCCACCTCCCAGCACGTTTAGTGTTCCAAGCAGGGAGCCACCAAAGGTGCTCTGCTACACTCCAAGCAGGGAGCCGCAATGTGGCTTTGCTGAACTAATATGTTGTGTGGGACGCGAGTGTTGGAGCATGGAAAGGAGTTCCCACCTTACCTGGATGGTGGGGCACCACACCTCAGGAGGAGGTGCAGTACCTCTGTGGCAACTGAACCCTCTGGGATGCCACATAGACATTTGTGGAGGGGACACAAAACTTTGCCACATTTGTGCCATAGTGGTCTTGCCTTGTGCTGAGGCGCTGCTTCTGCTCCCTCTTTGTGCAGAGCTTCCTCCACTGCCTCGACGCACAGAGCTGCTTTGTAAAGCACTAGCAGCACTGCTCTCGGGTGGAATGGAGAACATGATGGAATGCACCAGTGTGTCTTGGTACTCCCACATTTTACGCTCCCGATTCAACGGTGTTATGAGGCTTTGTAAGTTGTCCCAGTAGCGAGGATCTAGTAGGGTGTACACCTAATAATCAGCCGTGTTGATAATGTGGGCGATCATTTCTCAGGCACTGCAGCATGAAATCAACCATGTGCTGCAGACTGCCAACTGGCCAAGAAACGCTGTCCCCTGCTTGAGGCGTCATCTCTGCCTGCTCTGCATCATCCACCCTCGCTCTACATACTGACTACTAGAGCATTGTGTACCTCCCTCCTCTGGACAGATGTCTTCCTCCTCCATGGACTCCTCCTCATTCTCCTCACAAAGTGTCCCCTGCCTAGGCCTTTGTGAGGAACCACGTTGCACAGACTGTCCAGAAGCAGATGGCATTTGTGACTCCTCATCCTCCACCTCTTCCCTTAGTGCTTGCAGTGTTTTTTCAAGCAGGCAGATAAGAGGGATAGTCATGCTGACTAGTGCATCATCTGCACTCACCATCCGCGTGGAATCATCAAAGGCACGCAAAATGTGGCAGATGTCCTTCATAGAGGCCCACTCAGTGGTGGTGAAGTGTGAACGGCGCGCAGTGCGACTTCTTTGCACCTGATGCAGCTGGTACTCCTTTACTGCTGCCTGCTGCTCCCACAACCTCTCCAACATATGTAACGTTGAATTCCACCTGGTGGATAGGTCACATATGATGCGATGTTCCGGAAGGCGGAATCGGCACTGCAGAGCTGCAATGCGCGATCTTGCCATGCTGGAACGCCGCAAGTGAGCGCACTCTATGCAGACCTTGTGCAGCAGGGCATCAAGATCTGGATAGTCCCTCAAAAAACTCTGCTTGACCACGTTCAGCACATGTGCCAGACATGGGATGTGAGTGAGGTTGCCTAGGCCCAGAGCTGCCACCAGATTTCGGCCATTGTCACACACTACCATACCTGGCTGGAGATTCGTTGGCACAAACCACACGTCGCTCTCCTGCTTGTTGGCATTCCAGAGCTCCTGTGCTGTGTGGCTTCGATTCCCCAAAGAAATTAATTTCAATACGGCCTGTTGACGTTTGGCCACGTCTGTGCTGATATCGGTCATAACAGGTAAGCGTTCATGGGTCCATGTGGAGGTAGACTGTGACGGCTCCTGCAGCGCTGATTCAGAGGAACTGGAGTATGAGGAGGAGTCAATGTGTACAGACTGGATTCCTGCAATCCCTGGAGTTGGCAGAACACGTACAGCGCCACTCTCAAGATCTGTACCCGGCTCCACAACATTTACCCAATGGGCAGTGAGGGAAAGATATCGTCATTGTCCATGGTTACTGGTCCACGCATCGGTGGTCAAGTCGTCCTTGCTACTGACAGCGTTTAGCAGCGCATGTTTAATTTTTCCCTCCACATGCTTTTGCAGGGCAAGGACGGCTTGCCTGCTGAAATAAAAGCGGCTGGGCACGTTGTATTGTGGGACTGCCAATGCCATGAAGTTACGGAAGGTGTCAGTCTCCACCAGCCTGAATGAGAGCATTTCATGGGACAGTAGTTTTTCAGTGCCAGCATTCAGAGCCTGTGCTCGGGGACGGTTTGCCGAGTATGGGCGCCTTTTCTCCCATGCCTGTGCTACCGATGGCTGTAGACTGGCCTGGGAGTGAGGAAGACAGGGAACGTGGTGCTGTGGGTGGAATGACACTGTGTCTCTGTACAAAAGTGCCAGCGGTTTTTCCATGGCGATCCTGTGAGGAAGCCGATCCAGCCATGTGTGAGCTGGAGGAAGAGGCTACAACAAGAGCTGAAGAGGTGGTAGGTGGCACTGTAGGTTGGCCTAGGTCTTCAGTGTGTCTTTGTGACTCCACCACTTGCTTGGTCCACACATGTTTCCACATATTTGTGGTATTGAGGTTGCTGACACTTTTCCCTCTTTTCACTTTCTGATTATGTGGTGCCCCTGAGGGTCCAGTTGCCACAGAGGTACTGCACCTCCTCCTGAGGTGTGGTGCCCCACCATCCAGGTGAGTTGGAGGCTCCTGACCATGCTCCAACACCTGCATCCCACACAACACAGTAGTTCAGCAAAGCCACATTGCGGCTCCCTGCTTGGAGTGTAGCAGAGCACCTCTGGTGGCTCCCTGCTTGGAACACTAAACATGCTGGGAGGTGGGTGGAGTTTAGAATACATAAAAGAGCAGGAAGGGAGGGAGTTCGAGGTCAGTCAGTCAGAGAGTCACTCAGACAGGAGAGAGGAGTGAAGATCCCTGGGAGAGGGATGGAAGAAGGAGGTGCTGCAGCAGATCTCAGTGACTTGGGTCTGCTGGCACGGGAAAGGAAAAAAGGAGAAAGACATTGAACCGAAACCTGATCTTCCATAAGAAGGAAAGAATAGTACGAAACGTAGGCGTAAAAGGGAACGTGGGTTAGAGGAAAAACCCTGCCTAGAATTTCTAAGCGCAAGGCCGGGGCCCAGTCCCCGAGGTTGTATGGACACTAATGGTTCTGCAGCAGACACCGGAGGAGTAGTGGGCTGTAAATGCACTACTCCCATCTAAGACTTGGGGGCACAACAGCAACATTGATAGTGAGCCGGGAGTCAGGAGTAAGGAGTCGAAGGAACGGGAAGCGGATGTAGAAGACCGGAGGGCAGCTGCCTAGGAATCTTGTTTTTTTTGGCACAGGACGGACAGGAGGCGACAAAACTCCGTACATCTTGGAGAAGAGTAGACCACCAGTAGTAGCGGGACACAAGGACAAGCGTCTTCTTAAGGCCGACATGACCTGCAAGTTTGGAGGCATGCCCCCAGCGTAAGACCCGTTTCCGGTCCTTCTCGGGCACAAAAGTCTTACCAGGAGGTGGCGAAACTAACGCGACAGGTGCCACCGTGATGAGCCTGGAAGGATCCAAGATGTGCGTGGGTTCTTCCTCAACATCTGCAGGCAGGAAAGACCTGGACAAAGCGTAAGCCTTGAGGTTCTTGTTACGGGGATGGAAGTGCAGGTCAAAATCGAATCGGCCGAAGAACAGGGACCACCTGGCCTACCGTGGGTTGAGTCTCTGTGCCAATCGAAGGTAAGCTAGGTTCTTATGGTCCATGTAGATTGTAAACGGATGTACAGCTCCCTCCAATAGGTACCTCCATTCATCCAGGACTAACGATGGCAAGCAGTTCCCTGTCTCCAATGGAATAGTTCCGTTCCGAAGTGGAGAATGTCTTGGAAAAGAAACCACATGAAACAAGCCGACCGGAGGTGGATTTCTGAGAAAGCACTGCTCCGGCCCCAGTAGCCGAAGCATCAACCTCGAGGACGAAGGGTTTGTTAGCTTCTGGGCGATGGAGCACGGGTGCCGTGGCGAAGGCTTGTTTCAGAGACAAAAAGGCGTTCTCGGCCTCTGATGGCCAAACATGAGGATTAGCTCCCTTGCGGATCAAGGAGGAGATGGGACCAGTCAAGGAGGAAAAATGAGGGATGAACTGCCGGTAATAATTTGCGAAGCCAAGAAACCGCTGAATTGCCTTAATGCCATGGGAACGCGGCCAGTTGAGCACGGCTGACACTTTCTCTGGATCCATGCGTAAGCCTGAGTCAGAGATGATGTAGCCTAAGAATGGAAGAGAGGACTGTTCAAAGGCACACTTCTCCAGCTTAGCATACAGGCGGTTCTCCCTGAGGTGCAACAGTACTTGACGGACATTTCTCCTGTGGGCGGACAGGTCAGGAGAGAAGACGAGGATATCGTCCAGATACACAACCACACAGGGGTACAGAAGGTCTCGAAAAATGTCATTTACAAATTCCTGGAATACTGCGGGAGCTTTGCACAAACCGAAGGGCATGACCAGGTATTCGTAGTGCCCATCCCTAGTGTTGAAAGCGGTCTTTCATTCATCTCCATGGAGCGAATACGGATGAGATTGGGAGGATGCACAGGAAGGAGGCACTTAGTATGACAGGACTGACCCCAACGAAGAATGTCCCCAGATCGCCAATCCAGAACAGGTTCATGCGTCCTTAACCAAGGAAGACCTTAAAGCAAGGCATGGGATAATGAAGTCAGTACGAAGAAGGCTATCTTCTCTCGGTGCAAGGCTCCAATCTGTAACTCCACTTCTTCGGTGACCAAGGTAACGGTCTCGCGCAGGGGAGCACCGTCGACAGAAGCTAACTGCTGGGGAAACTCCAAAGACCTGACAGGTATCCGCAATCTTTCTACCGCCTCGAGCTGGATAAAGTTCCCTGCTGCCCCTGAATCAATATAGGCCACCTCAGAAAAACGTTTGGAACCCAGGATCAACAAAACAGAGAGGGTCAAGGGTAGAGAGGTGTCACTGACACCTAGGGAGGCCTCTCTTACCTGTCCTAGGTGGAGGCGTTTCCCGGCCTTACCGGACAGGAACGCAGGAGATGGGCGGCGCTGCCACAATAGAGGCAAAGGCCGTGCGTGAGTCTCTCCTGGCGACGCTGTTCTGCTGGTTTGAGTCGGTCCACCTGCATGGGCTCCAGTGCAGAAGCCGCGGCGGAAAATCGCGGGCGAGGAGGGCTGCGTGTAGAGGGAACGAACGAGGAGGTCTTCTCTCCCTGGCGGCTTCGTGGGAGCGCTCCTGGAAACGGAGGTCGATACGAGTTGCCAGGGAAATGAGGTCATCCAAAGACGTAGGTGTGTCTCTCCCAGCCAACTCGTCTTTAATTCGAGCGGACAGGCCGCGCCAAAAAGCCCCTACCAGCGCCTCGTTCCATCCTGGCTCGGAGGACAACGTACGGGACTGGATAGCGTACTGCCCCACAGAGAGAGCACCTTGGCGGAGATTGAATAAGGACTCGGTGGTTGAGACCAGGCGACCGGGCTCGTCGAAGACTTTACGAAAAGTCTCCAGGAAGGTTGCAAGCTGAGAGACTGAAGGATCGTCTTGCTCCCACAAAGGATTTACCCAGGCCAGCACCTAACCCTCTAAGTGGGATACCACAAAGGCTACTTTGGCTCGGTCGGTGGGATACTGCAGGGGCGACAATTCAAAATGGAGCTGGCATTGATTAAGGAACCCCCGACACAGCTTTGGATCTACGCTGTAGTGCTGGGGTTTGGCCAAACGGGGAGACGGATGCGGTGCCGACGCCTGAACTGGAGCAGCAGCGGCGGTCTGGAGAGCTAGCAGGCGGTTATCCACCGAGGCCATGTAATTCAAAATGTGGGCCTGGGTGTCGCGGTGCTGGGCGAGCTCCTGCTGGAGACCGGTGATCAGAGAGGCACTCCCCGGATCAGAAGCCTGTAACGACGAGAGACGGGACTCCATGGATTTAAGGAATGACATTATCCTCGCCTGATTTTCCCAGAGGAACAAAAGTTCCTTTTGGGTTGGAGTCAGGGTACCAGCGGGATCCATGGCCTGATGATTCTGTGATATTTTAGGAAGAACTCCCGGAGTGGACCCGCTGGACCGTGGCAACGAACCTCCCACGGGCGAGCTGACCAGGTGGACCACCCCCTATACAGGGAGTGTTAGGGGCAGGCCTGCAGGTAACTATCACCACGGCAGCTGGTACCCTGGGAAGGACACAGGAGTCACGACTGGAGGTCGGAGAGGCTGGCGGGGGATCTCCCCAGGACAGGAGCACAGATGGCGATCAGGACTGGAATGACAGCAAAGCGGCAGGGACCAGACACAGACTGGAGGACACAGGGACCGGACACGGACTGGAAGACACATGGACCGGACACGGACTGGAAGACAGCACAGGGCGGAGTGGAGCCCCGGAGTACTAGGACCTAGAAGAGAGAACAGCGGAGAGCACAGGTAAGATATAGGCAGGAGAGCGGGAGCTGCAGGCAGAGGAACGAACGGTGGGACGAGGGGCCAGAATCACTAGCTAGGCACAAGTGATCATCAGGCACCGCCAGGAGGAAGAGGCGGCCTGATATAGGGAGTGTGCCTGGAACTTCCGGGTCATGACCTCCTCCCAAAGCAGAGAGAAGAGGAGGGCGCGCGCCTGCAGGGGGAATGGAGCACGTTAACGCTCCTGAGCACAGTGTGGGCGTGCGTCCAAGGAGCAGGAAGCCAGGCAGGGGAGCGTGCCCGACAGAGAGCAGGGGACTGAGCGGGAGCGCGTGCTGGGTTAGTGCGCTGGGGAGCTGAGAGCTGCGGTGAGGACCGAGGCGGGCGCGGCAGCGGTGTGGGAGCCGGGAGTGAGTGGGACGGCTGAAGCGGCGGTGAGGGAGCCGGCGGGGACCGCCGCAGCAAGGGTGTGACAGATGGCTGGTTCCGTAGTGCCAATAGGACAAGCTGCCCCTGTAGGACTGTGGGTTTCGGTAAATCCGGCCGGCTCGCGGCCTTGCAAATATTTTTTTCATGTGTATCTTCTGCTGCCTATCTGAGTTCCAGTACCATTAGCTGGTTCTTTGGAAGTCAATCTTGAATATGTCCCCCTGTAGTCCATTTAAAACACGGGTTGACCCGGAACAAATTCCAAGAAAGCGTTTTATGATTTTTTTTTATTACTATTATATGTGGGGAACAACATATTAAAAGTTTTCCAAAAATTGATCACCACAAAGGTCCTAACTATGACGTCATAAGACGATGACAGCCATCGCACTAAAAATAACGAATATTTCCCTATTTCAAAGCTGTAGCTTTAGGTTACAGAAGAGTTTGCATTTTGTATACTATATATTTTCATATAACAATTTTTATACAAAGTTTTATACTAACTTCATGGACAGGCGAGGTCATGACGTCATCAATGACATCATGACATATATGTACATTTCTAGAAATTATAGAATTAATACACAGTGCATTGTAAGACCTACTTCATCACTGAATAAGCGTGTCAGGTCAATAGTCACTATTTTCATCATCAGACACTGCTTCCTCACTCATATTGTCACAATGCTTTTCTTGACATGGTCCGCATACCCGTGAACAGGTAAGTCCATGTCTTTTGCAAGTGCACCGAAGTGTACTACAACCACGAGAACAATTGCAGTGAATTATTTTCAGAAGTGTTTCTGGCGCGGGTGAAGTATCCATCATCACTGGAACTAGACTGTTGTTCTGCAATTCCCATCCCCATTCAGTAGTGTCTATGGCCTCACCATTGTCGATCCAAAGCATCACTTGGAGGTAACTCCGAAGGGCATGATACTTCGTTGCAGAGGAGGTCGGTGGCAGTCGTTCAGGTGTAACAAAGATTTTGGCTGAACCAACTTTTTTGCAGAGAGTAGAATACCTCATTGCAGACAGATTGTCTCCAGGTTTGCCCCGAACAATGCCACCATCGCTTTACACCCAGCGTCTTCAATCTTCAATTTTTGTTAGGTGTGGAAAAGATTTTAGCACAGCTATTTAAGACCGAGTCTCCCTTCAAAACCTTGTGTAGACCGAGTTTTTTTCTGATTCCAAAAACCGCGGAAGAGGTATCGCAACCCGTGAATGCATGAAGGAACAGAAGACAGCTGCAGACATGGTTTCCCAGGAACTTCTTCGTAACCTTAATGTCGTATACTGTTGCAGGACTCCCTTTATCCGAGTAGAAATAAAGCTTGTTGCCATCGCTGGTTGACGTGTGATGAAGTAACAACACCAAAAGATCTGTATCTTCGCCAATTAAACTAGTACTTTTGTTGGATGACATTGACACTGCTGCCTTAACAATCTCCACATCTGCATCCCCCTCTGATTGTATTACGTGGCAACCTCTGTCATTCATGCGCTGTGAAACGAGATTGATAAGAGACTGTTTGTTCTCCACATTCGAAAGGAAGTCCTCCTTTTTCCCGACAAATTTCGTTCCTTCAGTAATGTTCACTTTGTTACTTGTTTGTTTCTTGCGCCGTCGCTGATGGGTAATGTCCTTAGTGTTTGGTCCTCCAATGTAACCATCCAATACTATTGTAGCCTTACCATAGTGCTTTAGTGTGAAAGATGCATAGTCTTCAACGATTGAACAATATGTCTTTCCTTCTGACAACTTCAAACGATGGAGAAGAGAACCTCCGTCAAGAACATAATGTTCCACTTCTGGTACATCCTTGAGTACTGTGTCATCTGAACTCTGCTATTTTATAGCAGCCATCAGTTGTGCTTTGTTTGGTTTGTGTAAGAGATGTTTTGCCTCAAAGAGGGATGGTGGGTATGGTGAAAGTTCATAGGCCATCACCTCATCAAGGGAAAGATCAGCAGTTTGAGACACCACAAGAAACCTTTGGAACAAAAGAGCGGGGTCTATTGTTTTGTCCTTACCAATGTCAATAGCATCACTGGATGCCAGGGTCTTGGCTTTCATTGACTGCTTGTGCTTAACTGAAAACAGTGAATGACCCTCCATTGTTGCCACTATTTCTCTGCCAAAGGTGAACAGGTTATGGACATTCACATCCTTATTTGCATTGACACCGGTGATAATGTTGCGAAGAGACACCTCATCAGAGAAAGGTGAAAAGGTCTCGAGTTTATCTGCAATTTTCTCCAGGTCTTCACGATCTCTTCTCGTCCTTGACGTTCTTGCCTCCTTGTGTTGTTCACTGGTGACAAAGCTCTGACGAGTGAAACACTGCATTGCATCACTGTAGGAAGAGGACACTGGTACAGAGTCCACAAGGCCCTCTGATGTTCGGACATTCCACTTCCTCTGGTGAGTCCACCTGCAGTTTTTAGGGAGCGCATCAGAGCTTGCTCAATGACTAGGTCGCAACCCAGGCCTGCCCAGTACTGATCAGTCCGCCTTACAACATGCAAGCCATTCATAAATCTATGGAAGACTGATGGCATATCATCTTCCAGAGTGGTCATAGACTGGAGGTAAAGGTAGGCGGCCTTCACATAGTTCCCATGCCCAGCAGCTGCAAGAATGGGCAAACATTCGGCTACAGCATGAAGGTGCATCAGCCAGGATCCTGTACGATCGGCCTCGATAAGCTCCCTTGCAATTCCAACCATCTGTTGGTAATTCAGCCATAGTTTACTGGTGCGAGAGTGAGCGGATAATCCATTTCTTTTGGTGGACAAGAGGTGGACAATTTCACTAAGGCAGTGTGGTACAGTAAAGGGTGTTTTACTGGATGGGAGATATGTTTCTCCCAGCAGATTAATGTTTGGCCGGGTTTTTCCCTAAAGACAGGACCTGCGATGATGTCAGGGTCACGTGATCAGCCCATGTGATGTCTATCTCACTGGTGGGAGGGGTTGGGCCCTATGTAAGGGAGGTTTGTAATTGCCACAAGGTGTGAGTGTGTTTCTGGAAGCTACAGGCACTTGGTGGAACTCAGCCTGAAACTTGTATACAGGATCCCCATGCTGCAGGACTATAGCAGCAAGACTCGGAATGGCACCTGGCGGATGCCGCAGGACCTGGCAGCCGCTTAGATAAGCCCATCCTGTGCAAGGGGTGAGTCTGGGACAAGTGGTTAAGTGGTTATCCAAGCTGGAGTATGTGTATGGTTTTCCTTATGTTCTGTTCACCTGCTGGTTACTAAGTGACATTAAACCACTGAAACTGGACTTTATGCCTGTGTGTTGCCTCGTTACTGCCGCCCTGCCACTACCTACCAGAGCAAATCACTACAGCAGGTAGAAGTGATCACCGAATTCAAGTCACTCTCCCCTGTCAGTGTCCGAGCATACAACTGCTCAAGTTCTTGCAACAGGTCTGCAAAACCGGGATGGTCGCAAAGTACTTTGTCTGCAACTTGCTGAGTAAGACACTGATCAAGGAGGAGATGGCAACAAACTGCACGCTGAACTGCCTTTCCAGTCATGATGTGTTGCACAGCATTGTCACCGTAAATTGTTCCCAAGATCTCTTTGATTCCACTCCCATCTATCAACGTTCCTATGGCACCCATAAGATTCATCAATGTGTGGAAGCTCCCAAGCATTAGGACAACATCTCGAACCAGGCTGTCTTCAGGCACCTCGTGTTTGATTTCTGATGCTTTCCAGTAGAGTAGCTGATCGAATGTAACAACTGCAGCGGATCGGTGTTTATCAGCAAGGTTGCACAGATTCTCAAGAGTAGAGAAGATGCATGACTTGTCTCCGGAATACATGTCAATGATGGGCAGGAAGATTACCGAAGACGACCCCGGATTATCACAGTCTTTATGTAGCATGTGCATCATTCCATTCCAGCTTGGTGCAGGCTGTTTGAAGCTAAAAACATCTCCCACAATACATCAACACGATGGTCAATGGCGTCGAGAAATGGCAAGGGCTTGAATTTTATGTTTCGGCGAGTGTGTTTTGCAAAACGGTATTCCTTTACATCAACTCTGCTTTGTACAACTATCTCCAAGTCCGCAGTCTTCCATCTTGAGAACAGTGTGACTGACCTTCCTTCCTGGAGTCACAGTAGCTACCATCCCCATGCCGTGGAAAGTCCCCTTCCCATCTAACGTGATGATATTATGATCGACGTTATCCGCAGCGAACAGCAATGCCGTATCCAGTCTGTCTATGGTACCACCGAGTACATCCTGGCCAACAGAAGCGGCAGCATTTTCCTCGAATCGCTGAACTTCCGAATATGATGAACAATATCCCATGGCTGAGAGACTGTCTACAAGAAATCGAGACCTGAAATGATGGAGCTGGACTGCTAACCCGAGCTGCAATGGAACTACTACAGCCCTGGGACGTACAGCCTGAACAACTGATTGTCCAATGCTTACGACCTTCCTGTGAATGTTCTTTCCAACGAAGAGGGTTTCAAGCAAGCAAAGCAAACTCAGGGGGAGATAATCTAAGGCAGACTGACATTCAAGTGAAGAAGTCTTCGGATATTCATCGGTTGAAGATGGGATCTTAGACTTTATATCGCTCTTGATTAGTTTGGCCGCAGTCTCGATGATGGCTCTCTTCTGGGCTTCATCCGTTTCCTGACTACGGAAATAGTCCCTCAGGATTATTCTGGTCTTTTCACGGAACGTTACAGTGTTAGACAACCCTTCACACTCTGCTATGAATAGCAAATTGCCATGCCTCTCCTCCAGCCCATACCTCAGCCATTTATTACTATAGGCAGCACTGTCTCCTTCTACAAGATACTCCGTCATTTTCTTTGCAAGATCTGTGACAGTCAGTTGCTCTTCATCGTTGTCCTCGAGAAATGCACACATTCTCAAGAACGCTTGCTCTTGGTCCATGTTCATCGGCCTCCCTACCTTCCGCGGTTTCTTTGTAGTAGATCCACCACCGTGACGCATAGGAATTCCGTAATTTGTCCGAAAGTTAATGTCACATGAACGATGATACAGACAGTCTGCAGCATGTAAGTCCTTCCCAAAGTACGTGATTCTCCCTTGAATGGTGATTGCCCGGTCATCATTACGCTGTTTGCAATATGAGAAGATGGCCCTTACAAATCCATCCGTTTTAACAAAGCTATAGTCATCGAAGTCACTACTAGATCTTGTCTTCACCACTTCATGTCCACAGAACAAACACTGCGTCGTGCTATCATAGGATCCAGTAGACACCCGTGTACCTCTCTTGGCAGGTGAACGATGAACGGAAGTAGCTTTCTTATGCAGGTGTATTTGCTTCTTGTTTATGTAGTTCATACGACATCTCTTGTGCACCACTGCTCCAGCAGCTACCACCGTGCTAACGCCCCTCTCAATACTGGCTTTATTGATCCCTTCAGCTCCTTTCACACCAATCACCACTCTTTCTCCGTCATCTTCTACTTCATGGCTGCATAAGGGGCAAGCTTCTTGACTTCCCATCATTCTCAGCTCTGTAAAAGAAGATAAATAAATCGTTAAATAATAAATATAATAATAGTAGTAATTGTAAAAGAAATATGATAGACACTGAAAGGCGAGTCGCATTTAACATTTTACAGCTTTGGCAGCCATATTCTTTGACGTCACATTTGGACCCTTTGTGGTAACCCTATCTTGGTAAACTTTTAGTATGTTTTTCCTTACATGTAATACTACCAAAAAAAAACAATAAAACGCTTTCTTGAAATTTGTTCAGGGTAAAGGATTTTTTTCGTATTTTGACTGGACTACTGAGTTCCAGTAACGTCAGCTGGTTCCAGGCAGAGCCTTTGGCTTAGGTGCCTCCTTCTCGGTATCCAAGTTCCACCAACGTCTGCTGGTCCTTGGTAGTGCTCTCTGGCACAGGTACCTCCTGCTTAGTAACCGAGTTCCAGTACCATCAGCTGGTCCTCGGTAGTTCCATTGGCTCTTGTACCTTCGGCTACCCATCCAGGTTCCAGTACCGTCAGCTGGTTCTCAGCAGTTCCTCAGCCTTCTTGTACCTTCTGCTACATTTCCAAGTTCAAGCTTTTTGAAATGGTTTTTGGTAATTACTCTGGATCTCCCTGACGTCAACCCTAAAGACGACGACCCTGAAGACCACCCCGAAGAAGACGACAACCCCGAAAACGACGACCCTGGAGACGACGACCCTGAAGACCACCCTGAAGAATTAAAATTTTTTTTTTAAAAATTAATTCCTGCTAGTCCTTTTGATTGGGCTAAACCTCTATGCCTTTAATGTCTCCTCCACCTCCCCCAATACATTCTTGCGTATTTTTGCTGAGCATTTTTTGAGCACACAAACACATGAAAAAAATGCATCATGCGTTTGTGTGCTTTTTTTGCGGGTTTTGGTGCGTTTTTTTTAAAAAAGCATGCTTTTTTGTGCATACGTGCGCATTACAATGCGCACGTATGCGCACCCATAGACTATAATGGGTGTTTTGCTGTAAAAAAAAATGCATTTCGTGCGCGTTTTTTGGGGGCAAGTCGGACACACAAAAAATGCAACAGGATGCATTTTGTGCGCCCGAGCGCACACTACAGAAAACCGCATGTGCATGCAAACGCGTACAAACGCATGTGTATGCACACCTATGCGCACTCATGTAGAAGATAGGGGGAAAAAACGCATGCTTTTTTTGCGCTGAAAAACAGCGCAAAAAAACGCAAGTGTGAAACCAGCCTTAGTTGTTTTCCTTCATGTAGAATTAACCTACAAGGAAAGTAAGGGGTTTTTTTCATTCCGATATTTGTGTCCCATTGACTTGCATTGGTTTCCGCTATCGGAATTGGCGATATCCGATATTTTTGGGGTATCAGTCCGATCTGATATTTCCCGATATCGGAAGGTATCGCTCAACACTACCCACCACTGCTAACAACCTTCCAAGAACTGCGGGGATTTATGTATATCCCACTTTCTCATTTCCACTTTGGAACTCGCAGCTCTCCGGCGCCCCCTTACCCTCAGGTCAGTCAGGGAACTGCACCTAGGATAATTAGTCGCCAGATGGGCTGCCCGTTGTGCACGGGCAATTAGACTACTACAGTAAGGGAATTATCAATGCTGTGGCCGCAGCCCCTCATTCAGCAATATAAGACCCTTCCGGACTGCCAACTAGCCTAACCAACTGCACACACCACGCTGCTAAGAGCCACAATTCATTTAATCAAAGAGTTAATTAAGAGGGTCCATGGCAAACCCCCAAATTAGTAGCGATTATCTAACAAAGGCGCATAGTTCGTTTCTTAGAGCATAGAGACAAACTAATAGATTTTATAATTTCTTCCCAAAATGTGGGCAGTGATTACACAGATAAAAATTGTTATTAATTGAGGCATTAAATATGTTCAATGCAAATATGAAAATAGCATGAATGAAAAGACAGAAATTACACTTACAGTTGCTTAGTTGGTATTAGGCATCCCATGTGGCTCGGGGGTGTTAGGAGTCAGATTTCAGCCATTACTAGGCAGGAATCTAGACCCTCACATGCTGCAGTCTCCTGCTCTTTGTCTAATGCAAAGGAGATTGCAGAGGAGATTGCTTTACAGCAACTCTCTCCGGAGGCTAAGTCCTTCGTCCCTTCTTCTGAGCATGCTCATGGGACAATCGGCCATTGGAGCTCAGGAGTCAGGTGCTCAGGTCCTGCTCCAGATTCCATTGGCTCAGCTCAGATCTGGAAGCCTTTGGAAGGTCCCGTTTGCTATAAAAAGCGTGCATGGCTGTTCCACCATGCGCTAGTATAGTCATACTTGCTGCAGTGTGTATGTTGATGGATGCATGATCTGGTGAATGACTCATTGGAAACCCCGTTCCTTTGATACTACGAATGTGTTAGGGATTGAGTTAGAGCCAGTAATAGTGCCAGCGCGCCATTGCTCCACTATTGCACTTGCTAGCGTCTAACATCGCGCTAGTTGCAGCGCCTATTTTTCACGAGAGTTTACGGTAGGTCCTGGCGGAGTGAGTGCCGTCTTTTAACTACTCCGGTAACCATATACCGCTCGTGCACCGCTGAGTCCCTGTGTTCTTAACAGGCTTAGCATTGTTTTAATTTCTTTATTAGCTCTGTGCATTTAAGAGATTCCTTAGTGCACCTGGGTGTCGTCTAACCCTGTGCACATTACCGCCAGATTGCTCTGTCGTCACTTAGCTGCAGTTTCTCCAGCTACCACACGGTGGACCCCGAGTGGCGAAGCCACTTTATTTATATTTTTATTTAGTGCCTTCTGCCACTCCTAACAGGGGGATGGGCAGCAGCCAGACATCCTAAGACATTGGCAGATCTTTCTAGCATGGCATCTGCAGCTCAAACTGACTGAATTTTGGGAGGGAATACCTTATCCCTTTGGGTCTGTGACCTCACGAAAGGGGCGGTCTGGGGAGGTCCAACCCCCCTACTCTCCAAGTTGAAATTTTACTAAAAACTTATAATAACTATATCTTAACGAGGGAAGCTCATCGAACCCAACAAGACAACATAAAACATGCACTAGATAGGACACTCCATTTTGGAGCAATCCATATCTCAGTTTCTGGAGGTCCGAGAACTTCGCAAAGCCACTGTAGTGAAGCCGGGTCCACTCAGATCACAGAAATGTAATTATTATATCTCTGACACGAGCAAAGTGCATGCTGAAGCTTCTTTTAATAATTCCTATACCTGTATTCAACTTCTTGGCCAGGACAAAGAAATCCTTTCCCTTAACTAATTAACATTCCTTTCTGTGGAGAGGGGCCAAATGCTCGTAGAGGAAGTGTCCTATTTCAGATGCAGTCAGACCAGCATACACACACAGCTGCTAAAGAGGGAGAAACAAAAGGAGGGGGGCTGCAGCTGTATTGCAAGCAGCTTTCTCATAGCATGGAAAATTCTGGAAGGTTCCAGCAGAATCAAAGGTTACTTAACATACATATCTTGCAGTACATTACACCTCCCCCTTTTAGAGGGAGCTACGGAGGCATTACCTGACGGTAATCGGCCATGCGCACCTCAGCGGGTTCGCCCCGGCGGGACAACCCATCGGCATTACCATGTTCGCTGCCCTTTTTGTGTTGTCCAGTAAAGTCATACTGTTGAAGGGCAAGGCTCCAGCGGAGCAACCTTCCATTGGTTCTGGACACTGTGTGCAACCAGCTCAGAGGGTTGTGGTTGGTTACCACCGTGAAGGTGCGCCCGTACAGGTAGGGCAGTGCCCACACCATGGCCAGACACTCCTCGATGGTGGATTATGCCACTTCTCTCGGCAAAAGTTTCTGGCTCGGGTACAACATGGGGTGCTCCTGGTTCCCCAAGTCGACCTGGTTGAGCACAGCACCGAGGCCAAACTCGCTGGTGTCGGTCTGTACCAGAAACGGGCGACTACTGTCGACTGCTTTCAACACTGGTGAGTCGCACAGGGCTGTTTTCAAAGCTTGGAAGGCTGCCTCACAGTCATCAGTCCAGTTGACTGCTTGGGGTAGCCTCTGCTTGGTGAGGTCGGTCAAGGGTTTTGCAAGGGCGCTATAGTCCTGAACGAACCGCCTATAGTACCCTGCAGTGCCCAAGAATAACTTCACCTGTTTCTTGGTCCTGGGGGTGGGCCAGGGCACGATTGCATCCACCTTTTCTGGCTCTGGACTTATGGAACCCCTGCCTACCCGGTGCCCCAGGTAGTGGACCTCGCTCAGGCCCATCTGGCACTTTCCCGGCTTGATAGTCAGGCCTGCCTGGTGAAGATGCTTGAGCACCTCCTGGAGATGCTGAAGGTGTTCCTCCCAGGTGGAACTGAAGATGGTGATGTCGTCTAAGTACGCCACCGCGTACTCCTCCAGTCCCCGAAGCAGGTGGTTGACCATCCGCTGGAAAGTGGCAGGGGCATTTTTCATGTCGAAGGGCATGACTGTGGACTCGTACAGTCCAAAGGGGGTGATGAAGGTGGATTACTCCTGCGCCTCAGGGCTTTGGGGGATCTGCCAGTATCCCCGACTCAAATCCCTGATGGATATGTACCTTGCTTTTGCCAACCGCTCAAGCAGATCCTCGATGCGCGGCATCAGGTGGGCATCAGAGGTTGTGATGGTGTTGAGCCCCCTGTAGTCCACGCAGAACTGAGTTGTTCGATCCTTTTTAGGCACAAGGACTACAGGTGAGGCCCACGTGCTTTTTGACTGTCGAATCACCCCCAGCCTTAACATCTCATCGATCTCTTGGCGCATTACCTGTTGCACCTTCTCAGAGATCCGATAAGGTGTTCGCCGTAGTGGGGCATGATTCCCGGTGTCCACCTCATGAACCGCTAACTCCGTCCTCCCAGGTCGGTTGGTGAACACGGCCCGGAAGGGTTCCAGGGTGGCCACCAACTGTGACCGCTGGGATCCGGTTAACAAACCACTTATCTCCATGTCCTCAATGGACCCATTGGACTTGGCTTGGGCCAGCATATCCAGGAGGGGGTCTTCCTCCCCATCCTCGGGCAGGTTGCTGATCGGTAGGACGCAAGCTTCACGTTCGTGGTGCGCCTTCAGCATGTTGACGTGAAAGGCCTTGCGCCTACCCCGAGCATGGTCAAGCGTGGCCACGTAGGTGACCGGGTTGAGCTGTTGGTGGACGACGTATGGGCCTTCCCAGGCTGCCTGAAGCTTATCCGTTGGTACGGGGACCAGCACCCACACCTTTTCACCCACCTGGTAGGTCCGCTCCCGGGCGTTCTGGTCGTACCAGTGTTTCTGGTCAGCCTGAGCCTGCGTCATGTTGTCATGCACCAACTGCGTCAAGGTCTGCATCTTGTCACGGAAGCGCATTACATAATCCACGATGGACACTTCTGTGGGGTTTGGCTCATCTTCCCAGGATTCTCTTATCAACCCAAGGGGTCCCCGGACTTGGCTGCCATACAGGAGCTTGAAGGGGGAGAACCCGGTCGAGGCCTGCGGAACTTCTCTGTAAGCGAACAGCAGGTGTGGGAGGTACCGCTCCCAGTCGCGCCCTTGGGTCTTAACCAGCATGCGGAGCATCTGTTTGAGGGTACCGTTGAACCGTTCACACAAACCATTAGTCTGTGGGTGATACGCACTCGATACCAGGTGTTTCACCTGAATTTTCTCACAGAGAGCCTCCATTAGGCGAGACATGAATTGGGTCCCTTGATCGGTAAGCATCTCCCTGGGAAATCTTACCCTTGAAAAGATGGTCACCAGTGCATTAGCCACCTTATCTGCCCTGGTTGAAGACAGAGCTACTGCAATGGGGTACTGGGTAGCGTAGTCTACCACGGTGAGAATATATTGCTTTCCGGAGCTACTGGGGACAGCCTGCGGGCCTACAATGTCCACCGCGATTCTCTGAAAAGGCTCCTCTATCACTGGCAACGGAATAAGGGGAGCCTTAAGAGCAGGCCCCACCTTAACCACTTTTTGACAGGTGCCACAGGAGCGGCAGAATTGTGTTACATCTGTCCCCATCTTGGGCCAATAAAAGTGTTGAGACAGCCGTGCCTTTGTTTTGCCGATCCCCAAGTGTCCAGCGAGTGGAATCTCATGGGCAATCCGCAACAACTCAGTTCTGAACTGTAGGGGGGCGACCAGCTGTTTTTCCCTCAACCACTCCTTTTGGGATTCTCCAGTTACTGTCTCCCGGGACAACCTTCCTCGTTCCAAGAACACCCTCTCCTTATCAGGCTTGGAGGTGGGCGTCTCGGTGAGGTGTCTCAATTTCTCCAGGCTTGCATCTGAATGCAGAGCAGCCTGGAACTCCTTGCTGGAGGCAGCCAGAAGTGATGTCAGGGTTCCTTTCTTACTGGGACCCTCTGGAACCTGCTCTGGGTTCACCTCTGGTTCATTCTCTCCTGTAGCAGAAGAGGGTCCAGAAGACAGGATGCTACCTGTGATCTGGGCACTCTGACTGCATGTGACAGCTGCTACCTATGCTGCCTCCCTGGGGATTTCTACAGTCCCACCAGTCGGTGCTGCTATGGGCCCTACCTCCCCATCCACCCCCAACACTTCAGGAGCAGTGCTACTTATGGGCCAGTTACCTTCCTCGGTGGCACTGGTCAGTTGCATGGCATTACCTTCCTCATGGTTCCCATGCACCTCCCCATTTCCTTGAGCACCATTGCTTGCTCCTGCCAGGGGTTCCTCAGCCATCTCACTCCGCAGAGTGACGGGACTGAGCACTTCGGTACCTGTGGACACATCTACCGTTTCAAAGAAAGGGTTAACAGGTTCAGTCGGCACAGATACATCATCATCAACACTATCATCATTCCTAGGAAAAGAATGGTTATCAGATTGCTTTGGTACATTTACATCACCATCAGCATCACTCCTGGGGAAAGAATGGTTGTTAGTTGCATCATTACTCATCAAGTCATTAGCAGGTAACACATTCAGTTTCCCATAATCATCATCATCAGGGTTAACGTTACCCTTATTATCAGGTTGGGGAGGGGTGTCAGGGACATAGTATGCAACCATCCTCCCCAAGTCAGTCCCCAATAAAACATCAGTGGGCAGGTTTTCAGACACTCCCACTTTCCTCAACCCGCTCCCAGCACCCCAATCAAGGAATACCCGGGCCACTGGCAAGGGACAGCGGGTACCCCCGATCCCGGTGACAGTCAGGGTTTTCCCCTCAGCAAACTCTTCAGGGGCTGCCAGTCCAGAACGGATGAGGGTTCGTTCAGCCCCGGTGTCCTTGAGGCCTGTAGCAAGACGGGCCCCCACCTGGACGGGTTGAACGTTGTCGTCAATCCTCCCAACCACACCTCCCACCAACAGAACAGAGGCTTTGGGCCCAGAGGCCTTGGCTGTGGGGTTCTTCGGCTTTTCCGGACAGGTGAAGCGGAGTTGACCAGTCCGATTGCAGTTGTAACACTGGCGACTGACAGTAGTAGGCCTGGTGTTGGCAACAGGGACAGGGCCTCCGGAGTGTCGGCTAGCTGGGGCACTGGGGTTGGTTGCAGGCTTACCCCCTCTCCAGCTGGTGGTGACTGGCCTCCGCGTCTCTGGCTTTTAGTTGGCCTCAGAGTTGTCGGCGATCTGCGCCGCTTTGTCCGCATTCATTGGTTCGCGGTCCAGGATGAACTGTCAGACCTCAGCTGGGCAGAGATGCAGGATCTGGTCTTTGATCAGGTCCCGTAGCAGCTCGAAGGAATCAACTGACAGTCCATGGATCCACTGGTCAAAGTGGGTCCTGAGTCCTTGCACCACATCGCTATAGCTATCGTGTGGGCCACGTTGGAGGTTCTGGAACTTCTTTCGGTATACCTCAGGTGTCAGCCGGTATTTGGCGATGAGAGCCTGCTTTATGGCATCATAGTCGTCATCGTCTTCTGGCAGGAGAGAAGCAAATGCCTCCAGAGCTTTGCCTTTTAGCCCTGGGGTCAAGTACCTGGCCCATTGTTCTCTAGACAGCTGGTACTGTCTGCAGGCTTTCTCAAAGGCTCGCAGAAACGTGTTCAAGTCCCCGTCCTTTTCCATCACGGGAAAATGCTCTGGCCGGGGTTTAGGACTGTGGACGCTGCTGGGCTCACGGCTTCGGGCTATGGAGGATGTTCCCCCTTGCCGGAGCATCTCCAGTTCATGGGCTCTCTGGGCTTCTCGTTCAGCCTCTCTTTCGGCTCGGGCCTCCTGCCGATATTGCTGGATCAGCCTCACCCGTCCCTCACTGTCTTCGGCGGGGAGTTCGTCCAAGGCCGCTTGCAAGTAGGGATCCAGTCTGTCCGGATTGTATGTGTAGAGCCAGCGCTCAGGAGTGAAGCCTCAGCTGCAGCCCCATTGTTACTTGAGCCAGCTTCTGCGTTCGCTGGGCTCTGGTCATTTTCCCGTTGCACCAGAGCCGCGATCAGTTGGGCTTTGTTTTTGTTCGTGGTGTCGATCCGCCACTCCACGCAGAGGGCAATAAGAGTGTCTTTCCTTTGCTGCTTATACCACTCTGCTCCCATCGTAGCAATGGTTGTCAAATAAAAGATAGAAAAGAAAAATGAAGAAAAAGGGAGGGAATACTTGCAAGTGCACAAAAATGTCTCAGGACAAGTAACCACTGAGTCTGCTCTCCAAAACCTATGATGCAGGATTTCCGCAGGAACCATGCAGGTCTTTAGTGAGAGGAATGATTGCTCAAACCAAATCACTAATGCTCTGATTATCCCACCGCTGCCACCAAATTGTGACGACGACTGGACAGCGCACCCTGTGCCACCAATATGTCACGATACCACCACTGACACCAGTATGTCAGCGGACAGAGGGACACGACGCACTGCCAGCACATGGCTATCACAGGGACAGTGGGGGCTTATCCTAGTTATCCCACCACTGGCACCATGTGACAAAAATATACAGCAAGCTAATCTTGCCCTAACAATTTATCACAGGGGGGTTATTTTGGATGCCCCATCAATGCTAACAACCTTCAAGTACTGTGGGGATTTATGTATATCCCACTTTCTCCGTTCCACTTTGGAACTCGCAGCTCTCCGGTGACCCCCTTACCCTCAGGTCTGTCAGGGAACTGCACCTAGGATAATTAGTCACCGGATGGGCTGCTTGTTGTGCACAGGCAATTAGACTACTGCAGTAAGGGAATTATCAATGCTGTGGCTGCAGCCCCTCATTCAGCAATATAAGACCCTTCTGGACTGCCAACTAGCCTAACCAACCGCACACACCACGCTGCCACCAGCCACGATTCACTTAATCAAAGAGTTAATTAAAAGGGTCCATGGCAAACCCCCAAATTAGTAGCAATTATCTAACAAAGGCGCATAGTTCGTTTCTTAGAGCATGGAGACAAACTAATAGATTTTATCATTTATTCCCAAAATGTGGGCAGTGATTACACAGATAAAAATTGTTATAAATTGAGGCATTAAATATGTACAATGCAAATATGAAAATAACATGGATGAAAAGACAGAAATTATACTTACAGTCACTTAGTTGGTAATAGGCATCCCATGTGGCTCGGGTGGATGGGCAGCAGCCAGACATCCTACGACATTGGCAGATCTTTCTAGAATGGCATCTGCAGCTCAAACTGACTGAATTTTGGGAGGGAATACCTTATCCCTTTTGGTCTGTGACCTCATGAAAGGGGCGGTCTGGTGAGGTCCAACCCCTTTACTCTCCAAGTTGAAATTTTACTAAAAACTTATAATAACTATATCTTAACGAGGGAAGCTCGCATAAACAGACATATGGTATCATTGGCTGTAGTTCATCGAACCCAACAAGACAACATAAAACATGCACTAGATAGGACACTCCACTTGGGAGCAATCCATATCTCAGTTTCTGGAGGTCCGAGAACTTTGCAAGAGCGACCATAGCGAAGCCGGGTCCACTCAGATCACAGAAATACAATTATTATATCTCTGGCACAAACGAAGTGCATGCTAGGCTTCTTTCAATATTTCCTATACCTGTATTCAAATTCTTGGCCAGGACAAAGAAATCCTTTCCGTTAACTAATTAACATTCCTTTCTGTGGAGAGGGGCCAAATGCTCGTAGAGGAAATGTCCAATTTCAGAGGCAGGCAGACCAGCATACACACATAGCTGCTAAGGAGGGAGAAACAAAAGGAGGGGGGCTGCAGCTGTATGGCAAGCAGCTTTCTCATAGCATGGAAAATTCTGGAAGGTTCCAGCAGAATCAAAGGTTACTTAACATACATATCTTGCAGTACATTACACGGTGTTTCAAATGCTGTCACACAGAGGACAGCATGGGAAACGCTGGATGTATGGGCACCCTTTCACTTGAATGGGGTGCAGGTTTGGTATCAACTTCGGGTACCATTCAAATCAAAATTTTTTAGAAAGTTAGGCCGAACCTGACGGACCTGGATATCAATGGGTCCACCCATCCCTAATCACTGGTGATATTTTACACTGAAGCTCTGTATATTGTGTATAGTGTACAGGAAATACAGTGATCACCAGTGACATTATACACAGAAGCTCTGTATATAGTGTATAGTGTACAGGTAATATAGTGATCACAGGTGACATACACACGAGCTCTGTACATAGTGTACAGGTAATACAGGGATCACCAGTAACATTATACACAGGAGCTCTGTATATAGCATATAGTTTTCAGGTAATACAGGGATCACCAGTTACATTATACAGAGGACCTCTGTATATAGTGTCAGTGTACAGGTAATACAGTGATCAGCAGTGACATTATACACAGAAGCTCTGTATATAGTGTCAGTGTACAGATAATACAGTAATCACGAGTGACATTATACACAGGACCTCTGTGTTATGAATGGGTTACCGAGGAGGAAAAAATCTAAACATGCTAAGCCCAGAAAAACCAGAGACGCTGGTAACTATGCAGATTGCAGATCCCTGATCTTACCACACAACTAGCAGTAACCGTGGAGCGTGCCTACGATGAACCTAGACGCCTTGTCACTGCCGGAGGACTAAATAAGCCTAAAGCAAGAAAAGGGAAAACTAACTGCCCCAGAGTAGACCCCAAAGGAATAGACAGCCCCCCCACATGTATTGATGGTGAAACAAGATGAAAACACAAACACAGGTAGGAAAATAGGCTGAGCAAACGATGGGGCCCAAACTAACTAGAAAGGAGAGGAAAGAAAAGACTCTGTCTGCAATCTGCCCAAAAGCCTACAAAATAATGTCCAACACTTCTGATAACAAAATTAACCCTGAAGTCACTAGACTTCTCCCACTATATCAGCATTCTGAAATATTCTGAGACAGAGCAAAAAGAGGCCAATCTAATAAGGGACAAAAAGCAAATTGGCAAATACAGATAAATAAGAGTGGAAATTCAGCACAGCCCAAGCCGGGGCTGGCTGACCACACAAAAAACTGAATAGAACAACAAAATCAAGTGTGAACTTTAGCAGAGAACTTAGCTTGAGCTGACTGGAACAGAGCTGAGAACCAAGACCTGACAAGCAGAAGGAATCACCAGCACCAGAGTAGGGAGTCGGCTGTCTTAAATCCAATCTGAGATTCCTGAGATCCAATCGTCATCCTCATTATCAGGTGGCAGATCTCTACTGATTAAATCAGCCTCACTACCTCCTGTTACCACCAGAGGGAGCCTGACTGGTGGACCAGAAAATGAACTCACAACAGTATCCTCCCTTGAGGAGGGGTCACCGAACCCTCATCCACGCCACCAGGCCGATCAGGATGGGCCCGGTGAAAAGCACGAACCAATCTATTGGCATGAATATCAGAGGCAGAGACCCAAGAATTATCCTCCTGGCCATAACCCTTCCATTTGTCCAAATACTGGAGTCTCCGTCTAACCAAACGAGAATCCAATATTTTCTCTACCTCATATTCCACATTGCCTTCAACCAACACAGGGTCAGGAGGTGCTGCCATAGGAACCACTGGCTCAACAAACCTCTTCAACAGAGATTTGTGAAATACGTTATGGATCTTGAACGTAACTGGAGGAGCCAATCGAAAAGAAACAGGATTAAGAATATCCAAAATCTTATAAGGTCCAATAAATCTTGGCTTAAATTTTGGAGATGCAAACTTCATAGGAATATTCCTAGACGACAACCAAACCATATCACCCACTCTAAACCGGGGACCAATGGTCCTATGCTGGTTGGAAAATCGCTGGGCCTTTTCCTGAGAGAGTGACAACTTATCCACCACTTCGTCCCATATCTGCTACATTCTCTCAACCACAGTATCCACACCTGGGCAGGACGAAGATTCCACTTGCCCTGAAGAGAATCGAGGATGAAACCCAAAATTACAGAAAAAGGGTGACATCAAAGTGGCAGAACTGGCTCTATTGTTCAACGCAAATTCTGCCAAGGGCAAAAATGAGACCCAATCATCCTGATCAGCAGATATAAAACATCTTAAATAAGACTCCAAGGTCTGGTTTGTTCTCTCAGTCTGTCCATGGGTCTGGGGATGAAACGCGGAGGAGAAGGATAACTGAATTCCCAGACTGGAACAAAAGGCTTTCCAGAATTTGGAAACAAACTGGACCCCTCTATCGGATACAATGTTCTCAGGAATCCCGTGTAACCGAACCACCTGTTGTAAAAACAAGGGCACCAACTCAGCGGAAGATGGCAACTTTGGGAGTGGTACAAGATGGACCATCTTCGAAAATCTATCACAAATCACCCAGATAACAGTCATCCTCTGAGAGACAGGAAGATCAGAAATAAAATCCATTGAGATATGGGTCCATGGCCTCTTGGGCACCGGCAGGGGCATCAGCAACCCACTAGAATGAGAACAGGATTTAGACCGAGAACAAGTCCCACAGGACTGTACAAAATTCCTGACATCACGAGATAAGACAGGCTACCAAAAGGACCGACTCACCAAATCTCTGGTACCAAAAATACCTGGATGACCAGCCAATGCGTTGCAATGAATTTCAGACATCACTCTTTCTCCACTGGTCAGGAACATACAATTTTCCCATAGGGCAACGCTCAGGTTTATCCTCCTGAAATTCCTCCAGGGCGCGTCTCAAATCGGGCGAAATGGCAGAAAGAACTACCTCCTCACCTAGGATGGTAGTAGGCTCGGTCACATTAAGAGAATCGGCAAAGAAACTCCTAGAAAGGGCATCTGCCTTAACATTCTTAGTGCCTGGAAGAAAAGAGACCACAAAATTAAAACACGTGAAAACAAGGACCATCTAGCCTGTCTAGGATTCAAGCGTTTGGCCGACTCCAGATAAGTCAAATTCTTGTGATCAGTGAGGACCACAACTTGATGTCTAGCTCCCTCCAACCAATGTCTCCACTCCTCAAATGCCCATTTCATGGCCAACAATTCCCGATTCCCCACGTCATAGTTGCGTTCAGATGGGGAGAACTTTCGAGAAAAGAAGGCACAGGGATTCATTTTAGAAGTCACAGGGTCTTTTTGGGACAAAACAGATCCTGCACCAATCTCAGAAGCATCTACCTCCACCTGAAATGGAAGTGAGACATCAGGTTGCCGTAAAACCGGAGCTGAAGTACTGTAAATCTCCGCTTAAGCTCCTGAAATGCTGAAACAGCCTCAGGAGACCAATTCAGCACATCAGCGCCCATCTTGGTCAGATCAGTCAGTGGTTTGACAATACCAGAAAAATTACCTATAACTTTACGATAGAAATTAGCAAAACCCAAAAACTTCTGGAGGGCCTTCAAAGAAGTAGGCTGAACCCAATCATAAATGGCCTGTACCTTGGCCGGGTCCATTTCAATAGTCGATGGAGGCAAAATAAATCCCAAAAATGAAATCCTCTGTACACCAAAGAGGCACTTCGATCCCTTAACAAACAGGGAATTCTCCCTCAAAATCCGGAACACAGTCAGGACGTGTTCCACATGAGAATCCCAATCAATAGAAAAGATCAAAATATCATCCAGATAGATGATCAAAAACTTATCCACAAAGTCACGGAAAATATCATTAATAAAGGACTGGAAGACAGAAGGGGCATTAGTGAGCCCAAAAGGCATCACCAGGTACTCAAAATGTCCCTCCGGAGTATTAAACGCCATCTTCCATTCATCCCCGTGCTTGATGCGAATAAGATTATATGCCCCCCTGAGGTCAAGCTTAGTAAACCAGCAGGCACTCTTAACTCTGGAGAATAAATCAGACATCAGATGTAACGGGTACTGATATTTAACCGTCATCTTGTTAAGGGAACGATAATCAATACACGGTCTTAATGAACCATCTTTCTTGGCCACAAAAAAAAACCCAGCACCTAAAGGTGACGAGGATGGTCTAATATGACCCTTCTCCAACGACTCCTTAATATAGGATCGCATAGCATCATGTTCGGGCACTGATAAGTTGAAAAGCCGACCCTTGGGAAATTTACACCCAGGCATCAACTCAATTGCACAGTCATAACTCCTATGAGGAGGCAAAGACGCAGACTTAGGGTACCGTTACACCTAGCGATGCACCAGCGGTCCCGACCAGCGATATGACGCAGTCAGGATCGCTGGTGCATCGCTAGGTGGTCGCTAGTGAGCTGCCACTCAGGCAGATCTCACCAGCGACATCGCTGGGGACGGGGATCGCTACTTACCTGTCAGACGCGGCGATCCTGCGTCCTCCCGCCCGGCTCCACGCGTCGCTTGTCGTCACAGCAGGAAGCGCCGCAGGAAGTGGCCGACGAGGAATGATCCAGCAGCTTCTTGCGCGACCAGCGATAACCAGCGGGGGAGCCGGTCGGAGGTAAGTATCACATGCAGCGATATCGCTAGCAATATCGCTGCAACGTCACAAAATCGGTGACTTTACAGCGATATTGCTAGCGATTTTGCAGTGTGTAACGGGGGCTTTACTCTCACTAAATACATCAGAAAAATCGGCTAGATAATCAGGAATATCATGAGACTGAGGAGAGGTGGAGAAAACAGAAGCGTCCCTAAGAACACACTGACAACCCCAACTCACCACAGACCCAGATTTCCAATCCAAAACTGGATTATGAGTTTGCAGCCAGGGAAAACCCAGAACAATACTGTAGTTGTCACGCGGCGGCTGCCGCGCACTCCTCTCTTTGCCTCCTCCCGGCCGCAGCTTACCCGCTCTCCGGTGTCCTTCTCCCCTCAGCGCCGGCTGCCGCGGTCTTCTCCGCGGTCCCTCCCGGCTCCTCTCCTCCGTCCGGCGGCCTCCTCCGTCCGGTCTTCCGGACCGCGCCGGGTGCACACCCCCGCCCCTCCTGCTCGGCGGGCGCGCGCACACACTGTGCCTGGGCACGCGCGCGCCTCCTCCTCCTCCTCCTGAGGACGCGCGCCTGCTCCTCCTCCACTTCAGGTCACGACCCGGAAGCCCTCCTACTAGCCCCTATATCTGGCCGCCTCTTCCTGCCAGCGGTGCCTGAGTATCACTGCTTTTCCCTAGTGATTCTGGCCGCTCTCTATGCACGCTACCGCGTCCTGTCCATCCGTTGCAACTTGCTCGTTCACCTCTTCCATTTTCCTCTCTCCTAGGTCCTGTGTCTCCAAGCCGTGCCCACCTGTCCAGTGTCTCCAAGCCGTGCCCGCCTGTCCAGCGTCTCCAAGCCGAGTCTATCTGCTCTGTGTCTCCAAGCCGTGCCTACCTGTCCCGGGTCTCCAGACCGTGCCAACCTGTCTCGTGTCTCCAAGCCGTGCCCGTCTGTCCTGTGGCTCCCAGCCGGTACCGTCAGTCCTGTATCCCCAACTCGGTTCTAGCTGTCTGTCTGTCGATACTTCCCCAGGGTACCAGCTGCCGTGGTAATAGTAACCCGCGGGCTTGCCCCAAACGCTCCCTGTATAGGGGGTGGTCCACCTGGTCAGCTCGCCCCCGGGAGGTTCGTTGCCACGGTCTAGCGGGTCCACCCCAGGTGTACCTTACAGAATACTCAGGCCATGGATCCCGCTGGTACTCCGACCCCGACCCAAAAGGAACTTTTGTTCCTTCGTGAGAATCAGGCGAGGATCATGTCGTTCCTCAAGTCAATGGAGTCCCGACTTTCGTCTCTGCAAACCTCCGATCCGGGGATTGCCTCCCAAATCTCCGGCTTACAGCAGGAGCTTGCTCAGCAGCGCGACACCCAGGCCCATATTTTGAACTACATAGCCTCTGTAGATAACCGCCTTCTAGCTCTACAGACGGCGGCCGCTGTCCCTGCGCCTGCGGCAGCTTCTCAGTCCTCTCCCCGCTTGGCCAAACCCCCACGCTATAGTGGAGATCCCAAACTCTGTCGGGGGTTCATTAACCAGTGCCAGTTGCACTTCGAGCTGGCATCCCTGCAGTATCCTTCCGACCGGGCCAAGGTGGCCTTTATGATTTCCCACTTAGAGGGTGAGGCATTGGCTTGGGTGAATCCTTTGTGGGAGCGAGATTACCCGATAGTCTCCCAGCTCGCAACCTTCTTGGAGACATTTCGTAAGGTCTTTGATGAGCCCGGCCGTCTGGTCTCCGCCACCGAGTCCTTATTTTGCCTTCGCCAGGGTGCTCTCTCTGTGGGACAGTACGCCATCCAGTTCCGTACGTTGTCTTCTGAACTAGGATGGAACAATGAGGCTCTAGTAGGGGCTTTTTGGCGTGGCTTGTCGCCCCGAATCAAAGATGAGTTGGCAGGCAGGGATACACCTACGTCTTTGGAGGATCTCATCTCGCTGGCAACGCGAATTGACCTGCGTTTCCGGGAGCGTTCCCGCGAGGTCGCCAGGGAGAGAAGGCCCACTCGGTTTTCTCCTCCGACACGCAGTCCTCCCCGCTCTCGGCCTTCCACCTCGGCGTCAGCCCCTGAACCTATGCAGGTTGACCGACTCAGGCCCGCCGAGCTACGCCGCCAGGAGAGGCTCACTCATGGCCTTTGTCTCTATTGTGGCAGTGCTTCCCACCTTCTACGTTCCTGCCCTGTGAGGCCGGGAAACTCCTCCGCCTAGGACAGGTAAGAGAGGCCTCCCTAGGTGCCTTTGACACCTCTCTACCTTTGACCCTTCCTGTTTTGTTTATCCAGGGATCCAAACGTTTCTCGGAGTTAGCCTATATTGACTCGGGGGCTGCTGGAAATTTTATCCAACTCGAGGCGGTGAAGAGATTGGGGATACCTGTTAGGTCCTTGGAGGTTCCCCGGCAGTTAGCTTCAGTCGACGGCATTCCCTTGCGCGAGACCGTTACTCTGGTCACTGAAGAGCTGGAATTACAGATCGGGGTCCTGCACCGTGAGAGAATAGCCTTCTTCGTGCTGCCGTCTCTATCCCACACCTTGCTCCTGGGTCTTCCGTGGTTGAGGATGCATGAACCTGTCCTGGATTGGCGGACCGGAGACATTCTTCGCTGGGGCTGCTTTTGCCAGACTAGATGTCTTCGTCCAGTACAACCCCTCAAATGCTCGTCTCCTGTCTCGGGCCCTGCGGATTTGCCCTCGGCCTATTGGGCTTTTGCGGATGTCTTTGATAAGAAAGAGGCAGAGGCTCTTCCACCGCACCGGCAATATGATTGCCCCATCGAGCTTGCTCCCTGCTCGACTCCGCCCCAGGGGCGAATCTATCCGTTGAGTCCACTCGAGTCCCAGGCCATGTCTGAATATGTACAAGAGAATTTGGCCAAAGGCTTCATCCGAAAGTCATCTTCTCCCGCTGGGGCTGGCTTCTTTTTCATCAAGAAGAAGGACGGGTCTCTCCGCCCCTGTATTGACTATCGAGGTCTTAACCAGATTACCATCAAGAACAGATATCCTCTACCTCTCATCCCCGAGCTGTTCGACCGGCTACGAGGGGCGCAAATCTTTTCTAAATTGGATCTCCGTGGAGCCTATAATCTCGTCCGTATTCGCTCCGGAGATGAATGGAAGACCGCCTTCAACACCAGGGATGGACACTACGAGTACCTCGTCATGCCCTTCGGGTTGTGCAACGCCCCCGCAGTCTTTCAAGAATTTGTGAACGACATTTTCCGAGACCTTCTGTACTCCAGTGTGGTTGTGTACCTTGACGATATCCTGGTCTTCTCTCCCGATCTGTCCACCCACAGAAGAGATGTCCGCCGAGTACTGTTCCGATTGAGGGAGAATCGCCTGTACGCCAAATTGGAGAAGTGCACCTTTGAACAGTCCTCCCTTCCATTTCTGGGCTATATCATCTCCGACTCCGGCCTGCGTATGGATCCGGAGAAGGTGTCTGCCGTGCTCAACTGGCCACGTCCCTAAGGGGTGAAAGCCGTTCAGCGATTTCTTGGCTTCGCAAATTATTATCGGCAGTTCATCCCTCATTTTTCCTCATTGGCTGGCTCTATCTCGTCTTTGATTCGTAAAGGAGCCAACCCGCACGTCTGGACCCCTGAAGCAGAGGAGGCCTTCCTATCTCTGAAACGAGCATTTGCCACGGCTCCCGTACTCCATCGTCCTGAGGTCAACAAACCGTTCGTCCTCGAAGTGGATGCATCAGCAACTGGAGCTGGAGCGGTTTTGTCTCAAAAGTCTTCCTCCGGTAGGCTCGTTACGTGCGGCTTCTTTTCCAAGTCCTTCTCCACCCCAGAGCGGAATTATTCCATTGGGGACCGAGAACTGCTGGCCATCAAGTTAGCTCTAGAGGAGTGGAGATACTTATTGGAGGGCGCCGCACATCCCTTCACAATCTTCACAGACCATAAGAATCTAGCTTATCTTCGGTCTGCACAGAGACTCAACCCACGCCAGGCCAGGTGGTCTCTGTTCTTCGCTCGATTCAATTTTGATCTGCATTTTCGCCCAGGCAACAAGAACCTCAAAGCTGACGCCTTGTCCAGGTCCTTCCTTCCCGCAGATGTCGAAGAGGAACCCACGCATATCTTGGATCCATCCCGGCTCATCACGGTGGCACCACTTTCTCTTCTCTCACCTCCACCTGGCAAGACTTTTGTGCCGGAGAAGGACCGAGGACGAATCCTCCACTGGGGACATGATTCCAAGCTGGCTGGCCATCTCGGGCTTAAGAAGACACTTCTCCTGGTGTCCCGCTACTACTGGTGGCCGACTCTTCCCCAGGATGTCCGGGATTTCGTCGCCTCCTGTCTCTCCTGTGCCAAGATCAAGGTGCCTAGGCAGCTGCCTTCTGGTCTTCTACACCCGCTTCCAGTACCCTCGTCCCCTTGGCAACACATTGCCATGGACTTTATTACGGACCTGCCCCACTCTGCCAACTGTACTGTCGTCCTAGTGGTGGTTGATAGGTTTTCTAAGATGGCACACTTCGTCCCTCTTTCCGGCTTGCCATCGGCCCCAGCCTTGGCGAAGATTTTCGTTCAGCACATCTTCCGTCTTCATGGACTGCCCCAACATATTGTTTCTTACAGAGGAGTCCAATTCACCTCTCGCTTCTGGAGAGCCCTATGCAGATCAATGGATATCACTCTCGACTTCTCCTCATCTTACCACCCCCAGTCCAACGGTCAGGCTGAACGGACAGATCAGTGCTTGGTGAACTACCTCCGGGATTTTTCCAATGTCCACCAGAACGACTGGGCTGAACTTCTCCCGTGGGCTGAGTTCACCTATAATAACCACGTCAGTGAGTCTTCGGGCAAGTCCCCTTTCTTTGTCGTCTACGGGCAACATCCTGGTGTACCTCTTCCGGTTCCCCCTGCCTCGGGTGTACCGGCGGCTGACCTTCTGACCGGGGAATTCTCCAGGATCTGGCAGGAGACCAAGGCCGCTCTCGAGTTGGTATGTAACAGAGTTAAGAGACACGCCGACAAAAGACGCCTGGATGCCCCGCCATATCACCCTGGTGATAAAGTTTGGCTGGCCTCCAAGTTTATTCGCCTCAAGATCCCTTCCCATAAACTGGGTCCCCGTTATATTGGACCTTTTGAGGTCTTGTCCCGTATTAATGATGTCTCCTACAAACTACGGCTTCCTGCCTCTCTCCGTATCCCTAATGCCTTTCATGTGTCTTTGCTAAAACCAGTCATCTTCAATCGTTTCCTTTCTAAGGCCCCTCACTCGCCTCCGCCTGTCTCCACAGACGATGTATTTGAGGTTAAAGATATTTTGGCCATGAGGAAGCAAAAGGGGAGAACCTATTTTTTGGTTGATTGGAAGGGCTTTGGTCCCGAGGAGAGGTCCTGGGAGCCCCAAGAGAACATCCAGGCCCCTCGAATCTTGGCTAAATTTTTTTCCGGACTGCGGAGGGAGGCGCGTAAGGAGGGGGGTACTGTCACGCGGCGGCTGCCGCGCACTCCTCTCTTTGCCTCCTCCCGGCCGCAGCTTACCCGCTCTCCGGTGTCCTTCTCCCCTCAGCGCCGGCTGCCGCGGTCTTCTCCGCGGTCCCTCCCGGCTCCTCTCCTCCGTCCGGCGGCCTCCTCCGTCCGGTCTTCCGGACCGCGCCGGGTGCACGCCCCCGCCACTCCTGCTCGGCGGGCGCGCGCACACACTGTGCCTGGGCACGCGCGCGCCTCCTCCTCCTCCTCCTGAGGACGCACGCCTGCTCCTCCTCCACTTCAGGTCACGACCCGGAAGCCCTCCTACCAGTGGCGTAGCAACTGTTTGTGGCGCCCAGGGCGGTCGAAAAATTTGCCGCCCCTTTGGTCGTTGATAATCCGGAAGCATCCGAAGAGCCCACACTACACTCAAAGATCTAATTTTTAGTCTGCTACTAACTCTTCTGTTATTATTTCTAAATTTCTAGACTTATATATGGGTATATAGCATATATAGGTGTTCCCAAGGGTGTATACTTGTATATAGCTTCGATAGGTGGATTCCAGAGGTGTATACAGGTGTACATAGCTTCTATAAAAGGCTCACTGGTGCCGTACATGACTGGCGTAAATGACTGCCCTCCATGACTTGTATACATGACTCGCGTACATGACTGGGTTACATAACTGGCTTACAAGACTGACATAAATGATTGGCATACATGACTTGCGTAAATGACTGGCTTACCTTACCTGACTGGCTTACATGACTGGCGTATATGACTGGCGTACATACATTGTGCACATGACTGGCATACATGACTGGCATTCATGACTGTCTTTCATGATGGGCCTACATGACTGGCGTACATGACTGGCGTACATGACTGGCGTACATGACTGGCGAATATGACAGGCGTGCCGCGTACGTGACCGGTGGAGTCCAGAGCAGTTGAAAAGTTGTGGCATTTTTTTAGGACGCTGATATCTGCTCTCGAGGCGTTTGTATCCAGCGCTGACTGGCATCTTCTACTCCAGCTGTAATGTAATCTCCAGGACTCAAGGCCTTAGTGTCAGCATTGGAGCAACCAGAAAAAGGAAAATGAGTAACTGATCCGACCACACAAAGCAGAACATTTGGGGTTGATGGACCCCGGTGTATAATACAGCCGGTGTGGCAGGTGTCACAGTCTGAGTGTCTCCCCTCAGGGCCCCCACAGCAGGTGTCACAGTCTGAGTGTCTCCCCTCAGGGCCCCCACAGCAGGTGTCACAGTCTGAGTGTCTCCCCTCAGGGCCCTCACAGCAGGTGTCACAGTCTGAGTGTCTCCCCTCAGGGCCCTCACAGCAGGTGTCACAGTCTGAGTGTCTCCCCTCAGGGCCCTCACAGCAGGTGTCACAGTCTGAGTGTCTCCCCTCAGGGCCCCCACAGCAGGTGTCACAGTCTGAGTGTCTCCCCTCAGGGCCCTCACAGCAGGTGTCACAGTCTGAGTGTCTCCCCTCACAGCAGGTGTCACAGTCTGAGTGTCTCCCCTCAGGGCCCTCACAGCAGGTGTCACAGTCTGAGTGTCTCCCCTCAGGGCCCCCACAGCAGGTGTCACAGTCTGAGTGTCTCCCCTCAGGGCCCTCACAGCAGGTGTCACAGTCTGAGTGTCTCCCCTCAGGGCCCTCACAGCAGGTGTCACAGTCTGAGTGTCTCCCCTCAGGGCCCCCACAGCAGGTGTTACAGACAGTCTGAGTGTCTCCCCTCAGGGCCCTCACAGCAGGTGTTACAGACAGTCTGAGTGTCTCCCCTCAGGGCCCTCACAGCAGGTGTTACAGACAGTCTGAGTGTCTCCCCTCAGGGCCCTCACAGCAGGTGTCACAGTCTGAGTGTCTCCCCTCAGGGCCCCCACAGCAGGTGTCACAGACAGTCTGAGTGTCTCCCCTCAGGGCCCCCACAGCAGGTGTCACAGTCTGAGTGTCTCCCCTCAGGGCCCTCACAGCAGGTGTCACAGTCTGAGTGTCTCCCCTCAGGGCCCCCACAGCAGGTGTCACAGTCTGAGTGTCTCCCCTCAGGGCCCTCACAGCAGGTGTCACAGTCTGAGTGTCTCCCCTCAGGGCCCCCACAGCAGGTGTCACAGACAGTCTGAGTGTCTCCCCTCAGGGCCCCCACAGCAGGTGTCACAGTCTGAGTGTCTCCCCTCAGGGCCCCCACAGCAGGTGTCACAGTCTGAGTGTCTCCCCTCAGGGCCCTCACAGCAGGTGTTACAGACAGTCTGAGTGTCTCCCCTCAGGGCCCCCACAGCAGGTGTTACAGAGAGTCTGAGTGTCTCCCCTCAGGGCCCTCACAGTAGGTGTCACAGACAGTCTGAGTGTCTCCCCTCAGGGCCCTCACAGCAGGTGTCACAGTCTGAGTGTCTCCCCTCAGGGCCCTCACAGATATCCCGGGCAGGCTGGGCAGCGCTTCCCGCCGTCCCCCTCACTCACCGGCTCCTGTGTCCCGGGATCTGCTCCTGCGTCACCTCAGCTCAGCAGCCACGTGTTCTTCGGGCAGCTCCGACCCGCGGCAAACACCTCCTCCGACGTCCAGGCTCCAGGAGCGGATGGGCGTTCACCTGAGTGCGCCCAGCACCGGCTCAGGAGCGGACAGCAGCCGGGGCTCCGAGTCCGAGTTCAGCAGAGCAAGGTAGAAAGCGCCTGAGGCTGAGCTGCGCCTGCACTGTGCCTCCGCGGAGTCCGCGCTTCTTCCAGGGCAGAGGAGAGAAGAGGAACTGCTGCTGCCACGCGGCGCCGCCCCCACATACTTGCCGCCTAGGGCGGACCTCCCCCCCGCCCCCCCCACGCTACGCCACTGCCTCCTACTAGCCCCTATATCTGGCCGCCTCTTCCTGCCAGCGGTGCCTGAGTATCACTGCTTTTCCCTAGTGATTCTGGCCGCTCTCTATGCACGCTACTGCGTCCTGTCCATCCGTTGCAACTTGCTCGTTCACCTCTTCCATTTTCCTCTCTCCTAGGTCCTGTGTCTCCAAGCCGTGCCCACCTGTCCTGTGTCTCCAAGCCGTGCCCGCCTGTCCTGTGTCCCCTATCCATGCCCACCTGTCCTGTGTCTCCTAGCCGTGCCCACCTGTCCAGCGTCTCCAAGCCGAGTCTATCTGCTCTGTGTCTCCAAGCCGTGCCTACCTGTCCCGGGTCTCCAGACCGTGCCCACCTGTCTCGTGTCTCCAAGCCGTGCCCGTCTGTCCTGTGGCTCCCAGCCGGTACCGTCAGTCCTGTATCCCCAACTCGGTTCTAGCTGTCTGTCGATACTTCCCCAGGGTACCAGCTGCCGTGGTAATAGTTACCCGCGGGCTTTCCCCAAACGCTCCCTGTATAGGGGGTGGTCCACCTGGTCAGCTCGCCCCCGGGAGGTTCGTTGCCACGGTCTAGCGGGTCCACCCCAGGTGTACCTTACAGTAGTATCATGCAAATTATGCAGCACCAAAAATTTACAATTTTCTTGATGGTCTGGGGCAACTCGCATTATCACCTGTGTCCAAAACTGAGGTTTATTCTCCGCCAAAGGAGTAGCATCAATACCCCTCAAAGGGATAGGAGTCCGCAGCAGCGTCATGGGAAAACCACAACGTTTAGCAAAGTCCAAATCCATCAGATTCAACACTGCTCCTGAATCCACAAAAGCCTTCGTGGAAAATGTGGACAAGGAGCAGATCAGAGTAATTGCCAAAAGGAACTTAGGTTGTACACTGCCCACAGCAAATGTGTGTGCAAAACGTTTCTCTCGTTTAGGACAGACAGAAATAGTATGAGAGGCGTCTCCACAGCAAAAACACAGCTTATTACGCCTTCTAAACTCCTGACGTTGCGCCCTAGACAAAACCCCATCACATTGCATAGGTTCAGACATTTGTTCAAAAGGTGGCAGCGCCTCCCGTGTAGTTTTACGTTCACGTAAACGCCGATCAACTTGAATGGCTACTGACATAGAATCATCCAGACCAGAGGGAACAGGAAATCCCACCATAACATCTTTTACAGTCTCTGATAAACCCTTCCGAAAGAGAGCTGCCAATGCACTATCATTCCATGTAGTAAGAACCGCCCACTTTTGGAATTTTTGACAGTATAACTCTGCAGAATCCTGACCCTGGTTTAATGTCAACCGGGTTCTCTCAGCTTGATCAATAGCATTAGGTTCATTATACAACAACACCAAGGCCCGAAAAAATGCATCCACATTAGTCAGAATAGGATTTTCAGGTGTCAGAGAAAAAGCCCAATCCTGGAGATCGCCACGCAGCAAGGAGATGACAATTTTAACCTGCTGTGCAGAGCTCCCTGATGAGTTAGGCTTCAAGGCAAAAAAATAAATGACAATTATTCTTAAATTCAGAAATTTAGACCGATCCCCAGAAGACACATCAGGAGCAGGGATCTTAGGTTCAGCAGCATGTGACGGAATGAGGTAGGTGGAAATTCCCTGCACTTCAGCAGCAAGTTGTTCCACACGATCAGACAATTGCTTAATCTCCATTAGGGAAAAAAAAAAATCCTCCTACGGCCCCAGAGAAAAAGAGGAAAAAATATATATATAAAAAAAAAATTCTAACACTTTTTTTTTTAACAACTTTTTCCTGCTTTTGTGTACCCTAGAATCTGCAGTATGGCTGGTGATTCTGTTATGAATGAGTCACCGAGGAGGAAAAAGCAAACAAGCTAAGCCACAGAAAACCAGAGAGGTTGGTAACTATGCAGATTGCAGATCCCTGATCCTACCACACAACTAGCAGCAGCCGTGGAGGTTACCTACGATGAACCAAGACGCCTCGTCATGGCCGGAGGACTAAATAAGCCTGTTACGTGTTACAGAACCACTTAGCACTCAGAATATGTTGTGCAGTTATATGTATGGATAATAGGTTCTATGTGAGATGCATGTCCCTAATGCATCAGCATTCCCCTTTTGTCCACCCTCCCCCCACCAGTGTAATTTCCAACGTAAACATCGGCAGGCTCCAGCCACCTGCGGCTTTTGAAATGTATGTCTGGCCTGCCGCTTTTCTATTGGCCTGCCCTCTGTATCTGTGTGATATATTCTGTGTCCTGTGAGTAAAGTGTTGTCAGACTGGAAATACATGGAGAAGCAGTGATCTTTTATATGCGCCCATGTAACCCAGGGATTCCAGCCAGCGTCATTCATTCAGACTCCAGCCAACGCAGAGCGGACCTCCGAAAACACGGGGTGCTACTGAAAGAGCTACCCCAGCTTGGTAGACCCCGTTACACTGATGGCAGACAGCGGGATTTGATACCCCTTCTACAGGAGGAAAGGAATGAATGGAAAATAACTACCAGAAGTTAAAGAGGACTACATTAAAAGATCTGGTGGAAGCCCGAGGGTTGATCGCCAGCATCAAAACAAAAGCGGATTTGATAGCAGCCATCATGGAACACGACAGTGCAGCGGCCCCCAATGTGAACGTGGAGGAGACCGAATTCCAGAGGGAGGTAAAGAATAGACTGGCGTTCTAAGGCCTAAACCCTGCAGTAGAGATCATATGAGAAGTGATGGCTGATGTGCGTACTGATCTGAAGGAAAAGATGGCCGAGCAGACCAGAATAGAGCTAGCCAAGATGGAGATGGCAGAGTGGACCAAAGTGGAGCTGGCCAAGATGGAGATGGCAGAGCAGAGAGAGGAGAGCCAGCGAGCAGGGGGAGCTCTGGCCTTCGACGAGGCAACTTCAACAGTAAGCCACAATAAGATCCAGTATAATGCCTTCCGACAGTTGGGGGAGGCAGAGGAAGACATTGATGGCTTTCTGCAGGACTTTGAGCAGCAGTGTGCCCTTCATCAAGTGAAGCTGGAGGAATGGGTTCAGATTCTGGCCAGCAAGCTGACAGGCCAGGCAGCGGACGCCTATCGCACGGTACCTGATGAGGACTGTATGGACTATGAGCGGATCAAAGAAGTGATCTTGGCCCAGTATGCGCTGACACCAGAGGCCTATCGCCAAAAGTTCCGCGGACTTATAAAACGCGTAACCGATACCCACGCTGAATGGGCCTGTAAATTATGGCGGTCACTGCTACAGTGGATACAAGGGAGCCAAACAACCACTAAGGAGGACGTCCTCCAGCTCTTCCTGTTAGAACGATTCTTTAATGGACTAAACCCCGAGACACAGGAATGGCTTCGGGACAGGCGGCCAACGACTCTTGAGGAAGCCGCTCGTCTGGCCGATGAACATCATGATGCCTGGAGGCCGCAGTTCTCCGGATCAAAGGTGGTCACTAGGGGCCCGCCCATGGACCTGGAGGGCCCCAAACCACTGAAGTTTGTAGGGGGACCAGCTAGAAACCTGGCCTACCACAGTCCCCCTGGGGCTCGATGCCACACCTGCCGTCAGCTGGGCCACCTGCAAAGACAATGCCCAGTGTCCAAAGGCGGGAACAGCTACCTTCAGCCGGGCTGCTGTACACTGCCACCAAGGCGAAGCTGACCCGGCATTGGGGGTTACGACTAACCAAGGGGTGGAAGAGATGGTGGAAGTGCTGCATGAAGTAGACCCCGTGCAGGCAGCCCGGGCAGAAAATCGACAACAGCATCGACAGGTCGTGTGGGTTAATGGGAAACGTATGCAGGGACTATGATTCCGGAGCAACATTGACCCTTGTGGAGCCTCATCTCGTCCAGGACCAAGAGAAGACGGACCGGACAGTGGCATTCCGTGTAGCAGGGGGAGCTATACATCGACTGCCCACTGCTAGGATTCACCTGAACTGGGGAGTCGGGGATGGCCTTGTTAAGGTCGGCTTGATGGAGGATTTGCCTGCAGACGTCTTGCTGGGAAATGACTTGAGGCCCATGTTGTCTGCATTCTCGGTGGCCCCTCTGGCTGAGACCTATCCTGTGACCACCCGGAGACAAGGTTGAGCTGCGGAGGCGGAATCACACTCAGAGGAGGCCCAGGTAAGACATCCCAGCCCTGCACGTATTCCCATAGCCAGAAACATTTCTTGGGCCACCCCAGATGAATTTAAGTGGGAGTTACTTGAGGATCCTTCATTAGAGGGATATCGTGGGAAGGCACAGGAGGGGAGAGGAGTACTGGAAGGGGAACAGTTTGTATGGAAGCAGGGACTCCTCTACCGGATCACAGAGCAGCACCACACAGGGACGAGCCCCACTATAAAACAACAGCTGGCAGTTCCCAAGAAGTATAGGCAGGAGCTACTGCGAATCTCTCATGATATACCCTTGGCCGGGCACTTCGGCGTCAGTCGCACCAGGCATCGTCTGACACAAAACGTCTTTTGGCCAGGGGTAACCTATGATGTATTTCAGTACTGCCAGACCTGTGACAGTTGTCAGCGCATTGGCAAGAGGGGGGATCGATGCAAGGCCAAATTACGCCCCCTCCCCATTGTGGAGGAACCATTTAGCCGAGCAGCGGTCGATCTGATAGGACCGTTAGCCAAACCCAGTCCGTCCGGGAAAAAGTATACATTGACAGTGGTAGATTATGCCACACGGTATCCAGAGGCAGTTGCGTTACCTAACATACTGGCAGAGACGGTGGCGGCCGCCCTGCTCCAGGTTTTCTCACGGGTTGGATTTCCCCGGTAGATTATCTCGGACCAGGGTACCCAGTTTACAGCAGAGGTGACCAACCAACTGTGGAAGCTGTGCGGCGTAAAGTCCATTAAAAGCGCCCCATACCACCCGCAAACCAATGGGTTGTGTGAACGCTTTAATAGGACATTAAAACAGCTCATTGGGACTTTTACCAGGACCTACAGGGACTGGGAGAAATTCTTGCCACACCTCCTGTTTGCCTATCAGGAGGTGCCCCAAGAATCCACGGGGTTCTCCCCGTTCGAGCTGGTATATGGGAGACGGGTAAGGGGACCCCTAGACTTAGTGCTGGAACACTGGGAAGGGGAGGGCCTCATAGAAGGGGTACCTATTGTACCCTATGTGCTGGAATTCCGGGACTGCCTACAGGAGCTGACCTAGGTTATACGTGAGAACATGCAGGCGACCCAGCGGCGCCAGCGCGTATGGTACGATCGGAGGGCCAGAGAGCGCACCTTGGAAATAGGACAGAAGGTCCTGGTGTTAGAGCCCACTAAGCAGAATAAGTTTCAAGCTGCATGGCAGGGGCCCTACCAGGTAGTGGGGAAAATAGCCGACACAACCTATAATGTCGCCGATTGTGAAGACCCCAGGGTTATCCGCATGTTCCACGTGAATATGCTGAAGCCCTACCGGGAGCGCCCTGAAGAGGTAGTGGCCATCTGTGCACCTGAAGCAGAGGATTTAGCCGGACTTCCCTTGCCGGATGTCTTAGGGGAAAGGACTAAGTCTAAAACATGGGACCAGGTACACTTGGGTGAAGACTTAGGCCCCCGGGAGAGACAGCAGGCGGAGGCATTGTTGAGGCTGCGACAGAGGATGTTTTCAGAGAGACTGGGGTACACTCGCCTGGCACAACACAAGGTTGAGACCCAGGATCATGAAAAATGAGGATGAATGAACTCATGGAGATCAACATCCAACACTGCGGAAACACCATCACATGTTTCTCAACGCAGGGATGCTAGAGCATTGCCCCCATCCCTTATGGGAAATATGCAAAAACATGTAAATCAAGAGCCGCGGAGACACCATCGCATGTTTCTCAACACAAGCAATGACTAGCCAGGTCTTTCACTGGGAAGGAACAACCACGGGAAGGGCAGTCTCCAATGAAGGAAACCACCTATGCCAAAACATGCTGTCTGTGGATGGATACCATGTGTTGGCATAGGTGGTTTCTTTCATTGGAGACTGCCCTTTCCGTGGTTGTTCCTTCCTGGTGAAAGACCTGGCTAGTCATTGCTTGCGTTGAGAAACATGTGATGGTGTCTCCGCGGCTCTTGATCTGTACTAGAGGGGATGCGACAAGAGATACAAGAGATGTTGTGTTTAGGGGTCATTGAAGAGTCAGATAGTCCCTGGGCATCCCCCGTAGTGTTAGTGCCCAAGAAGGATGGGACTACACGGTTTTGTATAGACTATCGTAAGCTCAATGAGAAAACAGTGACGGATGCATACCCCATGCCGCGTGTGGATGAGTTATTAAATAAGACCGGCTGGCGGGGGCAAAGTATTTGACCACCATCGATCTATGCAAAGGCTACTGGCAGATTCCCCTTAGTCCTGACGCTATTCCCAAGTTGGCATTTGTCACCCCGTTCGGCTTATTCCAGTTTCGAGTTATGCCATTCGGGATGAAGAATGTTGTGAGTTCATTTTTCCCTTCACCATTGAGGTCTGATGAACTCCCTCCTCTGGTGAAGGTATGTAGTGAGGCTGATTATCAAACACCTGGGCAGCTAGATGATGACTGGGTGGCTGGAATTGAGGACTGGATATAAGGCTGCTGATGCCCTTCTTCCTGGCTGGTGATTTTTCTGCTGGATTCTTGGAGACCAGTCTGATTCCTGCATCTCAAAGCTAAGTTTTTCTGCTCTGCTTTGTACTCTTCAGTTTTGTTTTTGTTTTGCCTTGTTTTTTGGGAGTTCTGCCATCCCCGGCCGGGGGTGAGCTGAATTCCATTTTTGTCTCTGATCTGTTGATCTTTTGCTCTGTCTTCAGAATATACCTGAGTGCTGATATAGTCTTTTGAAGCCTAGCGACTTCAGGGCCTGTTTTTCCTATCAGTCGGTTGGCTCATTTTCGTAGGGTTTTTGCGGATGGCAGACAGCAGCTTTCCTATCCTGTCCTATGTAGTTAGCTTGGGCCCCATCATTTGCTCAACCTATCTTTCTATCTGTGTTAGTGTTTTCATCTTGCTTCACCGTCATTATATGTTGGGGGCTGCCTATTGCTTTGGGGTCTGCTCTGGGGCAGTTTAGTTTTTCCCCTTTCTGTCTTTAGGCTATGTAGTTCTCCGGCTGTGATAGAGGGGTCTAGGGCACCGTAGGAACCCCCCACGGCTACTGCTAGTTGTTGTGGATAGGTCCAGGGGTCTGCAATCCGATAGCTGCCAACCTCTCTGTTTTTTCTGGACTTAGCTGGTATTTTGTTTTTTCCTCCTTCGGTGACTCATCATAACAGAAGAATGCCCCGGCGACCTTCCAAAGGCTGGCTGACCGGCTTCTGGATGGTCTCCAGGACTATGCTTGTGCCTACCTGGACGACATCGCCATCTACAGTGCGACATGGGAAGAGCATCTAAATCACCTAGAGACAGTATTGGACAGGATCCACCAAGCCGGAATCACCCTGAACCCAAACAAGTGTCACGTGGGCAAAGCAGAGGTTCAGTATTTAGGGCATTTGGTGGGAAGAGGGAAACTGTGACCAGAACCAGCCAAGATTGAGGACATAGCCAAATGGCCCATCCCACGCACTAAAACCCAGGTCATGGCGTTTCTAGGGACAGCAGGGTTTTACAGGAAATTTGTTTCCAATTTCAGCAGCGTAGCCAAGCCCCTCACTGATTTGACCCGTAAGAACCAACCCCGCCAGGTAACCTGGACCCCAGAGTGTGAGGGCGTCCTTAAAGGACGCCCTCACCAATACCCCTGTATTGGCCGCACCTGATCCAACTAAACGTTTCCTGGTTCACACAGACGCTTCTATGTTTGGATTGGGGGCAGTACTGAGCCAAGTCGGGCCGGACGGCCAAGAACACCCGGTAGCTTACCTGAGTCGGAAGCTACTGCCCCGTGAAGTAAGCTATGCGGCCATCGAGAAGGATTGCCTGGCGGTAGTATGGGCACTCAAGAAGTTACAACCATATTTGTATGGACGACAGTTTTCCCTCCTAACGGACCATAATTCCCTAGTCTGGCTTAATCGGGTCTCCGGAGACAACGCCAGATTGCTGCGGTGGAGTTTAGCCCTACAACCTCTGGACTTCACCATCCACCACAGACCCGGCAAACAAAACGGTAACGCCGATGGACTAAGTCGACAAATGGAACTTGTACCAACCCCATAAACTTCGGTCATCCCCAAACCGATCCGTTGAGGATCAGACTGTGTATGCCGATCGCGTCGCTGGAAAGGGGAGCCATGTTACGTGTTACAGAACCACTTAGCACCCAGAATATGTTGTGCAGTTATAGGTATGGATAATAGGTTCTATGTGAGATGCATGTCCCTAATGCAACAGCATTCCCCTTTTGTCCGCCCTCCCCCCACCTTTGTAATTTCCACAGTAAACATCGGCAGGCTCCGGCCACCTGCGGCTTTTGTAATGTATGTCTGGCCTGCCGCTTTTCTATTGGCCTGCCCTCTGTATCTGTGTGATATATTCTGTGTCCTGTGAGTAAAGTGTTGTCAGACTGGAAATACGTGGAGAAGCAGTGATCTTTTATATGCGCCCATGTAACCAAGGGATTCCAGCCAGCGTCATTCATTCAGACTCCAGCCAACGCAGAGCGGACCTCCGAAAACACGGGGTGGTACTGAAAGAGGTACCCCAGCTTGGTAGACCCCATTACAAAACCTAAAGCAAGAAAAGGGAAAACTAACTGCCCCAGAGCAGACCCCAAAGGAATAGACAGCCCCCACACATGTATTGATGGTGAAACAAGATGAAAACACAAACACAGGTAGGAAAATAGGCTGAACAAACGATGGGCCCAAACTAACTCAAAAGTAGAGCAAAGAAAAGACACTGTCTGCAATCTGCCCAAAACCCTACAAAATAATGTCCAACACTTCTGATAACAAAATTAACCCTGAAGTCACTAGACTTCTCCCACTATATCAGCACTCTGAAATATTCTGAGACAGAGCAAAAAGAGGCCAATCTAATAAGGGACGAAAAGCAAATTGGCAAATACAGATAAATAAGAGTGGAAATTCAGCACAGCCCAAGCCGGGGCTGGCTGACCACACAAAAACTGAATAGAACAACAAAATCAAGTGTGAACATCAGCAGAGAACTTAGCTTGAGCTGACTGGAACAGAGCTGAGAACCAAGACCTGACAAGCAGAAGGAATCACCAGCACCAGAGTAGGGCGTGGGCTGTCTTAAATCCAATCTGAGATTCCTGAGGTCCAATCGTCATCCTCATTATCAGGTGGCAGATCTCTACTGATTAAATCAGCCTCACTACCTCCTGTTACCACCAGAGGGAGCCTGACTGGTGGACCAGAAAATGAACTCACAACACCTCTGTATATAGTGTCAGTGTACAGGTAATACAGGGATCACCAGTGACATTATACAGAGGACCTCTGTATATAGTGTACAGATGATACAGTGATCACCACTGACATTATACACAGGACATCTGTATATAGTGTCAGTATACAGGTAATACAGTGATCACTGGTGACATTATACACAGGAGCTCTGTATATAGTGTCAGTGTACAGGTAATACATTGATCACCAGTGACATTATACACAGGAGCTCTGTATATAGTGTCAGTGTACAGGTAATACAGTGATCACCAGTGACATTATACACAGGAGCGCTGTATATAGTGTCAGTGTACAGGTAATACAGTGATCACCGGTGACATTATACACAGGAGCTCTGTATATAGTGTCAGTGTACAGGTAATACAGTGATCACCAGTGACATTATACACAGGAGCGCTGTATATGTCAGTGTACAGGTAATACAGTGTTCACTGGTGACATTATACACAGGAGCTCTGTATATAGTGTCAGTATACAGGTTATACAGTGATCAGCAGTGACATTATACACATGAGCTCTGTTTATATAGTATAGTGTACAGGTAATACAGTGCTCACTAGTGACATTATACACAGGAGCTCTGTATATAGTGTCGGTATAGAGGTAATACAGTGTTCACTGGTGACATTATACACAGGAGCTCTGTATATAGTGTCAGTGTACAGGTAATACAGTGATCACCAATGACATTATACACATGACCTCTGTATATAGTGTTAGTGTACAGGTAATACAATGATCACTGGTGACATTATACACAGGAGCTCTGTATATACTGTCAGTGTACAGGTAATACAGTGATCACCGGTGACATTGTACACAGGAGCTTTATATGTATTGTCAGTATACAGGTAATACAGTGATCACTGGTGGCATTATACACAGGAGCTCTGAATATAGTGTCAGTGTACAGGTAATACAGTGATCACCAGTGACATTATACATAGGAGCTCTGTATATAGTGTAAGTGTGCAGGTAATACAGTGATCACCACTGACATTATACACAGGATCTCTGTATATAATGTATAGTGTACAGGTAATGCAGTGATCACCAGTGACAATATATACACAAGCTCTGTATATAGTGTATAGTGTACAGGTAAAATGGGGATCTGTTATGAATGAGTCACCGTAGGAGGCAAAAACAGAAATACAAGCTAAGTCCAGAAAACCAGAGAAGTTGGCAACTATCAGATTGCAGACCCCTGAACCTATCAACACAACTAGCAGTAGCCGTGGGGGGTTCCTACGATGCCCTAGACCCCTCGATCACAGCCGGAGAATTAAATAGGCCTAAAGAAAGAAAGGGGAAATCTAAACTGTCCCAGAGCAGACCCCAAAGCAATAGGCAGCCCCCAACATATAATGACGGTGAAGCAAGATGAAAACACTAACACAGACAGAAAGATAGACTGAGCAAAGACGGGGCCCAAGACTACCTAGATAGGAAAGGACAGGAAGGCTGCTGTCTGCAATCTGCCAAAACCCTATCAAAGACATAAGCCAACAAGCTGATATGAAAAAGGCCCTGAAGCAGCTAGGCTTCAAAAACTAAATCAGCACTCAGGTATTTTCAGAAGACAGAGCTAAAGGAATTCAGCACACCCCAGCAGGGAATGGCAGAAATCCAGAAAAACAAAGCAAAACAAAGTCAAAGCACCAATGCAAAAAGCCGAGCAGCAAACTTAGCTTTAGAGGAGCAGGAATTCAGACTGGTCTCCAAGGATCCCACAGAGAAATCACCCGCAGGGCAGAAGGGCGTCGGCAGCCTTATATCCAGTCAGTAACTCCACTCAGCCAGTCATCATCATCAGCCTCAGGTGTTTGATAATCAGGCTCACTACCTTTCTTAACCAGAAGAGGGAGTTCCTCGGGCCTCAGTAGAGAAGGGGAAAATGAACTCACAACAGTACCTCCCCCTTGAGGAGGGGTCAACAAACCCTCAACTACGCCACCAGGGCGATCAGGGTGAGCCCGATGAAAGGCACGCACCAATCTTTTGGCATGAATATCAGAGGCAGAGACCCAGGAATTATCCTCCTGACCATAACCCTTCCACTTAACCAAATACTGGAGTCTCCGTCTAGCCAGACGGGAATCCAGTACTTTCTCTACCTCATATTCCATGTTACCTTCAACCAATACAGGGTCTGGAGGTGCCACCCCCGGAACAACAGGTTCAACAAACCTCTTCAACAAAGATTTATGGAACACATTATGGATTTTAAATGTGACAGGAAGAGCCAAACGAAAAGAGACCGGATTAATAATCTCCACAATCTTGTAAGGTCCAATAAATCTAGGCTTAAACTTAGGAGAAGCCACCTTCATAGCAATATTTTTTGATGATAACCACACCATATCACCAACCTTAAACTGGGGACCAATGGTCCTATGTCGGTTGGAAAACCGCTGGGCCTTTTCCTGGGAGAGAGATAACTTATCCACCACTTGGTCCCAGATCTGGTGCATTCTCTCCACCACAGTGTCAACACCTGGGCAGGCAGAGGGCTCCACCTGCCCTGAAGAAAATCGAGGATGAAACCCAAAGTTACAAAAAAAAGGTGACATCAAAGTGGCAGAACTAGCTCTATTATTTAAAGCAAATTCGGCCAAGGGCAAAAATGAAACCCAATCATCCTGATCAGCAGAAATAAAACATCTCAAATATGACTCCAAGGTCTGGTTTGTTCTCTCCGTCTGCCCATTGGTCTGAGGGTGAAAAGCAGAGGAGAAGGACAACTGAATTCCCAGCCTGGAACAGAAAGTTCTCCAAAATCTAGACACAAACTGGACTCCTCTGTCAGATACAATGTTCTCAGGAATCCCGTGCAAACGAACCACCTGTTGTAAAAACAGGGGCACCAACTCAGAGGAAGACGGCAACTTAGGGAGTGGTACAAGATGAACCATCTTAGAGAACCTATCACAAATCACCCAAATAACAGTCATCCTTTGAGAGACAGGCATATCAGAGATGAAATCCATTGAAATATGGGTCCATGGCCTCTTGGGGACAGGCAAAGGCATCAACAACCCACTAGAGCGAGAACACGATTTAGACCGGGAGCACGTCCCACAGGACTGCACAAAATTCCTGACATCACGAGACAAGGCGGGCCACCAAAAAAACCAACTCACCAGATCTCTAGTACCAAAAATACCTGGATGACCAGCCAAAGCAGAGCAATGAACTTCAGACATCACTCTCTTCTTCCACTGGTCAGGAACATACAACTTTCCACTGGGACAACGCTCAGGTTTGTCCTCCTGGAACTCTTCCAGAGCACGTCTCAAATCGGGCGAGATGGCAGAAAGAACTACCCCTTCGCCTAAGATGATAGCAGGTTTGGTCACCACAGGAGAATCGGCAAAGAAGCTCCTAGAGAGGGCGTCTGCCTTGACATTCTTCGTTCCAGGAAGAAAAGAAACCACAAAATCAAAACGTGTAAAAACAAGGCACACCTAGCCTGTCTAGGGTTCAAGCGCTTAGCCGACTCTAGGTAAATCAAATTCTTGTGGTCAGTGAGGACCACGACTTGATGCTTAGCTCCCTCCAACCAATGTCTCCACTCCTCAAATGCCCACTTCATGGCCAACAGTTCCCTATTCCCCACATCATAGTTACGTTCAGATGGAGAGAACTTTCGGGAAAAGAAAGCACAGGGATTCATTTTAGATGTTACAGGATCCTTTTGGGACAAAACAGCTCCTGCACCAATCTCATAAGCATCCACCTCTACCTGGAATGGAAGTGAGACATCAGGTTGCCGCAAAACCGGGGCGGAGGTGAATCTTCGCTTCAGCTCCTGAAAGGAAGAAACAGCCTCCGGAGACCAATTTAACACATCAGCACCCTTCTTAGTCAAATCAGTCAATGGCTTGGCAATACTAGAAAATTTTGCTATAAATTTCCGATAAAAATTAGCAAAACCCAAAAACTTCTGGAGGGCCTTCAAAGAAGTGGGCTGAACCCAATCGTAAATGGCCTGTACCTTGGCCGGGTCCATTTCAATAGTTGACGGGGACAAAATAAATCCCAAAAAAGAAATCCTCTGTACTCCAAAAAGGCATTTAGATCCTTTGACATACAGGGAATTCTCCCGCAAGATCCGGAACACAGTCCGAATATGTTCCACATGAGAATCCCAATCCTTGGAGAAGATCAAAATATCATCCAGATAGATAATCAAAAATTTATCGACAAAATCTCGGAAAATATCGTTCATGAAGCACTGGAAGACAGAAGGGGCATTAGTGAGCCCAAAAGGCATCACCATGTGATGATCAAAATGTCCCTCCGGAGTATTAAACGCCGTCTTCCATTCATCCCCATGCTTAATGCGGATAAGATTATACGCCCCCCTGAGGTCAAGCTTGGTAAACCAGCAAGCACCTTTAACTCTGGAGAATAGATCAGAAATCAGGGGTAACGGATACTGATATTTAACAGTAATTTTGTTGAGGGCACGATAATCAATACAAGGTCTTAATGATCCATCCTTTTTGGCTACAAAAAAAACCCGGCACCTAAGGGTGAAGAGGATGGTCTAATATGACCCTTCTCCAACGCCTCCTTAATATAGGATCGCATAGCCTCGTGCTCGGGTACAGATAAATTGAAGAGCAGACCCTTGGGAAATTTACACCCCGGGCTCAGTTCAATTGCACAGTCATAATTCCTATGAGGAGGCAGAGACGCAGACTCATTCTCACTAAATACATCATAAAAGTCCGCCAAATAATCAGGAACATCATGCGACTGGGGAGAGGTGGAAAACACCGGAGCCTCACTAAAGGCACACCGACAACCCCAACTCACCACAGACACAGATTTCCAATCCAAAACTGGATTATGAATTTGTAACCAGGGAAACCCCAGAACAATAGTATCATGCAGATTATGCAACACCAAAAATCTGCAATTTTCTTGATGGTCTGGGGCGACCCGCATTACCACCTGGGTCCAAAACTGAGGTTTATTTTTAGCCAAAGGAGTAGCATCAATCCCCCTCAAAGGGATAGGTGTCTGAAGAGGTGTCATCGGAAATCCACAACGTTTAGCAAAATCCAAGTCCATTAGGTTTAGGGCTGCTCCTGAATCCACAAAAGCCTTGGCGGAAAATGTGGACAGGGAGCAGATCAGAGTAATAGCCAGAAGAAACTTAGGTTGAACACCCCCAACAGAAAACGTGTGTGCAAATCGTTTCTCTCGTTTAGGACAGACAGAAATAATATGCGAGGCATCTCCACAGAAAAAACACAACTTATTACACCTTCTGAACTCCTGACGCTGCTCTCTGGAAAAAACTCTATCACATTGCATAGGTTCAGACATTTGTTCAACAGGTGGCAACACCTCTCGTGCAGCTTTGCGTTCGCGCAAACGCCGATCAACCTGAATGGCTAATGACATAGAATCGTCAAGACCAGAGGGAACAGGAAATCCCACCATAGTATCTTTTACGGCTTCTGACAACCCCTTCTGAAAGAGAGCAGCCAAGGCATTATCATTCCAGGTAGTAAGTACTGCCCACTTTCGGAATTTTTGACAGTACAATTCTGCAGAATCACGACCCTGGCTCAATGCCAGCAGGGTCTTTTCAGCCTGATCAATGGCATTAGGTTCGTCATACAACAACCCCAAGGCCTGAAAAAATGCGTTCACATTAGTCAGAATAGGATCATCTGGTTTCAAAGAAAACGCCCAATCCTGGGGATCGCCACGCAGCAAAGAGATGACAATTTTAACCTGCTGCGCGGAGCTCCCTGACGAGTTAGGCTTCAAGGCAAAAAATAATTTATAATTATTTTTGAAATTCAAAAATTTAGACCGATCCCCAAAAAATACATCAGGTGTAGGAATCTTTGGTTCAGCAGCATGTGAATGAGCAAGATAGGCGTAAATTCCCCGCACTTCCGCAGCGAGCTGCTCCACACGATCAGACAATTGCTTTATCTCCATTGAGAGAAAAAAAAATTCCCCCTACGGCCTCAGAGATATAGAGGAAAAAATATACACACCTTTTTTATTTATTTTTTTTTTTTACAATTCTTTCCTGCTATAGAGTACCCTCGGATCTGCGGTATGGCGGGTGATGGGGCAGCACGGTGGCTCAGTGGGTTCGAATCCCACCAAGGACAACATCTGCAAGGAGTTTGTATGTTCTCCCCGTGTTTGCGTGGGTTTCCTCCGGGTACTCCGGTTTCCTCCCACATTCTAAAGACATACTGATAGGGAATTTAGATTGTGAGCCCCATCGGGGACAGTGATGAAATGTGTGCAAACTGTAAAGCGCTGCGGAATATGTTAGCGCTATATAAAAATAAAGATTATTAAGATTATTATTCTGTTATGAATGAGTCACCGTAGGAGACAAAAACAGAAATACAAGCCAAGTCCAGAAAACCAGAGAAGTTGGCAACTATCAGATTGCAGACCCCTGAACCTATCAACACAACTAGCAGTAGCCGTGGGGGGTTCCTACGATGCCCTAGACCCCTCGATCACAGCCGGAGAATTAAATAGGCCTAAAGAAAGAAAGGCGAAATCTAAACTGCCCCAGAGCAGACCCCAAAGCAATAGGCAGCCCCCAACATATAATGACGGTGAAGCAAGATGAAAACACTAACACAGACAGAAAGATAGACTGAGCAAAGACGGGGCCCAAAACTACCTAAATAGGAAAGGACAGGAAGGCTGCTGTCTGCAATCTGCCAAAACCCTATCAAAGACATAAGCCAACAAGCTGATATGAAAAAGGCCCTGAAGCAGCTAGGCTTCAAAAACTAAATCAGCACTCAGGTATTTTCAGAAGACAGAGCTAAAGGAATTCAGCACACCCCAGCAGGGAATGGCAGAAATCCAGAAAAACAAAGCAAAACAAAGTCAAAGCACCAATGCAAAAAGCGGAGCAGCAAACTTAGCTTTAGAGGAACAGGAATTCAGACTGGTCTCCAAGGATCCCACAGAGAAATCACCCGCAGGGCAGAAGGGCGTCGGCAGCCTTATATCCAGTCAGTAACTCCACTCAGCCAGTCATCATCATCAGCCTCAGGTGTTTGATAATCAGGCTCACTACCTTTCTTTACCAGAAGAGGGAGTTCCTCGGGACTCAGTAGAGAAGGGGAAAATGAACTCACAACAGGGATCACCAGTGACATTTTACTCAGGAGCTCTGTATATAGTATATAGTGTACAGGTAATGCAGGGATCACCAGTGACATTATACACAGGACCTCTGTATATAGTGTATAATGTACAGATAATACAGTGATCACCAGTGACATACACAGGAGCTCTGTATATAGTGTCAGTGTACAGGTAATACAGGGATCACCAGTGACATTATACACACAAGCTCTGTATATAGTGTCAGTGTAAAGGTAATAATTTGATTGCCAGTGACATTATACACAGGAGCTCTGCGTATAGTGTTTAGTGTTCAGGTAATACAGAGATCACCAGTGACATTATACACAGGAGCTCTGTATATAGTGTCAGTGTACAGGTAATACAGGGATCACCAGTGACAATACACAGGACCTCTGTATATAGTGTATAATGTACAGGTAATACAGTGATCACCAGTGACATTATACACAGGAGCTCTGTATATAGTGTCAGTGTACAGGTAATACAGGGATCACCAGTGACATTATACACAGGAGCTCTTTATATAGCATATAGTATACAGGTAATACAGGGATCACAAGTGACATTATACACAGGAGCTCTGCGTATAGTGTTTAGTGTTCAGGTAATACAGAGATCACCAGTGACATTATACACAGGAGCTCTGTATATAGTGTCAGTGTACAGGTAATACAGGGATCACCAGTGACAATACACAGGACCTCTGTATATAGTGTATAATGTACAGGTAATACAGTGATCACCAGTGACATTATACACAGGAGCTCTGTATATAGTGTCTGTGTACAGGTAATACAGGGATCACCAGTGACAATACACAGGACCTCTGTATATAGTGTATAATGTACAGTTAATACAGTGATTACCAGTGACATTATACACAGGAGCTCTGTATATAGTGTCAGTGTACAGGTAATACTGGGATCACCAGTAACATTATACACAGCTCTTTATATAGCGTATAGTATACAGGTAATACAGGGATCACCAGTGACATTATACACAGGAGCTCTGTATATAGTGTATAGTGTAAAGGTAATACATTGATCGCCAGTGACATTATACACAGGAACTCTGCGTGTATTGTTTAGTGTACAGGTAATACAGAGATCACCAGTGACATTATACACAGGACCTCTGTATATAGTGTCAGTGTACAGGTAATACAGGGATCACCAGCGACAATACACAGAACCTCTGTATATAGTGTATAATGTACAGGTAATACAGGGATCACCAGTGACATTATACACAGGAGCTCTGTATATAGTGCATAGTGTACAGGTAACACAGTGATTCCCAGTGACATTATACACAGGAGCTCTGTATATAGTGCCAGTGTATAGGTAATACAGGGATCTCCAATGACATTATACACAGGAGCTCTGTATATAGTGTCAGTGTACAGGTAATACAGGGATCTCCAGTGACATCAGGATCTCAACTTAGGGTACTATGGACTCGGCTGCTGGAAGTTACACAGGACTGCTTCATTGACCACTGAAACCCCAGAGACAGCTTAACCCCTTTACCCCCAAGGGTGGTTTGCACGTTCATGAACGGGCCAATTTTTACAATTCTGACCACTGTCCCTTTATGAGGTCATAACTCTGGAGCTTCCATGGATCCTGGTGATTCTGACAATGTTTTCTCATGACATATTGTACTTCATGTTAGTGGTAAAATTTCATTCATATAACTTGCGTTTATTTGTGAAAAAAATGGAAATATGGCGAAAATTTTGAAAATTTCTCAATTTTCCAACTTTGAATTTTTATGCCCTTAAATCACAGAGATACGGCACACAAAAAACTTAGTAAATAACATTTCCCACATGTTTACTTTACATCAGCACAATTTTGGAACCAAAATATTTTTTTGTTAGGAAGTTATAGGGTTAAAAGTTGACCAGCGATTTCTCATTTTTACAACACCATTTTATTTTTATGGACCACATCACATTTGAAGCCACTTTGAGGGGTCTATATGATAGAAAATACACAAAAGTGACACCATTCTAAAAACTGCACCCCTCAAGGTGCGCAAAACCATATTCAAGAAGTTTATTAACCCTTCAGGTGCTTCACAGGAATTTTTTGAATATTTAAAAAAAAATGAACATTTAACTTTTTTTCACAAAAAAAAATATTTCAGGTTCAATTTTTTTTATTTTACCAAGGTAAAAGGAGAAGTTGGACTGGAAAAGTTATTGTGCAATTTGTCCTGAGTACGTTGATACCTGATATGTGGGGGGGAACCACTGTTTCGGCGCATGACAGAGCTCAGAAGGGAAGGAGCGCCGTTTGACTTTTTCAATGCAAAATTGGCTGTAATTCTGATCGGATGCCATGTCACGTTTGGAGAGCCCCTGATGTACCTAAACAGTGGAAACCCCCCCCAATTGACCCCATTTTGGAAACTAGACCCCCCAAGGAACTTATCTAGATATGTGGTGAGAACTTTGAACCCCCAAGGGCTTCACAGAAGTTTATAACGTACAACGGTACAATTAAAAAATCCTATTTTTTCCACAAAAATGATCTTTTCACCCCCAATTTTTATTTTCCCAAGGGTAACAGGACCCTAAAAGTTATTGTGCAATTTGTCCTGAGTACGCTGATACCCCATATGTGGGTGTAAATGACTATTTGGGCGCATGGCAGAGCTCGGAAGGGAAGCAGCACCATTTGACTTTTTTGGCTGGAATTGAGAACGGACACCATGTCGCGTTTGGAAAGCCCCTGATGTACCAAAACAGTGGAAACCCCCCACAAATGACACCATTTTGGAAACTAGACCCCCCAAGGAACTTATCTAGATGTGTGGTGAGCACTTTGAACTCCCCCAGTGCTTCACAGAAGTTTATAACACCCGGGCGTGAAAATAAAAAAATTGTATTTTTTCCACAAACATCATAATTTAGTCCCCATTTTTTTATTTTCCCAAGGGCACCAGGAGAAATTGGACCCCAAAACTTGTTGTCCAATTTGTCCTGAGTACGCTCATACCTCATATGTGGGAGAAAACTACTGTATGAACACACGTCGGGGCTCGGAAGGGAAGTAGTGACGTTTTGAAATGCAGACTTTGATGGAATAGTCTGCGGGTGTCATGTTGCCTTTGGAGAGCCCCTGATGTACCTAAACAGTGGAAACCCCCCACAATTGACCCCATTTTGGAAACTAGACCCCCTAAGGAACTTATCTAGATGTGTGGTGAGCACTTTGAACCCCCAAGGGCTTCACAGAAGTTTATAACGTTCGGGCGTGAAAATAAAAAAAATCATTTTTTTCCCACAAAAATGATATTTTCACCCCCAATTTTTTATTTTCCTAAGGGCAACAGAAGAAATTGGACCCCAAAAGTTGTTTTGCAATTTGTCCTGAGTACACTGATACCCCATATGTGGGGGTAAAACACTGTTTGGGCACATGGCAGAGGTTGGAAGGGAAGGAGCACCATTTGACTTTTTCCATGCAGAATTGGCTGGAATTGAGATCAGACGCCATGTTGCATTTGGAGAGCCCCTGATGTGCCTAAACAGTGGAAACCCCCCAATTCTAACTCCAACCCTAACCCCAACACTCCCTTAACCCTAATCTCAGCCCTAACCCTAGCCCTAGCAGGAAAATGGAAATAAATGCAATTTCGTTTAATTTTATTATTTTTCCCTAACTAAGGGGGTGATAACGGGGGGTTTGATTTACTATTTATGGCGGTTTTTATGTTTGGCGGCTGTCACACGCTAAAAGACGCTTTTTATTGTAAAAATAGTTTTTGCATCACCACATATTGAGAGCTATAATTTTTCCGTATTTTGACCCACCGAGTCATGTGAGGTCTTATTTTTTGCGGGACGAGTTGACGTTTTTATTGGTACCATTTTCGGGCATGTGACATATTTTGATCGCTTATTATTCTGATATTTGGGACACAGAATGAACAAAAACCAGCGTTTCATGAATTTCTTTTGGGGGGGCGTTTACACCGTTCCGTGTGCAGTAAAATTGATAAAGCGATTTTATTCTTCGGGTCGGTACGGTTACAGCGATACCTCATTTAGGTCGTTTTTTTATGTTATGGCGCTTTTATGCAATTTTATATAAAAAATAATTATTTTTGCATTGCTTTATTCTGCGAGCTATAACTTTTTTATTTTTCCACTGATGATGCTGTGTGGCAGCTTGTTTTTTGCGGGACAAGATGACGTTTTCAGCGGTACCATTGATATTTATATCTGTCTTTTTGATCGCGCGTTATTGCACTTTTTGTTTGGCGGTATGATAATAAATCATTATTTTTTGCTTCGTTTTTTATTTTTATTTTTTAAGGGGTTTGCTAAAGGGGTTAACTAGTGGCACAGTTTTATAGGGCAGGTCGGTACGGACGCGGCGATACCTAATATGTGTACTTTTATTGTTTTTTTTATTTCCAAAAAATGAATTTATTAGGGTATATGTTTTTTTACATTTATTTAGCGATTTTTTAAAAATTATTTTTACACTTTTTTTAACTTTATTACATAGTCCCAGGGGGGACATCACTGTCCTGTGACAGATCGCTGATCTGTCACATCACAGATCAGCGATCTGTCACAGGCAGTGCACAAGGCTTCCTCATGCCTGCGCTTTGCAGCCAGTGAGGAAGTCAGCTCCCTGCAGGCCCCCGAAGGTCCCTGTCGCCATCTTGGATCCGGTGACGTGCAGGGAAAGAGCCCCCCGCAGCAGCGCTGCACATTGCGCTGCCGTGGGGGGCTCAGGGAAGCACGGAGGGAGCCCCCTCCCTACCTATGCTTTCCTTTAACCCCCGGTACACCGCGATCATGTTTGATCGTGGTGTGCAAGGGGTTAACGTGTCGGGGGCGATCCGTGACCGCCCCTGACAATAGTGCCAGGTGTCAGCTGTGATAATCAGCTGACACTCGGCCGCGAACAGCAGCGCTCACCACGTGGGCACCGCTGATCGCGCTAGACGTACTATCCCGTCCATGGGCATACGGGCCCAGGTCCCATGGACGGGATAGTATGTCTGATGTCAGAAAGGGGTTAAAGAATCCAGATTGTCACAATCGGTAAACCTGGCCACATACCTCTATTACCGCCATGTCCCCCAGCGCGCTCTGGTCTCCCGAAGGGCTGCTGGGACTGGGGTGCGCCACGTTGTCACTGTGCTCCCGGACTTTCAACCTCTGCAGGTTCCTCATTGTCCACGCATGCGCACTCCTAGGCCTCGGCTGCGCGCTTGCCGGATGCACTAGGCTTCTGCCAGAGTCCTGACCCAGAAGCGATCTCGCTGGGCTCCCGGTGTCAGGTATATCAGACGGCTTCGGCTGTTCCTCGGCACCTGATTATTATTTCCTGCACTTACCCTGTGCTGGATCTCTCCCAGGTCCCTGTATGCTTCCAGTGCATGCTCTGCTCTGTCCCTGTATGCTTCCAGTGCCTACTCTGTTCTGCTTTCTCCCAGTACGCTTCCAGTGCGTGCTCTGCTCTGCTCTGTCCCTGTATGCTTCCAGTGCGTGCGTGCTCTGCCCTGCTCTGTCCCTGTACACTTCCAGTGCATGCTCTGCACTGTTCATTCCCTGTACGTGTGGCGCCCTCAGGAGTATGGTCACCACACTGGATTTGCCTTCCTCCAGGGGAGGGTAATGCCAGGCTTGGAAGCAGTGATGGGTCTCTCCAGCAGTTAACCTAATGCATGCAACACTGTTCCACTCCAGGCCAGCAGGGGGAACTCTGAACCAGGATTGAGGAGCAGAGTACTCTCTGAGGGTCAGGAGAAAGGAGTGGTCAGATAGTGTGAGGAGGTCCACGTGTGCAGACGTGTGGAGCGGGGTGGAGGTTGAGCTCCGGGAGGAGAGCTCCCTCACCGCTAGAGCGCAAAGACTGGAGCCTGGTCTCCACGGTGGTACGGATACTAACGGTCCTGCCACAGATGCAACAGGAGTAGGAGGCTGTAAATGCCCTGCTCTCACCAAAGACATGGGACATAACAGCAATTGAATAGAGAGCCAGGACCCAGGAGAGGAGTCCCCGAGAGAGGCTACAGCTGTCTGTCATACAAGTAAAGTTCTAGGAACATCCGAAGAGAGGCATTTCAGGGTAACTAAGTACTGGAGTGCTTCACACTACAAAGCGCTAGGAAGGAGACTGCACAGCCCTTCTGCTGAGAGAGATTCCTGATCGGCTTCCAGGCTAGCCTGCTCCAATACCATCTGTAATCAGGACCCTGGACTGCATATACTCAGTAAAGGTGCAGAAACTGCAACTGCTGTGTCTTGTCTGTTCCCTACGCTTCCGGCACTGCTACATCCCCGTGCCAGCTACATCTACACTGCTCTGGGACTACAGCTCCACCTGTGGGGAGCTTTACAATCTAAGCTGCACACACCATCAGTCCCAGCGGATCTGTATGCAGCGTTGGCCTAACACCATATTTGCCAAACACCACGGGTGACGTCACGAACTATCCTACCATTAACTACATCCCCCATTACTTTGGCGCCCAGGGCCACGGACCAGGACACCGCTGCTGTGACACATCCCCCTGACACCGGCCCGGTACAGAGTACCCCACAGCCCTGGAAGGGCGACCCAATTTGGCATCACGAACAGGATTACGGAGCCCGGTATCCCCGGGTCCTGTGTGCCATAGACTGTGTTTGTGAACTGTGTGAATTTGGCGCCATTTGCCACCATTGCCGCGCTGCTTGGCGCACGCGGGAAGAAAGAGGCCGGCCTTCGTGGGCGGAACCTGCTGCTGAGCGCGAAGAAGAGAAGTGCCGCGGGGGAAGAGAGGACAGCGCGCAAGAGGGGGAGGAGCTGAGGCCTACAGCCCGGAGCATCGGGCCTGTGAAGCGGCCGCCGGAGAGCTCACCCCAATCCCCCGGCCTAGCTAACGTTAACTAGGGGGAAAGAAGATGTCTGACGATAACGCCGATGGAACAGGGGGCGCTCCCGCTAACCCCGCAGCGGTCGCCATAATGCCGCTGTCTATGCCCTACATACCGGGAACGGCCTGGCTACCGCAGTACTCGGGTGAGTCACACACCCTGAGTGAATTTAAGGAAAGACTGTGCAGCTTGTTTAAAGTCTACCCTCTGTCTGAGAGCCAGAAAGTGAATATCCTGATCGGACAGCTAACGGGTGCAGCGCAGAGAGAGGTGAAAGCCTGGCAGGACCCTGATACAGAGACTGTTGCAAAGATCCTGGCCAAGCTGAGAAGCACTTTTGACACCCGCACTGCAGCTGAAATTAAGATGCGGTTCTTTGGCTGTAAACAGAGGGCGCAGGACAGTATAAGGGACTATGCTCTCAACCTGCAGGAGGCGCTGTGAGCAGTTAAACAAGTTGACTCTGATAGTGCGAAAGAAGAAGACAAATTGTTAAAGGAACAGTTCATCGAAGGACTCCTGTCCAGCACCCACAGAGGACAGTTGCGCATCATTACCCTGCAAAACCCTGATTTGAACTTTGCTGAGTTTAAGGACAGGGCCATACGGGTACTGCAGGAACCCACTGACAGCCATCCAGCGCCCTCTAGGTGCCCAGCGATCACCTACCATCAGGAAGCTACATCCTTTCCTTCCATCCTTGTGGAGGCTGATGCACAGACCCTGGATAAAGATCCAACAGAGGAGCTGCGTCTTCAGGTCCAGGAGCTGACCAAAGGGATGGCTGCACTCACCAGAACCGTGCAGTCCCTGCAGGAGTCCTCCAAAGAAAAGGTCCAGCTTGCTTCCAGTCCAGAGGATGTCCCGTGTCCACTTCGAGGAAGGAACAACGATCGCTACGACCAGGACGGACGTCCCATCTGTCGCCGCTGTTACAAGGCAGGTCATCTTGCAAGATACTGTCCTTTAAACGAGCAACCCCTGGGGCAGAGGACCAACCCCCAGGAGTAGGATCACCAGGCCCAAGGAACTGGAGAGCCAAGTATGTGGGAGGGAGACCGATCCTTCCTGTGGTGATTGACGGCATCCCCATGAACGCTTTGCTGGACACTGGCTCCCAGGTGACCACTATGCCGTACATTCTTTACAAGAGGTATTGGGCTGATTCAGAACTTACCCGTGGCCCAACTGATGAACTGACAGTAGTTGCTAGTAATGGTCAGTCTTTGCCGTAGATTGGATGCAAGGGAGTTTCTGTTAAAGTCGGGGGGTGTAGATCTAAAATCACAAGGTCTGATAGTTGTTGATATTGACCGACGTGAATGTAATCCCATGATGACTCTTGGTACAAATGTAATTGAAAACTGTCTGTCCGAGGTTGTTGTCTTATTACAACAGGTGGCTGAGACTGCTGGTTCCAGTGAACGAGTCCTGCAGAAGGAGATCAGAGCCCTGATGCAAAGGCAACAGGTAGAACTCTCTGGCGGAGAAATTGGCAGCGTCAGAGTGAGTGATGCCTTCCCCATTGCAATACCCCCCAGATGTGAAATGTTGGTATGGTGTCGGGCAGCTATAGGTCTTAGAGGGAGAGATTACCAGGCATTGGTAGAACCAGTATACTCCGAAAGCAGGCCCACTGTCCTAACAGCCAGAGGGGTGGTTGATGTACGAAAGGGGAGAGTACCTGTACGCCTTCTGAATTGTGGGGAGGAGGAGGCCACAATACCTCGGTATGCCACAGTTGCTAAACTGCTAACTGTTAATAACAACTCTTTGCAGGCAGCAGAACCCTTGGTCTCATCCGACCAGGTGGAGGACAATGGCCCTGTGAAGCAGCTAGAAGAGTGGTGCCAGCAACTGCAGGTGGGGACTGACTCTACACCTTCATACCAGAGAAATGGGGTTTACAGAGTGACACAAGAGTATGAGCGGGTATTTAGCAAACACCCACTAGATTTTGGGCAGGCAAAAGGGGTGCAACATCATATCCCCACTGGAGACGATCCACCCATAAAGGAGAGGTACAGACCTATACCCCCAACACAATACCAATGTGCTAAGAGTATGATGAAAGAGATGAAAGAAGCAGGGGTCATCAGGGACAGTTGTAGCCCATGGGCAGCTCCAATAGTGTTTGTAAAGAAAAAGGATGGTACCATGAGAATGTGTGTTGATTACAGGAAGTTTAACAGCATTACACATAAAGATGCCTACCCATTACCTAGAATTGAAGAGTCATTAGCTGCACTTAAAACTGCTAACTACTATTCCACCTTGGAGTATTTTCCACTTTTCCACTGGAGTACCAGTGGGTATTGGCAGGTTCCCGTGGCACAGGCAGATAAGGAGAAAACGGCATTTACCACTCCAATGGCTCTCTGTGAGTTCAATTATATGCCATTTGGACTCTGCACTGCTCCAGGAACATTTCAGCTGCTGATGGAGTGTTGCCTGGGACACATGAACTTTGAAACAGTCCTGTTGTACCTGGATGAAGTCATCATTTTCTCCAAGACCTATGCAGAGCATCTGGAACACCTGGCCGAAGTGTTTGAAGCTTTGTCCAATTTTGGCCTGAAAGTGAAGCCTTCAAAATGCCACCTACTGAAGCCTAAGGTACAGTACCTCGGTCATGTGGTCAGTGCAGAAGGTATGGCACCAGATCCTGACAAGGTCGCGGTCATCCGGGACTGGACGAAGCCCAGCAACCTCCATGAGGGACGCCAATTCCTTGGTCTGGTAGGCTACTACCGGAGATTCATCAAAGGCTTTACTGAAATAGCCACCCCGATGCAAAACCTTCTGGTGGGGCAGTCCAAGTAAGCCAAGCAGAATTCCACATTTGAATGGACTGAAGAGTTGGAGAGGTCTTTCACCAGATTGAAGATGGCTCTCACAGGTGATGAAGTTCTGGCCTACCCAGATTATGACAAACCCTTTGTGCTGTACACAGATGCCAGCAACGTGGGATTAGGAGCAGTATTGTCGCAGGTACAGAATGGAAAAGAGAGAGTGATCTCCTACACCAGCAGGAAGCTGCGTCCCTCCGAGAGGAACCATGATAATTACAGTTCTTTCAAGCTGGAGTTCCTTGCCATAGTCTGGGCTGTCACCGAAAGGTTCAATCATTACCTAGCTTCGGCCAAATTTATAATCTTCACGGACAACAACCCGTTGACCCACTTGGACACTGCCAAGCTAGGAGCACTGGAGCAGCGATGGATGGCTCGGTTATCCAATTATGAGTTTACCATCAAGTACCGGGCAGGGCACAAGAATACCAATGCTGATGCGCTATCCAGGATGCCTAATCTGCCTGATGCAGGAGAAGACCCTGAGGCTCTGGAAGAGGTAGAATTGCCTCCCTTCCACCGGCCACTGGAGGTCCAACGTGCTCAAGGAGTGAGAAACAGGCGGCCTGGCTTGAAGGAAGTCACTCTGAATCCGTTAACCCCTTCATGATTGGGCAGAAGCGCAAGATAATGACCCTGCAGTCCGCCTGGTGAAAGAGCTGCTGACACAAGGTGACTCATGCCCAGAGTTGAATGCTCCTGGAGCTACTCATCAGTTGTGGAAGGAAAGAAGTCGGCTGTTCATTTATGAAGGGAAGCTGTGTCGGAGGAGTATCAATGCCCGCACACATGAGCTGGTCTGGCAGGTGGTGGTCCCAAAGAGAGATGCATCAATGGTCCTAGGAGCTTACCACAATGGAGCTGGACACTTTGGATGGAAGAAGTTGGAAACATTGCTCCGAGAGAGTTTCTACTGGACTGTCATGCGGAAGGCCATTGAGAGGTGGTGCTGGGAGTGTGGACAGTGTAACCTGCGCAGAAAAGATCGAGACAGCCAGAGAGCTCCCTTACAGCCAATCATCACCAAACAGCCCCTGGAGTTGGTAGCCCTGGACCATGTGAAGCTGGTTCCAAGCCGGTCAGGCTACCTCTATGCCCTTACCATTGTGGACCACTATTCAAGATTCCTGGTGGTTGTGCCCGTCAAAGATCTAATGGCCAGGACAGCGGCCAGAGCATTCCAACAGCACTTCTGCAGACCACATGGTTTGGTGGGAACTGATCTGACTAAGGAAAGTGCCACTGACTGGGTGTGCTTTTCCTACACTCCCCTTACCCCTGTTTGGTCTAGGCATTGTAGCTGCCCTACCCACGTGTTAGTGGGGTGTGTGGTTTATGTATGGGGGGCCAATGGGATGAGGAAGGGGATAGCACAACCCCTTCCTCTGTATATAAAGCTCCTGGCTTTAGGCAGCCCTTCCTCTTCCCCGTTTTACTGCGGTCCTGGAGGTGCTTTTTTAGCACTGTCTGGTAGGAAGATGGCAGACCCTCTTATAGAGGCCCTGCAAGCTCGCATTCAGCAGGAGGGTGAGCCTTGGTTTCGGGCTCTGGTGGCAGGGATCAGCACTCACCTCTCCTCAGCGCCGTTGTCTCCTCCAGCGGTCATACCCCCTGTCACGATCCAAGCGGCGGTAGCCCCGGCCACCGCCGCTGAGTCTCAGTGTGTGCAGTTGGCGGCGGTGGGGCAGGGAGGAGGCAGGCGGTCCGAGCGCCGAACCCGCCCTCCTCTGCGTCTCCGGGATGCCTCGCCGGTGCCCGTCGGGGTTCCTAGGCGGCGCGCGGCGAGGCGGAAGTCACCGCCCCCTCACTTCCGGTCCAGCGCCGCTGCACATGAGGCGGCGGCTGCACCGAGGAGTGTGTCACCTCGGCCTCCAGCAGCATCAACCCAGCGACTCAGCTCCCGTGTGCGCTCCTCTCAGGCGCCGTCTACAGAGTCGGGTATCGGGAGGGAGGTGTGGGCACAGTGCAGCGCTGAGCTGCTTGTTAGTGCGGCGGGGCCCAATATGGGGGGTAGGCATAGTACCTCCTCTGCCGGGTTGGCGGAGGAGATGAATAGGGAGCAAGTCACGGTGCTCCTGGGGGGGGTCAGAGTCAGGCCCCCATTTTGCAGGTGCCTGCATCAGGAGCCGTTCAGCCGCCCTTGCCCACGGCTGGCAATGCCACAGGGGGTAATATGGGAATAGTGGCAGCCCTGGCTCCTTATAATGGTGCCCAGTCCCAAGTAGCCCAGGCTCCTAATGTTGTCGCTGCAGAGGGAGTTGCAGGGGCAGCTGCAAGGGGTGGGGGTTCCCCAGGTAGGAGGGTGGACAGGCGTAGGCGCCGGAGGTCCTCGTCCTCTTATTCTTCATCCCCTCATTCGCGGCGGGAGCGTCGCACAGCTCGGAGGAGTCGGAAGAAGTCTCGATGTGCGGGACGTAAGGATCTATCTCGCGGACATCATCATTGTCGGTCCTCGAGGCGTGGCTCCCGATCTTCGGTGACGGATGTGTCCAGCACGTCTGCGAGTCCTGAGGATGCCCGTGGCCCTTCTAATCATCGGGAGTCGAGGGCGCAGTCCAGGACTTCCAGCCTGGTTGAGACGGCCGTATCTCCCGGGGCTACAAGTCGCAGCATGTTCATCCAAGGGGTGTGTCCAGGAGCCGGAGTACCTCCATAGCTGGGAGTCCCTCCTCCATCAGTGGACCCGGGTGAGTGTTCCCTGTTGGGACTGCAAAGTGTGGATAATGCCGCTATTATTTAGGCTCTGAAGGCGTTGGTTGGGCAATTGCCCTTAACATCTGGTGTTGAAAAGGAAAAAGCTAAAATCGACTTACCACCAGCGGGAGTGTATAAAGATACCATGTTTTGCGGGGTTAGTGCGCTTGGGTCGCATATAGACGAGGAAACTAAAACAAAAATCTGGAACAATGGTTATATAGATATTTGGTCGCTGATCTCAGTGGATCAGCATACGGTGTATAAGGAAAGGAGAATGGTTGAGAGATTTTTGGACAGGGGGCGCCAGAAGGTGGCGAAAACCATGAACAATTGGTTACAGGCTTTTGCAGTGCTGGGATGCATTATGGGACAGAGGCATCCGGGACGTTGCTCGGAGCTTTTTATCTACCAAGATATGATTTACAATTCTTATAAGGCTCATGGTGGATCGGCATAGTGGCGATATGATGAAGAATTCAGGAGGAGGTTGGCTCTCCATCCGGATATTGGTTGGGGGGTGAAGGCGACCGAGGTCTGGTTGCGTCTTATGATGACGCAAAGGCAATCTCCCTTTCCATCAGTGGCTGCTGGACAAAGCTCAACAGGCTCCAGTTCAGTGGTCGTGCGGAGACCCGGTGCCTGTTGGTTATTCAATGAAGGACACTGCAGATTTTACGGCCTCTGTAAATTTAAGCATGAATGTTCGGCATGTGGCGGTTCCCATCCAGCATGTAAATGTTCCCGACCAGCAGGAAAGCTGCCAGTTAAGCCGCAGCAAACTGATAGGAAGGACGCCGGTGAGCGTAGTCGAGATGGGAGCATGGTTAGACCGGTATCCTAACAAGGAAGCAGCAGGTCAGCTGCGTTTCGGGTTTTCGGAACGTTTTTTCATCCCGTTCAAATTGCATAGCTACCATGGTTTCCCCACAAATTTGAAATCGGCTCGTGAGCATCCGGAGGTTCTTGTTGAGAAAATACATAAGGAGGTTCGGCTTGGTAGGATGGCTGGCCCCTTTTCGTTCCCGAAATGCAGGCGGAGGTGCTTGGTTGGCAAAGTCGGATATTGATTCGGCATTTCGTTTGCTGCCAGTGCACCCGGATTGTTTTCATCTTTTAGGTTGTCAGGTGGATGGAGAATTTTACTATGACATGTGTCTCCCCATGGGATGTTCTATTTCTTGTTATTATTTTGAGCTTTTTAGTTATTTTTTGGAGTGGGTGGTGAGATGGGAATCGGGGAGCAGGTCCGTTACCCACTATCTGGATGATTTCCTTTTTGTCGGCCAGAAGGACTCAGATTTATGTCATAGGTTGCTTACAACGTTCACGTCCATTGCAGAGATATTTGGTTTGCCGTTGTCCCCAGAAAAGACCGTCGGCCCAGTTCAAGTTTTGTCGTTTCTAGGTATTGAGATTGATACGGTCGCGATGGTGTATCGTCTTCCCAGTGAGAAGGTACAAAAATTGATGTCGCTGATTGAGGGCTTCATGTCAGTCAAAAAGGTTACCCTCTTACAGATGCAATCGCTGTTAGGTCTCTTGGTTTTTGCCAGTAGAGTCATGCCTGTGGGCAGGGTTTTTTCACGATGGCTGTCATTGGCTACTAAAGGTGCGTCTTGCTCCCATCACCGGGTGCGGGTCACAAGGACCATGAAGTCAGATTTGGAAGTGTGGCGGTTGTTCTTGGAAAATTTTAATGGTCACACTTGTTTCATGTTGCCTCGCCGCACGGCACGGGATTTGCGGCTATTTTTCACAGGAGATGCAGCTAATGGTTTTTTGGCGGTTTTCGAGAACAGAAGGTGTAGGGAGCCGTGGCCAGATTTTTGGTTGAGTTCGGAGTTGGGTCAGGACGTGACCTTGTGTGAGATTTTTCCGATTGTCGTTTCAATTGAGCTTTGGGGTGATTTGCTCTGTAACCAGGAAATTAATTTCCAGACTGCTGAGTTGCGTGTGGCTAGATGTATCAATCATATGTCGTCAAAGTCACAGCCGGTGTTGAGCCTGCTGCGCAGGTTGGCATTGGCGTGTTTGAAATTTAATATCTGGCTTCGGGCTCAAATGGTACAAGAAATTGATCACTGTATGTCTAATGTTTCTATTCATCCTGATTTACAGGTGCTCACAGATACTTGCCCCAAGGCTCTCCCGGAGGTTTTCCGATGCCCGCTGCATCTGTGGGAGGTGGTTGCGAACAGCTGATGTCGCTGGTTCGCTCGTCAGTGACTTCATCTACGTGGCAAGCCTATGGTAAGGCATGGACGGAATGGTGCTTACTGGCAGATTCCAGGCCGGTTCAAGTTTGCGGTGATGCGAGATTGCAAGTTACGATAGAGTACCTATGTCAATTGAGGGATAAGGGTTTGTCGGGTACATCAGCACAGCAGCGGTTGGCTGGTGTCGCTTTTCATTTTCAGTTGTTAGGTTGGTTGGACGTTACAAAATCCTTTATGATACGGCAGGCCATAAAAGGGTGGAGGAGGATTCACCCTACTAGCGAGTGACGGCGCCCTATTTCCCTAGTTTTACTGGGCCAACTTATAGAAATTTCTGGAAAGGTCTGTAGTTCTCTGTTTGAATCGGCTCTCATATCTGCAGCGCTTGGTTTAGCATTTTTTGGTGCTTTAAGGGTTGGGGAATTGGTTCCGCGGGCGAAACACGGTTCGGGGTGTGGTTTGCTTTTGGCGGATGTGGTTTTCTTAGAAACAGCTGTTCGGGTCCGTATACGGAAGTCGAAAACTGATCCATTGGGCCGTGGTTCTTGGGTTTTGAATGCTTCAGACTCCCCAACGTGTCTGGTCACTTTGCTTACTGCGTACGCGGCTATTAGATGTGGTGGTGAATTTTTCATCATGCACGTAGCTTCTTCACCTTTGACTAGGTATCAGTTTCAGGCTGTGTTCAATAAATGTTTGACGAGGGTGGGAGTGTCGGTGCGTGATTATGGCACACATTCTTTTCGCATTGGGGCTGCTACTGAGGCTGCTAGGGAAGGTTTACCTGATGCTGAAGTGCAGCGGATTGGGAGGTGGCGTTCAGCGTGTTTTGCTAGGTATATTCATCTGGATTTATTGTACTAAGGTTTCAATTTTTTTTTTCCCTACAGACGCAGTTAGACCGAAGGTCTGGTTACTAGGACACTCACACATATTTTGGGCAGCGCAGCGAGCTGAGTGCCGCCCTGGTGGGAGGCATTTAGGTTTTCATGACGTGTCCTTCATGTGGAGAGGCATCAGGGGTTTGCAATGGCCGCAAGTTCTCCCGGAAGTGGTGTCGATTGCAAGAGGAGCCAGGGGTCTGACAATTTTGGTTCTGCACGTGGGGGGGGAATGATTTATTTTCATACAAGATAGCAGAGCTTCTTACGATGATGCAAGCTGACATGGAGCGATTCCATGGCTTTTTTCAGGAATTGGTGTTCGTCTGGTCAGAGATTGTTCCAAGGGCGGTGTGGCAAGGAGCGAGGGATGGTATTGCAGTTGAGCGCACCAGGAGGAACATAAATGCTCGTATTTCTAAGTTCGTTTGCGAGTGATTTGGGGTGGTTGTTAGACATAGGCAGCTGGAAGGGGACAATGCTGCTTTGTTGAGACCCGACGGGGTACACTTGAATGATATCGGGCTTGATATCTTCCTCTCTGGTCTCCAAGATGGCATTGAGCAGGCATTGCTTTTGATGGGTGGGGGTCGGAGTCCTGTTTGAGGACAGGATCCTCTGTGGCGGTGGAGAAGTTATGGCACAAAGCTACGGCTTGCTGGCTGACTTGCCTGCGACTATGGAGCAGGGCATTTGGCGGCTAGCACGTGTTTAAGAAAGCTAAGTGCTTGTTTTCAAATGTTTGTTAAGAAAAATTTTAAAAAATTTTAAATAAAGCTGTGACCGACCTTCACCCATCATTTGGTCTCCGTGTCTGATTAGTAGTGGTTAAGAGGGGCTGAGGAAATGCGCCAAGGGGTTCCTCCCCTTCCTTAGGTCAACACAGTCATCCTGAGAGGGTGCTGACAGACCAAGGTCCAGCTTTCGAGGCAGAAGTGTTCCATGAATTTCGCAACTTATATGGGTGTAAGAAGATCTGGACAACACCTTATCACCCACAGACCAACGGCATGTGCGAGAAGATGAACCAGGTAGTGATTGATTTACTGAAGACATTGCCCTTGGAGGAGAGAAATCTGTGGCCAGAAAAGTTGCCCGATCTGGTGGACCTCTACAACCATATCCCACTGAACTCTACCAACTGTACTCCAGCGTACCTGATGAGAGCAAGGCCTGGTAAGCTGCCTATTGACTTAGACTTGGGAGTCCTGACGCCTGAAGTAACGTCACCAGATGCTGACTGGGACAAGGAGAGGCAGCAGCAGTACAGAAGGGTACAGGAGTGTGTGGAGAAGAGTCTGACTCAGGCAAGGCAGAAGCAGGAGAGACTTTATAACCAAAATGCACCTGCTGTTCCTTTTTCGCCGGGAGAACAAGTTCTCAAGAGAAAAAGAAGACTGCATAACCTGGATGATCAATGGGAAGAGGAGCCCTATACAATTCTGCCCTCGAACTTTGATAATACCAAAGTATGCCTTGTTAGCAAAGATGGAGGAGAGACCTCAGCAGCGGTATCCAGGGATCACTTGAAGTTATGCCCTGACCAGTTGAAAGAAAAAGTGGGAGGATCAGATAACATCCCGCCTACAGAGGAAGAAAAGACAGTCAGTACCGTGCTGGGAGAGTTCCCTGCGAATTGGACTAGAGTTAATGACGCAATCGTGGTGCCGGTGTTGTTATTTCCCCAAGTAGAAGCACAGGAGAATAGGACTCAAGAAGACCTTGAAGATCGAGAAAATCAGGCAACAGAGGCAACACCAGCAGTGGAGTCAGAGAACCCTCGCCCTGCCTCTGGTGAACCTGTAGTGCCCGTGGTGAGTCCAAGAGTTCACAGACCAGTTAGTGTCCCCGTGCCATGTAGAACTACTAGGAGCATATCTAGAACATTACACACCACACCGGTATTTAGAACCAGACAAACAGTAAGGCCCACTACAGTACCAGTGTTACGCAGATCCACTCGTACCACACAGGGTGTACTACCAGTTAGGTTCCGTATCTAAAGTAAATGGGAATATTGAAATTGAATGTAAATATGTAACTGTTTTCTAAGTTTTGTACCTACAGGTAACCGGTAAGAGTTTCCTTGGAAATTGCTAAGTTTTGTTCATGGACACTGAACCACAGGACTTGTGTGTGGTCAAAAACTTTCTTTGTATATATTTACCATTTGCCAGGAATGGACCATGGACATTGATGTTGGACTTGTCATCATAGGACCATTTTTGCAGCAATTGGTTTTTGTACATTTTTCTCTTTTTAAATCTTGTACAATTATTGTTGTACAAGATTTTATGTTTTTGTTCAGCTCAGGAGTGCTGACTTGCACTAGGGGGGAATGTGGCGCCCCCAGGAGTATGGTCGCCACACTGGCTTTGCCTTCCTCCAGGGGAGGGTAATGCCAGGCTTGGAAGCAGTGATGGGTCTCTCCATCAGTTAACCTAATGCATGCAACACAGTTCCACTCCGGGCCACCAGGGGGAACTCTGAACCAGGATTGAGGAGCAGAGTACTCTCTGAGGATCAGGAGAAAGGAGTAGGCAGATAGTGTGAGGAGGTCCACGTCAGCAGACGTGTGGAGCGGGGTGGGGGTTGAGCTCCCTCACCGCTAGAGCGCAAAGACTGGAGCCTGGTCTCCATGGTGGTACGGATACTAACGGTCCTGCCACAGATAACAGAGGAGTAGGAGGCTGTAAATGCCCTGCTCTCACCAAAGACTTGGGACACAACAGCAATTGAATAGAAAGCCAGGACTCAGGAGAGGAGTCCCCGAGAGAGGCTACAGCTGTCTGTCATACAAGTAAAGTTCTAGGAACATCCGAAGAGAGGCATTTCAGGGTAACTAAGTACTGGAGTGCTTCACACTACAAAGCGCTAGGAAGGAGACTGCACAGCCCTTCTGCGGAGAGAGAATCCTGATCTGCTTCCAGGCTAGCCTGCTCCAATACCATCTGTAATCAGGACTCTGGACTGCATCTACTCAGTAAAGGTACAGAAACTACAACCGCTGAGTCTTGTCTGTTCCCTATGCTTTCGGCACTGCTACATCCCCGTGCCAACCACATCTACACTGCCCTGGGACTACAGCTCCACCTGTGGGGAGCTTTACCATCTAAGCTGCACATACCATCAGTCCCAGCGGATCTGTATGCAGCGTTGGCCTAACACCATATTTTCCAAACACCACGGGTGGCGTCACAAACTATTCTACCATTAACTACAACTCCCCATTACTTGGGCGCCCAGGGCCACGGACCAGGACACCGCTGCTGTAACACATCCCCTGACACCGGCCCAGTACCGAGTACCCCACAGCCCTGGGATGAGGGCGACCCATACGCTTCCAGTGTGAGCTCTGCTCTGTCCCTGTACGCTTCCAGTGCGTGCCCTGCTCTGTCCCTGTACGCTTCCAGTGTGTGCTCTTCTCTGTCCCTGTATGCTTCCAGTGCGTGCTCTGCTCTGTCCCTGTACGCTTCCAGTGCGTGCCCTGCTCTGTCCCTGTACGCTTCCAGTGCATGCTCTGCTCTGTCCCTGTATGCTTCCAGTGCGTGCTCTGCACTGTTCTGTCTCTCTACGCTTCGAGTGCGTGCTCTGCTCTGTCCCTGTATGCTTCCAGTGTGTGCTCTGCCCTACTCTGTCCCTGTACGCTTCCAAAGCATGCTCTGCTCTGTCCCTGTATGCTTCCAGTGCATGCTCTGCTCTGTCCCTGTACGCTTCCAGTGCGTGCTCTGCTCTGTCCCTGTACGCTTCTAGTGCGTGCTCTGCTCTGTCCCTGTACACTTCCAGTGTGTGCTCTTCTCTGTCCCTGTATGCTTCCAGTGCATGCTCTGCTCTGTCCCTGTACACTTCCAGTGCGTGCTCTGCTCTGTCCCTGTATGCTTCCAGTGCGTGCTCTGCCCTGCTCTGTCCCTGTATGCTTCCAGTGCGTGCTCTGCACTGTTCTGTCTCTCTACGCTTCGAGTGCGTGCTCTGCTCTGTCCCTGTATGCTTCCAGTGTGTGCTCTGCCCCTGTACGCTTCCAAAGCATGCTCTGCTCTGTCCCTGTACGCTTCCAGTGTGTGCTCTTCTCTGTCCCTGTATGCTTCCAGTGCATGCTCTGCTCTGTCCCTGTACACTTCCAGTGCGTGCTCTGCTCTGTCCCTGTATGCTTCCAGTGTGTGCTCTGCCCTGCTCTGTCCCTGTACGCTTCCAGTGCATGCTCTGCTCAGTCCCTGTATGCTTCCAGTGCGTGCTCTGCACTGTTCTGTCTCTGTATGCTTCGAGTGCGTGCTCTGCTCTGTCCCTGTACGCTTCTAGTGCGTGCTCTGCCCCTGTACGCTTCCAGTGCGTGCTCTGCTCTGTCCCTGTACGCTTCCAGTGCGTGCTCTGCTCTGTCCCTGTACGCTTCTAGTGCGTGCTCTGCTCTGTCCCTGTACGCTTCCAGTGTGTGCTCTGCCCTGCTCTGTCCCTGTACGTTTCCAGTGCATGCTCTGCTCTGTCCCTGTATGCTTCCAGTGCGTGCTCTGCACTGTTCTGTCTCTGTATGCTTCGAGTGCGTGCTCTGCTCTGTCCCTGTACGCTTCTAGTGCGTGCTCTGCCCCTGTACGCTTCCAGTGCGTGCTCTGCTCTGTCCCTGTACGCTTCCAGTGCGTGCTCTGCTCTGTCCCTGTACGCTTCTAGTGCGTGCTCTGCTCTGTCCCTGTATGCTTCCAGTGTGTGCTCTGCCCTGCTCTGTCCCTGTATGCTTCCAGTGCATGCTCTGCTCTGTCCCTATACGCTTCCAGTGTGTGCTCTGCCCTGCTCTGTCCCTGTACGCTTCCAGTGCATGCTCTGCTCTGTCCCTGTACGCTTCTAGTGCGTGCTCTGCCCCTGTACGCTTCCAGTGCGTGCTCTGCTCTGTCCCTGTACGCTTCTAGTGCGTGCTCTGCTCTGTCCCTGTACGCTTCCAGTGTGTGCTCTGCCCTGCTCTGTCCCTGTACGCTTCCAGTGCGTGCTCTGCTCTGTCCCTGTACGCTTCCAGTGTGTGCTCTGGCCTGCTCTGTCCCTGTACGCTTCCAAAGCATGCTCTGCTCTGTCCCTGTACACTTCTAGTGCGTGCTCTGCTCTGTCCCTGTATGCTTCTAGTGCGTGCTCTGCTCTGTCCCTGTATGCTTCTAGTGCGTGCTCTGCTCTGCTCTGGCCCTGTACACTTCCAGTGCGTCCTCTGCTCTGTCCTCTGTCCCTGTATGCTTCCAGTGTGTGCTCTGCCCTGCTCTGTCCCTGTACGCTTCCAGTGTGTGCTCTGCTCTGTCCCTGTACGCTTCTAGTGCGTGCTCTGCCCTGCTCTGTCCCTGTACGCTTCCAATGCATGCTCTGCTCTGTCCCTGTACACTTCCAGTGTGTGCTCTGCCCTGCTCTGTCCCTGTATGCTTCTAGTGTATGCTCTGCCCTGCTCTGTCCCTGTATGCTTCCAGTGCGTGCTCTGCTCTGTCCCTGTACGTTTCTAGTGCGTGCTCTGCTCTGTCCCTGTACACTTCCAGTGTGTGCTCTGCCCTGCTCTGTCCCTGTACGCTTCCAGTGTATGCTCTGCCCTGCTCTGTCCCTGTATGCTTCCAGTGCGTGCTCTGCTCTGTCCCTGTATGCTTCCAGTGTGTGCTCTGCCCTGCTCTGTCCCTGTACGCTTCCAGTGCATGCTCTGCTCTGTCCCTGTATGCTTCCAGTGTGTGTTCTGCCCTGCTCTGTCCCTGTACGCTTCCAGTAAATGCTCTGCTCTGTCCCTGTATGCTTCCAGTGCGTGCTCTGCACTGTTCTGTCTCTGTATGCTTCGAGTGCGTGCTCTGCTCTGTCCCTGTACGCTTCTAGTGCGTGCTCTGCCCCTGTACGCTTCCAGTGCGTGCTCTGCTCTGTCCCTGTACGCTTCCAGTGCGTGCTCTGCTCTGTCTCTGTACGCTTCCAAAGCATGCTCTGCTCTGTCCCTGTACGCTTCCAGTGTGTGCTCTGTTCTGTCCCTGTACGCTTCTAGTGCGTGCTCTGCTCTGTCCCTGTACGCTTTGAGTGCGTGCTCTGCTCTGTCCCTGTACGCTTCCAGTGTGTGCTCTGCTCTGTCCCTGTATGCTTCCAGTGTGTGTTCTGCCCTGCTCTGTCCCTGTACGCTTCCAATGCATGCTCTGCTCGGGCCCTGAACGCTTCTAGTGCGTGCTCTGCTCTGTCCCTGTACGCTTTGAGTGCGTGCTCTGCTCTGTCCCTGTACGCTTCCAGTGTGTGCTCTGCTCTGTCCCTGTATGCTTCCAGTGTGTGCTCTGCTCTGTCCCTGTACGCTTCCAGTGTGTGCTCTGCCCTGCTCTGTCCCAGTACGCTTCCAGTGTGTGCTCTGCTCTGTCCCTGTACGCTTCCAGTGTGTGCTCTGCCCTGCTCTGTCCCTGTACACTTCCAATGCATGCTCTGCTTGGGCCCTGTACACTTCTAGTGCGTGCTCTGCTCTGTCCCTGTATGCTTCCAGTGCATGCTCTGCTCTGTCCCTATACGCTTCTAGTGCATGCTCTGCTCTGTCCCTGTACACTTCCAGTGCGTGCTCTGCTCTGTCCCTGTACGCTTCCAGTGCGTGCTCTGCTCTGTCCCTGTACGCTTCCAGTGCATGCTCTGCTCTGTCCCTGTTTGCTTCCAGTGCGTGCTCTGCTCTGTCCCTGTACGCTTCTAGTGCGTGCTCTTCTCTGTCCCTGTACGCTTCCAGTGCGTGCTCTGCTCTGTCCCTGTACGCTTCTAGTGCGTGCTCTGCTCTGTCCCTGTACGCTTCTAGTGCGTGCTCTGCTCTGTCCCTGTACGCTTCCAGTGTGTGCTTCTCTGTCCCTGTATGCTTCTAGTGTGTGCTCTGCTCTGTCCCTGTATGCTTCTAGTGCGTGCTTCTCTGTCCCTGTACGCTTCCAGTGCATGCTCTGCTCTGTCCCTGTACGCTTCTAGTGTGTGCTTTGCTCTGTCCCTGTATGCTTCCAGTGTGTGCTCTGCTCTGTCCCTGTACGCTTCCAGTGCATGCTCTGATCTGTCCCTGTATGCTTCCAGTGCATGCTCTGCTCTGTCCCTGTACGCTTCCAGTGCATGCTCTGCTCTGTCCCTGTATGCTTCCAATGCATGCTCTGCTCTGTCCCTGTACGCTTCTAGTGCGTGCTCTGCTCTGTCCCTGTACGCTTCTAGTGCGTGCTCTGCTCTGTCCCTGTATGCTTCCAATGCATGCTCTGCTCTGTCCCTGTACGCTTCTAGTGCGTGCTCTGCTCTGTCCCTGTACGCTTCCAGTGCATGCTCTGCTCTGTCCCTGTTTGCTTCCAGTGCGTGCTCTGCTCTGTCCCTGTACGCTTCCAGTGCGTGCTCTTCTCTGTCCCTGTACGCTTCCAGTGCGTGCTCTGCTCTGTCCCTGTACGCTTCTAGTGCGTGCTCTGCTCTGTCCCTGTACGCTTCTAGTGCGTGCTCTGCTCTGTCCCTGTACGCTTCCAGTGTGTGCTTCTCTGTCCCTGTATGCTTCTAGTGTGTGCTCTGCTCTGTCCCTGTATGCTTCTAGTGCGTGCTTCTCTGTCCCTGTACGCTTCCAGTGCATGCTCTGCTCTGTCCCTGTACGCTTCTAGTGTGTGCTTTGCTCTGTCCCTGTATGCTTCCAGTGTGTGCTCTGCTCTGTCCCTGTACGCTTCCAGTGCATGCTCTGATCTGTCCCTGTATGCTTCCAGTGCATGCTCTGCTCTGTCCCTGTACGCTTCCAGTGCATGCTCTGCTCTGTCCCTGTACGCTTCCAGTGTGTGCTTCTCTGTCCCTGTACGCTTCCAGTGCATGCTCTGCTCTGTCCCTGTACGCTTCTAGTGTGTGCTTTGCTCTGTCCCTGTATGCTTCCAGTGTGTGCTCTGCTCTGTCCCTGTACGCTTCCAGTGCATGCTCTGATCTGTCCCTGTACGCTTCCAGTGCATGCTCTGCTCTGTCCCTGTACGCTTCTAGTGTGTGCTTTGCTCTGTCCCTGTATGCTTCCAGTGTGTGCTCTGCTCTGTCCCTGTACGCTTCCAGTGCATGCTCTGCTCTGTCCCTGTACGCTTCTAGTGCGTGCTCTGCTCTGTCCCTGTACGCTTCTAGTGCGTGCTCTGCTCTGTCCCTGTATGCTTCCAATGCATGCTCTGCTCTGTCCCTGTACGCTTCTAGTGCGTGCTCTGCTCTGTCCCTGTACGCTTCCAGTGCATGCTCTGCTCTGTCCCTGTTTGCTTCCAGTGCGTGCTCTGCTCTGTCCCTGTACGCTTCCAGTGCGTGCTCTTCTCTGTCCCTGTACGCTTCCAGTGCGTGCTCTGCTCTGTCCCTGTACGCTTCTAGTGCGTGCTCTGCTCTGTCCCTGTACGCTTCTAGTGCGTGCTCTGCTCTGTCCCTGTACGCTTCCAGTGTGTGCTTCTCTGTCCCTGTATGCTTCTAGTGTGTGCTCTGCTCTGTCCCTGTATGCTTCTAGTGCGTGCTTCTCTGTCCCTGTACGCTTCCAGTGCATGCTCTGCTCTGTCCCTGTACGCTTCTAGTGTGTGCTTTGCTCTGTCCCTGTATGCTTCCAGTGTGTGCTCTGCTCTGTCCCTGTACGCTTCCAGTGCATGCTCTGATCTGTCCCTGTATGCTTCCAGTGCATGCTCTGCTCTGTCCCTGTACGCTTCCAGTGCATGCTCTGCTCTGTCCCTGTACGCTTCCAGTGTGTGCTTCTCTGTCCCTGTACGCTTCCAGTGCATGCTCTGCTCTGTCCCTGTACGCTTCTAGTGTGTGCTTTGCTCTGTCCCTGTATGCTTCCAGTGTGTGCTCTGCTCTGTCCCTGTACGCTTCCAGTGCATGCTCTGCTCTGTCCCTGTACGCTTCCAGTGCATGCTCTGCTCTGTCCCTGTACGCTTCTAGTGCGTGCTCTGCTCTGTCCCTGTATGCTTCCAGTGCATGCTCTGCTCTGTCCTTGTACGCTTCTAGTGCGTGCTCTGCTCTGTCCCTGTACGCTTCCAGTGCTTGCTCTGCTCTGAATACAGCGGGCAGTCTCGGACACAGCGGACAGTCTTGGATACAGCGGGCAGTCTCGAATACAGCGGACAGTTTTGTACACAGTGGGCAGTCTTGAATACAGCGGATGGTCTCGAATACAGTGGACAGTCTTGGACACAGGGGACAGCCAACCAGCTTTTTCCTATAACATGTGTTACATTTTTTCATGTATTAATATTATTTTGTTTCTTGATTTTTTTTTTTGTCTTTGTTACATGACATCTAGTCTGAAGAAGGTCCATTGTAAGGACCGAAACGTCACATTAAGAGTACATGTCTTGTGGAAAACTAAGCTGTGAATAAAACGAATTTTCTTCTCTCTACATATGGGAGTGCCGGTTTTTTGATATTCATATTGTATTGGGACTGGTACCCTTTTTCCGTGCACCCCACATTTAAATTCGGAGTGATGTGCCTTTTTATAAGATTTTTTCCCATTGGGATACATTAGTGGCGGATTTTGGCGAATGGTCGTCCGTTGCGTCTGCTATTCGGCGGATCCGCCAAATTCCTTGCGGATTCTGTCTGAGGGGGACGGAGCTTGCAACATTTTTTTTCGCTGTCAAAATGGCGGACGACGGCGTATCTGCCGTCATCCGCCATGCGGTAGAATGGCCGCCTATGGGCGGCGGATCCGCCGGGATCCGCTATTTTGCGGAATCCGCCGGCGGAATCCGCTAAATCGCACTGAGCATGCCCAGAAAAAAAGATACTTTTCCAGACAGTCCCAAAACTATATAAGGTGGGCTAATTGGGCCCAGACATGCAGTACCAGCACCCAGACAGAAGAGAGAAGACAGCCTGACAGCCAGCAAGCATCTGCCAGCCAGCCAGCCAGCATCAAGAGGCCTGCCACCACTGAGCCAGGACATAGTGGCCTGCCAGTGACAGCACCAACACGCCTGAAAGTGTGAGTAAACCTATTTGTGTGTGACATTTCTGTGTGTGTGTGTATGGCCTGCTTGTGTGTAGCCTGCCTGTGTGTGTGTGGTCTGCGAGTGTTGCATGTCTGTGTGTGTATTTTTTTTTCATACTTTTTTTTTCTGTTGCATGTGTACTACATTTTATTTTCATACTACTGTAATTTTATTGTATTATTTATGCTGTGATTGTGTTGTGTAACTGGTATTGTATGCGGTGTAATTGGGCCCAGACATCCGGCACCAGCCACACTGAAGACACCGAGCCAGACATCCGACACCAGCCCGACTGATAGAAGACCATGTGTGTGTGTGTGGCCTGCCTGTGTGTGTGTCATGCATGTTTGTGTGGGGTTTTTTTTCATATTTTAATTGTTTTTCTGTTGCATGTTTATTGTATTTTATTTTCATATTTGCAATTGTGGTGTGATTAATGTATGTGGTGTATCTGTTGTATATCAGTGTTTTTTTTATTTTTCATTTATTGTGGTATTTAAAATAAAGAGCGGAGTAGCTCCTATTTGTGGGGAAAAAAAACTATAAAGTAAAAAAAAAAATAAACTGTTTTGAAAAAATCTCCGTAGTATCATTTTAAAACAAGGTAAAATTAAGTTACCATTAAGGTACATTAATTTTTTGGTATACAAGTGTGGTTATACTCTCAAGTGAGAGATTGCAACATGCAAACAAAAAATTCTGGGTATACACAGCAATTACACACCTTAAATCACTGGTTAAACTCTCGGTGAGAGTTTTTCAGGGATTTCAAAAACATGCAAACACAAAGTGTGGGTATACACAGAAATTACACACCTTCAATCACTGTGGTTACACTCTCGGTGAGAGTTTTTCAGGGAATGCAAACACAAAGTGGGTATACACAGCAATTACACACCTTCATTCACTGTGGTTATACTCGGTTACACTTTTTCAGGGAATTCAAACACATGCAAACACACAGTGTGGGTATACACAGGAATTACACACCTGCAATCACTGTGGTTACACTCTCAGTGAGAGATTGTAAGGGAATTTACACATGCAAACACTTAAAACTGCGTATACTTAGTTTCAGGGAATTACACAAATTACATACCAATGAAGATTTTTTTTATGTTATTTAATTTTTTTTTCACTTTCATATCATTTCAGGAAGCACGCAGCAGCAGCAGCAGCCACACACCGCAGGAGACCCTACAGGCCGCATCAGATCCGCATAGGAACAACTTCAGTTTTCCCAGTAAGTATAAAGGCCTGAAAGCTCTTGTTATCCTTTGTTTAGTAGCTTAACAAGTGTCTTTATACTTGCAGATCACATCAGGAAGGACCGCAGCAGCCACCGCAGCTGACCCACAATCCAGACCGTAGTGATGTCTTCTCCTGAAAGCTCCCCCTCACATCATCAGCGAGCTGAGGTAAATATTTTTTTTTTTTTTTAACTCTTATTTTTTTTTTGTTTAAACCCTATATCCATGTATTATGGTTTGACAGGAAGTTGATTCAGTGGAGCTTCCAGGAGGAGACATGCAGGGTGGAGAGACACAAGGAGGGGGTGCGCAGAGTGTAAGTTTAGCACATACACACATACATAATGCTACACCCAACACAAACATTCATCACAGTGCACACACAATAACTACGCATCCATCCAAACAAAATTTTTTTTTATTTTACAGTCTTCAGAATCCGGTGCCCGCACTAGAGCGACTCCCAGGACATCCCAGGGTCGTCGAGGTGATGCCTCTGGTGGTCGGCAAACGGTAAGTAACCCTACTTGGATAATTGAGTAAATGAACATCATGTGTTTGAATAGAATGTAATTTTTTATTTTTTTTTTTCTTCACAGGTTTCACAGCGTGCTCCCCGGAGACAACTCGAGGAGGGTGTGATAATAGACACCGATGACCTCATCCATGAGGTTGAAAACCGGAGCCGCTGTGGAACATGGGAAACTGTTTACACGCCGACCAACCACCCGACGGCTCTGGGATGAGTCCTGTTCTGCAGTTATAGAGAACTGGGAGGAGCTCGATGCGAGGGCCAGGGATTTAGTGCGTAAGTATTACAACTTCAGTAACGTATATTCCAGCATGTGAAGTGTTGAATACTAAACCCCTTTTTTTTTCCTTCACAGGTGACAGGGTTATCACACGGTGGCGGTCGTTCAGGGATCGCTTCAAGAGGGACTACAACAAGGAGATGCAGGCCCCGAGTGGATCGGGAGGACGCCGGGGACCCCAGTACAAAAACTACAGAGCCCTGGCGTTCCTCCGATCGACTATGGTGAGCAGAAGGTAAATATTCCACAAACCATTTCTGTAGTAGAAATGTTTAAATGTTTAACCAAATTTTTTTTCAGCAAAGTTAAATTAAATATCAATATCTTTAATATATTTTTTTTTCTCCTTTTTAGCACCATCTGCAGCACTCGGGAGCCTGCATCAGAGTTGCGTCCCTCTGGAGTGATCCCTTGTGAGACCGCCCCCGGTGACCACATCGATGTATCCGACCCCTCTCTACCTACCTTCTTGTCTCGTCCCTCTATCCCCTCCACTAGCACTGGAGCAGCAGGGCAGACTTCATCACATGAAGCTGCTGGTGACGACTTGTTCCCTGTTCCCCACTCCTCAGACACTGCCGCAACATCTCGACCAACTTTTGGTTCTGGCCGGCAGCGTCTGAGGAGTCAGGAAAGGATGACCTTGTCTGACTGTTTGAGTCTAAACTCATCTGTCCAGCATGGTTTCCAGAATTATGGACAATGTTTATCTTCTGGGTTGACCATGATCAATCAAAGTATCATGGAACTCAGAAGATACATGGAACAGATGAATTTAGAATCAAACCAGATGCCGAGACATATCTTTTTTCAATCCGTTGTCCGGCAAATGGAAGGTTTAAGTAGAATCATAGAATCCTCCCCCTGTCCATCCTCCCTCTGTCCATCCTTCCCCTGTCTATCCTTCCCCTGTCTATCCTTCCCCTGTCTATCCTTCCACAGTCCATCCTTCCCCCGTCCATCCTTCCACCACCATCCATCATACAACCATCCCTCCTCCTACCACTCCCTCTCCTTTCTCTAGTTCCCCATTCCATTCTTCCCAGTACCTTCCTTCCCCATTGCATTATACCCCAATGCCCTCTCACTATACCCACCCCCACATACACCTTCAATGTACCCACAAACCTCGTCTGTCCATCCACTTCCGTCCCAACCACATGTTTTAAACCCCCCTTCCACTTCTGATCCTCACCAACTCCCTCCCCAGTCCTCTACCCCCCCCTCGATGTGGTCAACCCTGTTAACCCCTCCGATACTATCTTCACCCAACATTTTCATCATTTGTAATGTAATTTCTTTTTTCTTAAAAAAAAATAAATAAATAAAAAATTTTACAAAAAAGGTTAAGATATACCAACCAAAAAAAACTTAAAAAAAAAAAAAACTTTGAAAAATTCACAAATAAACAATGTGGTTTTTTTTCAAAGAACTTTATTGTGTTGTTTCTTTTTCGTTCTTTATTTCTTGGGAAATATTCAAAGTACACCAGTGCTGTAAAAGGTAAACAAAACACAACACTTGGTAACACAACACTGGATAACATTTCACAGTACCCCGGTGGTGTACAAGGTAAAAAAACGAACACTTGGTAACACAACATTTGGTACCCAACACTTGGTAACATTGCAAAGTGTAAAACTTTAAAAAAAAAAAAACAACACTTGGTAAAACAAAACACGTGGTAACACAATGCTTGGTAAAACCCAACACTTGGTATCATTTCACAGTGTAAAAGTTGAAAAAAAATCAACACTGGGTAACACAATGCTATACCCAACACTTGGTAACATTTCAAAGTGTAAAAGTAAAAAAAACAAACAAACACTTGGTACTCACAATTGGTATATTACAAAAAAACATTATATCATGTCATCTTGCCAGTCCACTTGTCCCTCTGGTGTCAGAAAATAGTCTGCAAAGGTGTCCCTCATTCTTGCCACTGAGCCAGTACTCCGAAAAGTTTGCTGCTCATAATCCCACAAGGTGGTTTCAGACAGATTGTCTTCTATGGAAACAGGTTCCTTTGAAAGGACAAAGTTGTGCAGGATGACACAGGCCTTCACCACCTCATCCACAGTCTCTGTTTTCATTTTAATGGCCGTTAACAAGACTCTTCATTTGGCAGTTAAAATTCCAAACGCGCACTCCACCACTCTGCGCGCTCTGGTCAATCGATAGTTATAGATTCTTTTCCGGTGTGTTAATCCACGACTATCATATGGCTTGAGTAGGTGTTTAGAAAGCTGAAAAGCATCGTCACCAACGCACACAAAAGGCATTGGTGGGCCTGTTGTTCCAGGGAGTGGTCTTGGAGGTGGGAAGTCAAAATTGTCTCCATACAAGCGACGGCCCATGGTGGACATCTTGAAGACCTGAGAATCGTTTGAACGCCCATATGCACCAATGTCCACGGCAATGAATTTGCAGTTTGCGTCCGAAATGGCCATAAGCACAATAGAAAAGTATTTCTTATAGTTGTAAAACTGTGAACCAGATCCCATAGGTTTCACAATCCTGATATGCTTGCCATCCACGGCACCGATGCAGTTTGGAAACTGGCAGATTTGTTGAAACTTGTCGGCAATCTCCAGCCACCTCTCCTGTGTTGGCTCTGGGATGTATTCCTCCTGTAGAGAATCCCACAATGCCCGGCAGGTCTGTTGTACAATTCCAGAAATAGTTCAAATCCCGATCCGGAACTGGTAATGGAGGGAGGTGAAGGATTCTCCAGTTGTCAGGAATCTGTTAAAAGAAGGGGAAAAAAAGTAAAATTAATACAAACTACAAGCCATAACATAACAATAAAATCCTGCAGAATCTGAAACATTTTAAAAAGTAGATAACTTACGGAAGGGTCACCATCAAATGCTCCGCCGGTGAAATAGAAAACCGCATTTGTGTGTCCCTTCTCCGGATTTGTTCCCCAACACGATCCACCAATATCTCGAATAGGTCCTGCCTCATGCGCACGTAGTTGAAGAACTTGTCCAGATTATCCCTCAATTCCAGGTACAATGTGGAAAAAACGCCACGGGTGAACCTCTGCGCATTAATGGGATGAATTCACTGGCGCCGTCTCCTCTGATGCCGGAGTCGCAGTCTTCTCTTCTCCCTCTCTAGAGCAATAATTGCCAACCGATTGCAGTGAAGATCAAAGTCCACACAGAAGCTGTCAATACTCGCAATAACTCCTTCCATCGCTGCCACTAGCTCTAAATCCTTTCAAAGATATTGTATTACAACACCCTAGATACAGTTTTCCCTAGTTTCCAGTATCCAATCACATTTGGGAGCATTCTCCAAGAGCCAATAATATTTGGGAGCATCCCATTTTGGAGGTGTGGAAAAACGGATCAGCAAGAAAACGGATCCAACGGATGTGAAAAACGGATGCCAACAGATGAAATGGATCCGGTTTTTGACGGATCCATACAAAAATCTGTATAGCGGATCCGTAAAAAAACGGATCCGTACCATCAGCTGGCATCCGTTTTTAAACATTTTTACCGGATCCGCCATTTTCATTTTGGCGGATTTTGACTGATGGCAAAAAACTGAAGTATGAAACAGGCCTAACAGGGGAGAAAGAAATGGTAAATGGGCGTGGCCTGGAGTCTGGCGGGGGCGAGGTCAGAACTTGCGCCTGTTTCGGCCATCTCCACTATGAGGGCTACTGAGGAGGTGATGGAGCAGCAAGGACACCATGATGATGCTAGGACTGATGTCTGAACGTGGCCTCTCCATCTCTGGAACATTCTTCCTTGATTTCATGCATGGAGAGGAGCCTGGGCAGCCCCCGCGAGTGACGGCTCAGACCCTCTGAGGAAAAAGAAACTGTGTTAGTGATACCAGTGAGGAGATGACGGCGCCATGTCCGCAGGTGGAAGGCCGCCACAATGCTGGCCAGAAGACTGTTAGCTCAGAGGCGCGGACAATCCTGAGCAAAGTTTAGCGTCTGCTTTATTATGTTTGCTGGATTTACAGGGTGGATCAGGCAGCGCTGAGATGACATCTACACAAAGTGGAGGGATTAGCGGCCTGAGCGCAGTGTACACCGCTCCTTAATCTCCTCAATCCTCAGGGGTGAAAGGCCGCTCCGTTACATCAGCAGCAGCAGCTTGTGTGAAGAGTCTGAGCCGCTAATCCCTTCAGGAAATGAGGCCGCTGCTTTCTTGTCTCTGAGTAAACGCCTTAACATCAGCGAGGCACAAAGACTTCTGAAGGGGGGATGAGCACAGATCAATGGCAGGTCAGGAGACGAGCAGAAAATGCAAGCCTGAGCTCCTCGGCCCTCACTTCACTGGGGAACTCGGACAACAAGCACATGAAATATCACATATTATACAAAAACCCCGCAGCAGCCCCCGGGTGTCATCACACGTAAACCCCACAGCAGCCCCCGGGTGTCATCATACATAAACCCAACAACAGCCCCCGGGTGTTATCACATGAAACTCCGCAGCAGCCCCCAGGTGTCATCACACATAAACCCAACAACAGCCCCCGGATGTCATCACACGTAAACGCACAACAGTCCCCTGAGTGTCATCACACGTAAACTCCACAGCAGCCCCTGGGTGTCATCACACGTAAACCCCACAACAGCCCCCGGGTGTCATCACACGTAAACCCCACAACAGCCCCCAGGTGTCATCACACGTAAACCCCACAACAGCCCCCGGGTGTCATCACACGTAGACCCCACAACAGCCCCCGGGTGTCATCAAACGTAAACCCCACAGCAGCCCCCGGGTGTCAAACGTAAACCCCACAACAGCCCCCGGGTGTCATCACACGTAAACCCCACAACAGCCCCCGGGTGTCATCACACGTAAACCCCACAACAGTCCCCGGGTGTCATCACACATAAACCCCACAACAGCCCCCGGGTGTCATCAAACGTAAACCCCACAGCAGTCCCCGGGTGTCATCATACATAAACCCCACAACAGCCCCCGGGTGTCATCATACATAAACCCCACAACAGCCCCCGGGTGTTATCACACATAAAACCCCACAGCAGCCCCCGGGTGTTATCACACATAATCCCCACAGCAGCCCCCGGGTGTCATCACACGTAAACGCACAACAGCCCCCGGGTGTTATCACACATAAAACCCCACAGCAGCCCCCGGGTGTTATCACACATAATCCCCACAGCAGCCCCCGGGTGTCATCACACGTAAACCCCACAACAGCCCCCGGGTGTTATCACACATAAAACCCCACAGCAGCCCCCGGGTGTTATCACACATAATCCCCACAGCAGCCCCCGGGTGTCATCACACGTAAACCCCACAACAGCCCCCGGGTGTTATCACACATAAAACCCCACAGCAGCCCCCGGGTGTTATCACACATAATCCCCACAGCAGCCCCCGGGTGTCATCACACGTAAACGCACAACAGCCCCCGGGTGTTATCACACATAAAACCCCACAGCAGCCCCCGGGTGTTATCACACATAATCCCCACAGCAGCCCCCGGGTGTCATCACACGTAAACCCCACAACAGCCCCCGGGTGTTATCACACATAAAACCCCACAGCAGCCCCCGGGTGTTATCACACATAATCCCCACAGCAGCCCCCGGGTGTCATCACACGTAAACCCCACAACAGCCCCCGGGTGTTATCACACATAAAACCCCACAGCAGCCCCCGGGTGTTATCACACATAATCCCCACAGCAGCCCCCGGGTGTTATCACACATAAACCCCACAGCAGCCTCCGGGTGTTATCACACATAAACCCCACAGCAGCCCCCGGGTTTTATCACACATAAACCCCACAGCAGCCCCCAGGTGTTATCACACATAAACCCCACAGCAGCCCCCAGGTGTTATCACATGTAATCTCTGCAGCAGCCCCCAGGTGTTATCACATGTAATCTCTGCAGCAGCCCCCAGGTGTCATCACACATAAAACCCACAGCAGCCCCCGGGTGTCATCACACATAAACCCCACAGCAGCCCCCAGGTGTCATCACACATAAAACCCCACAGCAGCCCCCGGGTGTCATCACACATAAACCCCACAGCAGCCCCCGGGTGTCATCACACATAAACCCCACAGCAGCCCCCGGGTGTTATCACACATAAACCCCACAGCAGCCCCCGGGTGTTATCACACATAAACCCCACAGCAGCCCCCGGGTGTCATCACACATAAACCCCACAGCAGCCCCCGGGTGTTATCACACATAAACCCCACAGCAGCCCCCGGGTGTTATCACACATAAACCCCACAGCAGCCCCCGGGTGTTATCACACATAAACCCCACAGCAGCCCCCGGGTGTCATCACACATAAACCCCACAGCAGCCTCCGGGTGTTATCACACATAAACCCCACAGCAGCCCCCGGGTTTTATCACACATAAACCCCACAGCAGCCCCCAGGTGTTATCACACATAAACCCCACAGCAGCCCCCGGGTGTCATCACACATAAACCCCGCAGCAGCCCCCGGGTGTCATCACACATAAACCCCACAGCAGCCCCCGGGTGTTATCACACATAAACCCCGCAGCAGCCCCCGGGTGTCATCACACATAAACCCCGCAGCAGCCCCAGGTGTTATCACACATAAACCCCACAGCAGCCCCCGGGTGTCATCACACATAAACCCCACAGCATCCCCCAGGTGTCATCACACATAAACCCCACAGCATCCCCCGGGTGTCATCACACATAAACCCCACAGCAGCCCCCAGGTGTCATCACACATAAACCCCGCAGCAGCCCCCAGGTGTTATCACACATAAACCTCACAGCAGCCCCCGGGTGTTATCACACATAAACCCCACAGCAGCCCCCGGGTGTTATCACACATAAACCCCACAGCAGCCCCCAGGTGTTATCACATGTAATCTCTGCAGCAGCCCCCAGGTGTTATCACACATAAACCCCACAGCAGCCCCCAGGTGTCATCACACATAAACCCCACAGCAGCCCCCAGGTGTTATCACACATAAACCCCGCAGCAGCCCCCGGGTGTTATCACACATAAACCCCACAGCAGCCCCCAGGTGTTATCACATGTAATCTCTGCAGCAGCCCCCGGGTGTTATCACACATAAACCCCGCAGCAGCCCCCAGGTGTTATCACACATAAACCCCACAGCAGCCCCCGCGTGTCATCACACATAAAACCCCACAGCAGCCCCCGGGTGTCATCACACATAAACCCCACAGCAGCCCCCAGGTGTTATCACATGTAATCTCTGCAGCAGCCCCCGGGTGTCATCACACATAAACCCCACAGCAGCCCCCGGGTGTCATCACACATAAAACCCCACAGCAGCCCCCGGGTGTTATCACACATAAACCTCACAGCAGCCCCCGGGTGTCATCACACATAAACCTCACAGCAGCCCCCGGGTGTCATCACACATAAAACCCCACAGCAGCCCCCGGGTGTTATCACACATAAAACCCCACAGCAGCCCCCGGGTGTTATCACACATAATCCCCACAGCAGCCCCCGGGTGTTATCACACATAAAACCCCACAGCAGCCCCCGGGTGTTATCACACATAATCCCCACAGCAGCCCCTGGGTGTTATCACACATAAACCCCACAGCAGCCCCCGGGTGTTATCACACATAAACCCCACAGCAGCCTCCAGGTGTTATCACACATAATCCCCACAGCAGCCCCTGGGTGTTATCACACATAAACCCCACAGCAGCCCCCGGGTGTTATCACACATAAACCCCACAGCAGCCTCCAGGTGTTATCACACATAAACCCCACAGCAGCCCCCAGGTGTTATCACACATAAACCCCACAGCAGCCCCTGGGTGTTATCACACATAAACCCCACAGCAGCCCCCGGGTGTTATCACACATAAACCCCACAGCAGCCCCCGGGTGTTATCACACATAAACCCCACAGCAGCCCCCGGGTGTTATCACACATAAACCCCACAGCAGCCCCCAGGTGTTATCACACATAAACCCCACAGCAGCCCCCAGGTGTTATCACACATAAACCCCACAGCAGCCCCTGGGTGTTATCACACATAAACCCTGCAGCAGCCCCCGGGTGTCATCACACATAAAACCCCACAGCAGCCCCCGGGTGTTATCACACATAAACCCTGCAGCAGCCCCCGGGTGTCATCACAAATAAAACCCCACAGCAGCCCCTGGGTGTTATCACACATAAACCCCACAGCAGCCCCCAGGTGTTATCACATGTAATCTCTGCAGCAGCCCCCAGGTGTTATCACATGTAATCTCTGCAGCAGCGCCCAATGGTTATCACATCACACATAAACCGCACAGCAGCCCCTGCAGCAAGGAGCAATAATTTTGCAGAGTCATAGAAGAATACCTGTGTGCCCCGGTTGTGCTGTTCCGTCTAAGTTATGCTTCTATGGTTTCCATAGATTGTATTATTTTCCATGCTGTGTATAATCTAGTCTTGCATGTGCTCTGCTGCCATCTGCTGGTCGTTTTTCTATATAGCAGCCTGAAGTTAAGTAGTTCTTGTACATGCCTTTCACTTCCGGTTCAGTGGTCAAGCCTTCTTCTTCCTCCAAGCAGCCATTGTTAGTTTCACTTTCTCTGGCTGAGACATGCTTTGCACCGAGCTGTGAAAGGCATCAGTTTTCGACCACTTTGCTGTACCACTTTGGTTGTTACACCTACATTTCTGGAGAAGTACTGCATTAACAGTCATATGTATGTCCGGATTTCAAAATAAAGCAGTCTGGACAACCCCTGGTGTGCATCATCTCTCTGGATGCCGAACGGCATTGGTCCTGTCTGCTCTGCATTGAGGAAGTGAAGGTAGGAATCTCTCCCAGCCCCTATTCATCAGCCACATCTTCATTCTAGTGATGGGCAGTCCGGCTCTTTTTGGTGATCCAGTTCTTATGGCTCCGCTCACCAAAAAGAGACGGCATACTTGTGCCGGCGTCCGAAACTCCACCCACTTTCTAAGGACCAATTAAATTGCTGAATGGGCGGTGTTTTGTTCGGGTGGGCGGAGTTACATCTGCCGAACAGCAGAATTTTATGCCCAGTGAGAGCCATTCAGGCATTTTAGTGGCTCTCACTGGGGTTCCGGCTCCCATCGTTCACAGCAGGGAGCCGGCTCTTTGTGTCGGATCATTCGCGAATGACACATCACTACATTCGCCTCATGCGGAGACAGAACACCGGTCAGAATCTTCGGACCCTTCCAGGCGCTGATGTATTTTTGGTGGTGGTTGTCTTGGCCGATAAATATCTGACTCTTCACAGTTGTTACCAAGTGCGAGTGTTTGTAGCTTGGTCCCTTGATGTTGAAGGGACTTGGTCATCACAATCTGCATGGGCTCCTCAGAGAGGGTGATCTGTGCACAAGTCTCAGGGCTCATTCACACCTCTAATTTTCACGTCTGTGTTTTTTACAGATGCTACTCGTACTTGAAATAGTCAATGGAGGCATTCACATTTCTGTGATTTTTCCAGAACCAAGAGGTCAGTGGAAAATTGTGAGACATATCCGATTTTTATATGAGGGTCGTACCAAAATCAGCAATGCAAGTCTATGGGTCCGTGAAAAGTTGGATGACATAAGGCTGACACTCGGATGACACTCGAATCAAAGTCTGATCAGAATAATTGGGCCTTTTTTCCTCATACATGGAAGATACAGATGTGTGAATGAGCCCTTAGGAGGTGGCACAGTGTCAGCCATGCTTTTGTCCGCGTTCACACAACAGATTGTTGAGACATGGCAGAATCATGGGAGTCAGGCACTGCACTAACGTCCTTGATTTGGGCTGGGAACCCAGAATGAAACTGATGGTGAAGGATCGGGACCCCACTGTGAGTCAGCGCCAAAGCTCTGTACAGTAATCCTTAGCAGGATGCCACTCCTGACAGAGGGCAGGTAGGTCACTTTCTGTGAAAGGTACTCGGGTTGTCATACAGGAGCCCTAATGCCTCAAAAAACAAGTCTACAGTGGAGCGTCAAGGGGATGGAAAAGGCCCGAGCCTTTGGGTCACCCTGCAGCACAGATATGATGAGTCCCATCTGCAGCTCTCAGAACCAGACAAAGGTAGCCTGACCCTGAAAACAGACCTACAGGTGTTGAGGAGAGCCTTATGATCAAATACTTATGTCAAGGGGTCCTTCTCCGATACCACACAATCAACATCACAACTTAATTAATCTCAAGACATAAGAGATTGAGAGGAACTACCGATAAAGTATATTATTTCACCTTACATGAGCTTTTTCAGTTCAAAGTGTGACACTAAAGATGGCTGCCATTTCCTGTTTCACCACACACCATGTGCTCAATGTGCTGGTCTCCAAGATGATGCCCACCCTGATGACCTCATGGATCCGCTCGCGATGACACCCACTCTGATGACCTCATGGACCCACCTAGCCTGATGACCTCATGGATCCACCCACAATGACGCCCACTCTGATGACTTCATGGATCCGCCCATGGACTAGCTCACTGCCCAACCCACTACCCAATGGAATACATCCAATCGTTCCCATTTTAGAGCTAACCGAGCCCCCTTACAGGGGATATATAAACCTATGTTTGGATTAATAAAGCCTCTTTGGAGCTGTGCCATAGATTGATCAAAGAGAAATTACATGCGACTGTCTCTGGTGTGATTTCTTTAGTGCGCACTGATCAATATCCATTGGGCCAGGAGCAGGCAACTAGTGAACATTTCTTATTGTTCAACCTAACACAGGCACCTGCATATTTGTCAGGCAGGTTACCCCTGCCTTCAGAATAGGTCAAGAAAGGTTCCACAGGACCTTTTTGTCTCAGCGATCCTGATCCTGAAACTATCAGATCCTTACAGCCAACAGGTCCTGCAACTGATCCATAACTTGTTGGAACAGGTACTCTATCATGGTGGCACTATTTGTGGCAGCTTGGTAACTGCTAACATTGCTCCAGCGTTAGGCTTAGCATTATCCCTACATTTACCCCTGTACAGAGCTCTGGACTTACACAGGGATCCCAGGGCTGCAGCAATGGAGCTAGCTGCTGACCAGTGCAGCAAACTGACAGCAAGAAGGTTCAGCACACGAGGTCATATCTGGGGTAAAATGAGAAAGTGGGTATTCAAAATACCAGGTCAGACAACAGGATATGCAAATACCGCACAACAGGAGCAATGGATGAGAGAGACCAGGTCCAGCTGAACTAATAACTGGCAGCCACACACTGCTGGGGTTTATATAGAAGGAGCTATCCACCACTTCCAGCAGACAGCGAATTACATACCAGCTCGTTGTCACATACACAGGTGGACAGGAAGGGACAACTAGTCTCAGCAATTTTAGAGTATGTGCACACGTTGAGCATTTTGTGTGCAGAAATTTCTGCATCACTTGGCAGGAAAACACAGCATCAGAAACGTTGTGTTTTTGGGGTGTTTTTCCCTGCATTTTTTCTGTGTATTTAATGGGTGAAAGATGCAGGCAGCAACAACACACAGAGAATTGACACTGCAGATTATTGTCACGACCATAAGCGTTGGTCCAGCAGACGACACAACAAACACCAACAACGGGATAGGAAAAGAAGAAGGGAACGAGGGATGGGGCAGCTCCTAACGCAGCCTGTGTCTATCCCTAAGCTCCCCTAACGCCCTATGCGGGTTCTTCTCCCTGCTGCCGCCACGTACCTGGTCCCTAGCTGTCACCTCATTACACTGTGCACTGGCCTGCAAGGACGCTAGCGTCACCACTACAGCTGTTGTAAACACAGGAGATAGTGACAAGCACGAGGCAGACAAGGTAGATAAAGAAGCCACTTAGCTCCAGGGTCTGCTGAAAAGCTCCACAGTGCAGCGGAAACAGGACCCCGAAATCCACAGAAGCAGCAGATTCAGCGCTGTCACCAGAGAGCTGCAACGCCGAGGCTGGACTCCATAGAATAACTCTATCACCAACAGCCAGCTGATGCGTCATGTCACCATTTAAAGGATGGTGGGAGCGGTCACCACCCACATCAGCTGACCAGCCATACAGCAGCTTACAGGTAAGGAAAACTGACATTAACCCTTGCTGGCACCAAAGCAAAAAAACGTTTAAATTAAAGCAGAGCCAGAGCTGCCGCAAATCCAAAAATGGATTGTGACAATTGTTTTCTGCACCAAATCTGCAAATCAAAAATACTCAATGTGTGCATGAGACATCAGGTTTATCATTCGCTATGCTGGCATCAGGTTTTGTTTTGGCTTTGTCACAAATCCGCGCAGAAAGCAACGCGACAAAAACGCACCAAATCTGCAACGTGTGCAGACAGCCTTACAGCTAAATGCCACACGCTGCCGTCATCCAGCAATAAGTGTGGTATCAGTGTGGTACAACCTAGCGACCAAAGCAGATGCTATAATGATCTGATGCCACCTGGGAGGGTTGTGCGAAAGGTCATGATGTCACAACGAGTCCAGTGACCTTGCACATGTTTGCACAGGTCCCTCCCAGGTCTCGTCAGAGGTAGACGTTCCAGCTCAATGTGAGAGGTTGGGTGTCACGACTCTTGTCGAGTGACCCAGGATCAGGGGCTCCTTCCCTCTCTCTAACGCTAGGTGCGCTCAAACTCATCCTGTTCCCTGGGTTACTTCTGATGGTGAAGATGCTGGGGCCACGTACCTTGCCTTAGCTCCTGAATCTGCCCCCAGTCTGTACCTTTCCCTCACCCAGGGAAGAGGAGAGTAGTAGTGTATCGTAATACACCAACCAGACTAACAACGTAATACGAACAGGAATAATGAAAAATAATAAACATATAAATATACTGACATATAACAGACGAATGCACCAGGGAGTGGAGGATGGGGTTAAACCAAAGTAGGAGAAGAAAGGGAATTATCCCACACCCAAAACCAAGAAACAATTATCCACCAAACGCCTTCTCCAATAATAACCAAAAACCTCCAGCCCATGCAGCATAAGCTAGCAGGAGATGGGAGTGGCTAACAGTGCACAGCTGAGAGCCTTAATGCAGGAAAGCTTCCAGGATCTCTGAGCTGAGCAGATTAACCCCTGCACTGCTAAAAGAAAACTGCACTGTTTAATAAGGTGAAGTGCTTCTAATCAGTGTAGGAGTAGGAGAAATCGGACAATGCGGTCTTCTGCATCTTCTGTGTCGTGGTAAACCCACTGACATCAGAGATTCCAGAACAAGCATAGCATTGACGGACTGCGTTAACGCTATTAGCATAATGCCATCACGTTATGCTATACTGCTAGCGCAGATGCTTTATCTGCGCTAACGGTGACGGACCGCCGAACGCTGCAGCCCACGTCCGAGGGTCCGTCACAGAATGACGGGACATCGCTAGCGCATGCCGATTTATGGCATGCGCTAGCGATGTGCTACTAATAGAAGTGAATGACAGCGTTAACGAATTGCATAACACCGCGTTATGCTGCGGTGTAGCGCAATCCGTTAAGCGGACTGCCTGAACGCAATGTGAACCCAGCCTAAGACAGGTCCTGAAGAGCCAGCACAAAGGGAAGAATAAAATCCTCGCCATCAATACATACTGTATGCCCTGCAAGTTATCAGATACCCTGCTGGCATAGTGTGCTGGCCAAAAGAAGAGATGGAAGCTGCAGACATGAAGACACGAAAGCTCCTCACAACGCATGGAGGTCTCCACCCTAAGTCTACCACCCAAAGATTATATACCAACAGAAAGGAGGGTGGTCAAGGCTTGATAAGCATCCAAGCCACCATCACGGATGAAACAAGGAGTATCCAGGAATACATGAGATGAATGGCACCAGAAGATGAGCTGCTGAGAGAAAGCCTAAGGCAGCAACAACAACAGATCTGGAAGGAAGAACAGGAACATGAAGGGCCATGGCAAGACAAGCTGCTGCATGGGATATACCATCGACAGATAATGAGGTGGCTGACATGGAGAAATCCTAGTAATGGCTGGAGAAAGCTGGAATCCGAGACAGCACAGAGGCGGCAAATCATAGCGGCACAAGAGCAAGCACTAAGCACCAGATCCATAGAAGCAGGAATTTACCACACAAGACCCAAGGTGCAGACTATGCAAAGAAACCTCAGAAACCGTCCAACACATAGTGGCAGGATGCAAAATGCAAGAACAGCGTATACTGAACGCCACAACCAAGTAGCGGGAATTGTATACAGGACCATCTGTGCAGCATATGGGCTAAGCCCCCCTAAGTCCAGGTGGGAGACCCCAGAAAAAGTGGTGGAAAATGAAAAGGCTAAAATCCTGTGGGACTTCAAAATCCAGACGGATAAGCAGGTGTTGGCTAACCAACCAGACATTGTCATAGTAGACAGGGATCAGAAGAAAGCAATGATAATAGATGTGGCAGTGCCAAGTGACAGCAACATCGGAAAGAAGGAATATGAGAAGCTGGAGAAATACCAGGCCTCAAAGGAGAACCGGAGAAGATGTGGAAGGTGAAGGCCACAGTGATTCCAGTGGTGATAAGAGAACTTGGAGCAGAGACCTGTAAGTTGGAAGAATGGCTGCAACAGATGCCAGAAGCAACATCTGAGCTCTCTGTCCAGAAAAGGGCAATGTTGGGAACAGCAAAGACCCTGCGCAGAACCCTCAAACTCCCAGGCTTCTGGTAGAGGTCCCGAGAATGAGGAGGGACAGAAAAAAAGACCACCCCCATTGGGGGGTGAAAAGGAAGTTTTTTTAATATATATAATGTAAGATGGTACTGGTACATCCTCAGACTGAATTAAAAGTGTCCTTGCTGTGTTGAGTCTCAAATTATCAGAAACGCCATCTTGAAGCTCATAGGGAATGCCAATCTCTCCAACACAGGGCTTCTCTAAGTCTTTAGGGATAAGGCCTCACATGGCCTAGCTCAAGATGATGTGTTTTTGGTTTCCTCACTGAGTCGGCTCATGTCAAGCCGAACAATGTGTCCCAGGGTCACCAACAGATCCAGAGTTGCAGTTTCACTCCCATCTGAACTCACCTTTGACTCTGCCCAACTGTCAACAGTGAAAACCCCATGCTGCCCTCTATTGTCCAGATCATATACTACATCACAAATCTTCAACAATACATTAAGCTTTGATTAATGGTTACAGTAGATCTAGAATTGTTGAGTTGTGAGATTTCTGCACTCACAGCACCATGTTTTGGTATCGTTACCAGACTAGACAGTCGGAGGTCATTCCTGGGGCCACAATTAGTCAGTATTCTGTGTGCGCTATGGTTCGCCTCGGATTAGTAAGACAAATCATTTGTACTTTCTCTCCTCCTACACAAGTTACTTGTTATGTCCTTGGAGCTGAGAAGTCGTCTTCTGGGATGCTTCAATCCAGCTTGGCGTCCCTGTGATGTGCAAATGAAGGATAGATTACCCGGATACTGAGTGCCTGGGCACAGATTTAGCAAAACTCCTGAAAACCTAAATGAGATGCAGAACCTGGGAAGAACAGGTCTAATGAGTGAATGGTCCAGCCAGAGCCTGCCCTGAGCAGAACCCGGGCCAGGGTGAAGTTCTCAGGTCCCTCTGTCCAACACAAATGATTCACTGTCTTCACCCCTACATCACTCACCTGTAGTTCGAGACACCCACATCCACAGCTCAGCAGGGCATGGGTGTTGTTGGGGCTGCTTGAAAAAGATGATGGACAGCTGAAATATGAAACGACAGAATCAGGTAGAATGAGCTGTGATGACTTTCCAGGCCTGTTCTGTGCACTTAGAAAATGGAGCGTTTACTCCTCATCAACTGATCTTCACTGATCCACATTAGAGCCATAGGCCCCGCCACCGGACCTGCACGTCCTTGTGTCTCATTATCCAGCACACCTGTAATGAGAGGTGTGATCAGCTGCTGGGCTGTGGCTCCTGGGGTTGATCTCCACAAATCCGGTCCCATCCTTTATGCATCAAAATAGAAAGATGAAGAATATTGAAACCAAATGCAAGAACAGAACTTCTGTAGGTAAAAAAAGGTGGAAGTGAAGGTTGGTTGATTTTGTGGGTGTCTATGCCTTGCTGTATTTTGTGGGTGGCTTGGATGTTTGGGTGAGCTTATGCCTCGTATTTTGTGAGTGTCTATGCCTCGTATTTTGTGAGTGTCTATGCCTCGTATTTTGTGGATGTCTATGCCTTGTTGTATTTTGTGAGTGTCTATGCCTTGTTGTATTTTGTGAGTGTCTATGTCTTGTTGTATTTTGTGGGTGCCTATGTCTTGCTGTATTTTGTGGATGTCCATGCCTTGCTGTATTTTGTGGGTGTCTATGTCTTGCTGTATTTTGTGGGCGTCTATGCCTTGTTGTATTTTGTGGGTGTCTATGCCTTGCTGTATTTTGTGAGTGTCTATGCCTTGCTGTATTTTGTGAGTGTCTATGCCTTGTTGTATTTTGTGAGTGTCTATGCCTTGCTGTATTTTGTGGGTGTCTATGTCTTGCTGTATTTTGTGGGCGTCTATGCCTTGTTGTATTTTGTGGGCGTCTATGCCTTGCTGTATTTTGTGAGTGTCTATGCCTTGCTGTATTTTGTGGGTGTCTATGCCTTGCTGTATTTTGTGGGTGTCTATGCCTTGTTGTATTTTGTGGGTGTCTATGCCTTGTTGTATTTTGTGGGTGTCTATGCCTTGTTGTATTTTGTGAGTGTCTATGCCTTGCTGTATTTTGTGAGTGTCTATGCCTTGTTGTATTTTGTGAGTGTCTATGTCTTGTTGTATTTTGTGGGTGCCTATGCCTTGTTGTATTTTGTGGGTGTCTCTGCCTTGTTGTATTTTGTGAGTGTCTATGCCTTGTTGTATTTTGTGGGTGTCTATGCCTTGCTGTATTTTGTGAGTGTCTATGCCTTGCTGTATTTTGTGAGTCTCTATGCCTTGTTGTATTTTGTGGGTGTCTATGCCTTGTTGTATTTTGTGGGTGCCTATGCCTTGTTGTATTTTGTGGGTGTCTCTGCCTTGTTGTATTTTGTGAGTGTCTATGCCTTGTTGTATTTTGTGGGTGTCTATGCCTTGCTGTATTTTGTGAGTGTCTATGCCTTGCTGTATTTTGTGAGTCTCTATGCCTTGTTGTATTTTGTGGGTGTCTATGCCTTGTTGTATTTTGTGAGTGTCTATGCCTTGTTGTATTTTGTGGGTGTCTATGCCTTGCTGTATTTTGTGGGTGTCTATGCCTTGCTGTATTTTGTGAGTGTCTATGCCTTGCTGTATTTTGTGAGTGTCTATGCCTTGTTGTATTTTGTGGGTGTCTGTGCCTTGTTGTATTTTGTGGGTGTCTATGCCTTGTTGTATTTTGTGAGTGTCTATGCCTTGTTGTATTTTGTGGGTGTCTATGCCTTGCTGTATTTTGTGGGTGTCTATGCCTTGTTGTATTTTGTGGGTGTCTATGCCTTGTTGTATTTTGTGGGTGTCTATGCCTTGCTGTATTTTGTGAGTGTCTATGCCTTGTTGTTTTTTGTGGGTGCCTATGCCTTGCTGTATTTTGTGGGTGTCTATGCCTTGCTGTATTTTGTGAGTGTCTATGCCTTGCTGTATTTTGTGAGTGTCTATGCCTTGTTGTATTTTGTGGGTGTCTATGCCTTGTTGTATTTTGTGAGTGTCTATGCCTTGTTGTATTTTGTGGGTGTCTATGCCTTGCTGTATTTTGTGAGTGTCTATGCCTTGCTGTATTTTGTGAGTGTCTATGCCTTGTTGTATTTTGTGGGTGTCTATGCCTTGTTGTATTTTGTGGGTGTCTATGCCTTGTTGTATTTTGTGAGTGTCTATGCCTTGTTGTATTTTGTGGGTGTCTATGCCTTGCTGTATTTTGTGAGTGTCTATGCCTTGTTGTATTTTGTGGGTGTCTATGCCTTGCTGTATTTTGTGAGTGTCTATGCCTTGTTGTATTTTGTGGGTGTCTATGCCTTGTTGTATTTTGTGAGTGTCTATGCCTTGTTGTATTTTGTGGGTGTCTATGCCTTGCTGTATTTTGTGAGTGTCTATGCCTTGCTGTATTTTGTGAGTGTCTATGCCTTGTTGTATTTTGTGGGTGTCTATGCCTTGTTGTATTTTGTGGGTGTCTATGCCTTGCTGTATTTTGTGAGTGTCTATGCCTTGCTGTATTTTGTGAGTGTCTATGCCTTGTTGTATTTTGTGGGTGTCTATGCCTTGTTGTATTTTGTGGGTGTCTATGCCTTGTTGTATTTTGTGAGTGTCTATGCCTTGTTGTATTTTGTGGGTGTCTATGCCTTGCTGTATTTTGTGAGTGTCTATGCCTTGCTGTATTTTGTGGGCGTCTATGCCTTGCTGTATTTTGTGAGTGTCTATGCCTTGTTGTATTTTGTGGGTGTCTATGCCTTGCTGTATTTTGTGGGTGTCTATGCCTTGCTGTATTTTGTGGGTGTCTATGTCTTGCTGTATTTTGTGGGTGTCTATGCCTTGCTGTATTTTGTGGGTGTCTATGCCTTGCTGTATTTTGTGAGTGTCTATGCCTTGTTGTATTTTGTGAGTGTCTATGCCTTGCTGTATTTTGTGAGTGTCTATGCCTTGTTGTATTTTGTGAGTGTCTATGCCTTGTTGTATTTTGTGGGTGCCTATGTCTTGCTGTATTTTGTGGGTGTCTATGCCTTGCTGTATTTTGTGAGTGTCTATGCCTTGTTGTATTTTGTGGGTGTCTATGCCTTGTTGTATTTTGTGAGTGTCTATGCCTTGCTGTATTTTGTGGGTTTCTGTGCCTTGCTGTATTTTGTGAGTGTCTATGCCTTGCTGTATTTTGTGGGTGTCTATGCCTTGCTGTATTTTGTGAGTGTCTATGCCTTGTTGTATTTTGTGAGTGTCTATGCCTTGTTGTATTTTGTGGGTGTCTATGCCTTGCTGTATTTTGTGGGTTTCTGTGCCTTGCTGTATTTTGTGGGTGTCTATGTCTTGTTGTATTTTGTGAGTGTCTATGCCTTGCTGTATTTTGTGAGTGTCTATGCCTTGCTGTATTTTGTGGGTGTCTATGTCTTGTTGTATTTTGTGGGTGTCTATGCCTTGCTGTATTTTGTGGGTGTCTATGCCTTGCTGTATTTTGTGAGTGTCTATGCCTTGCTGTATTTTGTGGGTGTCTATGCCTTGTTGTATTTTGTGGGTGTCTATGCCTTGCTGTATTTTGTGGGTGTCTATGCTTGCTGTATTTTGTGGGTGTCTATGTCTTGTTGTATTTTGTGGGTGTCTATGCCTTGCTGTATTTTGTGGGTGTCTATGCCTTGCTGTATTTTGTGGGTGCCTATGTCTTGCTGTATTTTGTGGGTGTCTCTGCCTTGTTGTATTTTGTGGATGCCTATGTCTTGCTGTATTTTGTGGATGCCTATGCCTTGCTGTATTTTGTGGATGCCTATGCCTTGTTGTATTTTGTGGATGCCCATGCCTTGCTGTATTTTGTGGGTGCCTATGTCTTGCTGTATTTTGTGGGTGTCTATGCCTTGTTGTATTTTGTGGGCGTCTCTGCCTTGTTGTATTTTGTGGATGCCTATGCCTTGCTTTATTTTGTGGGTGCCTATGTCTTGCTGTATTTTGTGGGTGTCTATGCCTTGCTGTATTTTGTGGATGCCTATGCCTTGTTGTATTTTGTGGATGCCTATGTCTTGCTGTATTTTGTGGGTGTCTATGTCTTGCTGTATTTTGTGGATGTCCATGCCTTGTTGTATTTTGTGGATACCCATGCCTTGCTGTATTTTGTGGATGTCCATGCCTTGTTGTATTTTGTGGATGTCCATGCCTTGTTGTATTTTGTGGATGCCTATGCCTTGCTGTATTTTGTGGGTGTCCATGCCTTGTTGTATTTTGTGGATACCCATGCCTTGTTGTATTTTGTGGGTGTCCATGCCTTGTTGTATTTTGTGGGTGCCTATGCCCTGCTGTATTTTGTGGATGTCCATGCCTTGTTATATTTTGTGGATGCCTATGTCTTGCTGTATTTTGTGGGTGTCTATGTCTTGCTGTATTTTGTGGATGTCCATGCCTTGCTGTATTTTGTGGATGTCCATGCCTTGTTGTATTTTGTGGGTGCCTATGTCTTGCTGTATTTTGTGGGTGTCTATGCCTTTCTGTATTTTGTGGATGTCCATGCCTTGTTGTATTTTGTGGGTGCCTATGTCTTGCTGTATTTTGTGGGTGTCTATGTCTTGCTGTATTTTGTGGGTGCCTATGTCTTGCTGTATTTTGTGGGTGTCTATGCCTTGCTGTATTTTGTGGATGTCCATGCCTTGTTGTATTTTGTGGGTGCCTATGTCTTGCTGTATTTTGTGGGTGCCTATGTCTTGCTGTATTTTGTGGATGCCTATGCCTTGCTGTATTTTGTGGATGCCTATGTTTTGCTGTATTTTGTGGGTGTCTATGCCTTGTTGTATTTTGTGGGTGTCTATGCCTTGCTGTATTTTGTGGGTTCCTATGCCTTGCTGTATTTTGTGGATGCCTATGCCTTGCTGTATTTTGTGGGTGTCTATGCCTTGCTGTATTTTATGGATGCCTATGCCTTGTTGTATTTTGTGGATGCCCATGCCTTGCTGTATTTTGTGGGTGTCTATGCCTTGCTGTATTTTGTGGGTGTCTATGCCTTGTTGTATTTTGTGGGTGTCTATGCCTTGTTGTATTTTGTGTATGTCCATGCCTTGCTGTATTTTGTGGATGTCCATGCCTTGTTGTATTTTGTGGATGCCCATGCCTTGCTGTATTTTGTGGGTGCCTATGTCTTGCTGTATTTTGTGGGTGTCTATGCCTTGTTGTATTTTGTGGGCGTCTCTGCCTTGTTGTATTTTGTGGATGCCTATGCCTTGCTTTATTTTGTGGGTGCCTATGTCTTGCTGTATTTTGTGGGTGCCTATGTCTTGCTGTATTTTGTGGGTGTCTATGCCTTGCTGTATTTTGTGGGTGTCTATGCCTTGCTGTATTTTGTGGATGCCTATGCCTTGCTGTATTTTGTGGGTGTCCATGCCTTGTTGTATTTTGTGGATACCCATGCCTTGTTGTATTTTGTGGATGCCCATGCCTTGTTGTATTTTGTGGGTGTCTATGCCTTGTTGAATTTTGTGGATGTCCATGCCTTGCTGTATTTTGTGGATGCCTATGTCTTGCTGTATTTTGTGGGTGTCTATGTCTTGCGGTATTTTGTGGATGTCCATGCCTTGTGGTATTTTGTGGGTGCCTACGTCTTGCTGTATTTTGTGGGTGTCCATGCCTTGTTGTATTTTGTGGGTGCCTATGCCTTGCTGTATTTTGTGGATGTCCATGCCTTGTTGTATTTTGTGGATGCCTATGTCTTGCTGTATTTTGTGGGTGTCTATGTCTTGCTGTATTTTGTGGATGTCCATGCCTTGTTGTATTTTGTGGGTGCCTATGTCTTGCTGTATTTTGTGGGTGCCTATGTCTTGCTGTATTTTGTGGGTGTCTATGTCTTGCTGTATTTTGTGGATGTCCATGCCTTGTTGTATTTTGTGGATGCCTATGCCTTGCTGTATTTTGTGGGTGCCTATGTCTTGTTGTATTTTGTGGATGCCTATGCCTTGTTGTATTTTGTAGATGCCTATGCCTTATTGTTTTTTGTGGGTGCCTATGTCTTGCTGTATTTTGTGGATGTCTATGCCTTGCTGTATTTTGTGGATGCCTATGCCTTGTTGTATTTTTTGGGTGTCTATGCCTTGCTGTATTTTGTGGGTGCCTATGCCTTGCTGTATTTTGTGGATGCCTATGCCTTGCTGTATTTTGTGGGTGTCTATGCCTTGCTGTATTTTGTGGATGCCTATGCCTTGCTGTATTTTGTGGATGTCCATGCCTTGTTGTATTTTGTGGATGCCTATGTCTTGCTGTATTTTGTGGGTGTCTATGTCTTGCTGTATTTTGTGGGTGTCTATGCCTTGCTGTATTTTGTGAGTGTCTATGCCTTGCTGTATTTTGTGGGTGTCTATGCCTTGTTGTATTTTGTGGGTGTCTCTGCCTTGTTGTATTTTGTGGATGCCTATGCCTTGCTGTATTTTCTGGGTGCCTATGTCTTGCTGTATTTTGTGGGTGTCTCTGCCTTGTTGTATTTTGTGGATGCCTATGTCTTGCTGTATTTTGTGGATGCCTATGTCTTGCTGTATTTTGTGGGTGTCTATGCCTTGCTGTATTTTGTGGATGCCTATGCCTTGTTGTATTTTGTGGATGCCCATGCCTTGCTGTATTTTGTGGGTGTCTATGCCTTGTTGTATTTTGTGGGTGTCTATGCCTTGTTGTATTTTGTGGATGTCCATGCCTTGCTGTATTTTGTGGATGTCCATGCCTTGTTGTATTTTGTGGATGCCCATGCCTTGCTGTATTTTGTGGGTGCCTATGTCTTGCTGTATTTTGTGGGTGTCTATGCCTTGTTGTATTTTGTGGGTGTCTCTGCCTTGTTGTATTTTGTGGATGCCTATGCCTTGCTGTATTTTGTGGGTGCCTATGTCTTGCTGTATTTTGTGGGTGTCTATGCCTTGCTGTATTTTGTGGATGCCTATGCCTTGTTGTATTTTGTGGATGCCTATGTCTTGCTGTATTTTGTGGATGTCCATGCCTTGTTGTATTTTGTGGATGCCTATGCCTTGCTGTATTTTGTGGATGTCCATGCCTTGTTGTATTTTGTGGATGCCTATGCCTTGCTGTATTTTGTGGATGTCCATGCCTTGTTGTATTTTGTGGATGCCCATGTCTTGTTGTATTTTGTGGGTGTCTATGCCTTGTTGTATTTTGTGGATGTCCATGCCTTGTTGTATTTTGTGGATGCCTATGCCTTGCTGTATTTTGTGGATGTCCATGCCTTGTTGTATTTTGTGGATGCCTATGCCTTGCTGTATTTTGTGGATGTCCATGCCTTGTTGTATTTTGTGGATGCCCATGCCTTGTTGTATTTTGTGGGTGTCTATGCCTTGTTGTATTTTGTGGATGTCCATGCCTTGTTGCATTTTGTGGGTGTCTATGCCTTGCTGTATTTTGTGGATGTCCATGCCTTGTTGTATTTTGTGGATGCCCATGCCTTGTTGTATTTTGTGGGTGTCTATGCCTTGTTGTATTTTGTGGATGCCCATGCCTTGCTGTATTTTGTGGGTGCCCATGCCTTGCTGTGTTTTGTGGATGTCCATGCCTTGTTGTATTTTGTGAGTGTCTATGCCTTGCTGTATTTTGTGGATGTCCATGCCTTGTTGTATTTTGTGGGTGCCTACGTCTTGCTGTATTTTGTGGGTGTCCATGCCTTGTTGTATTTTGTGGGTGCCTATGCCCTGCTGTATTTTGTGGATGTCCATGCCTTGTTGTATTTTGTGGATGCCTATGTCTTGCTGTATTTTGTGGGTGTCTATGTCTTGCTGTATTTTGTGGATGTCCATGCCTTGCTGTATTTTGTGGATGTCCATGCCTTGTTGTATTTTGTGGGTGCCTATGTCTTGCTGTATTTTGTGGGTGTCTATGCCTTTCTGTATTTTGTGGATGTCCATGCCTTGTTGTATTTTGTGGGTGCCTATGTCTTGCTGTATTTTGTGGGTGTCTATGTCTTGCTGTATTTTGTGGGTGCCTATGTCTTGCTGTATTTTGTGGGTGTCTATGCCTTGCTGTATTTTGTGGATGTCCATGCCTTGTTGTATTTTGTGGGTGTCTATGTCTTGCTGTATTTTGTGGATGTCCATGCCTTGTTGTATTTTGTGGATGCCTATGCCTTGCTGTATTTTGTGGATGTCCATGCCTTGTTGTATTTTGTGGGTGTCTATGCCTTGCTGTATTTTGTGGATGTCCATGCCTTGTTGTATTTTGTGGATGCCCATGCCTTGTTGTATTTTGTGGGTGTCTATGCCTTTCTGTATTTTGTGGATGTCCATGCCTTGTTGTATTTTGTGGGTGCCTATGTCTTGCTGTATTTTGTGGGTGTCTATGTCTTGCTGTATTTTGTGGGTGTCTATGCCTTGCTGTATTTTGTGGATGTCCATGCCTTGTTGTATTTTGTGGGTGCCTATGTCTTGCTGTATTTTGTGGGTGTCTATGTCTTGCTGTATTTTGTGGATGTCCATGCCTTGCTGTATTTTGTGGATGTCTATGTCTTGCTGTATTTTGTGAATGCCTATGTCTTGCTGTATTTTGTGGGTGTCTATGCCTTGCTGTATTTTGTGGATGTCCATGCCTTGTTGTATTTTGTGGGTGTCTATGTCTTGCTGTATTTTGTGGATGCCTATGTCTTGCTGTATTTTGTGGGTGTCTATGCCTTGCTGTATTTTGTGGATGTCCATGCCTTGTTGTATTTTGTGGGTGCCTATGTCTTGCTGTATTTTGTGGGTGTCTATGTCTTGCTGTATTTTGTGGATGTCCATGCCTTGCTGTATTTTGTGGGTGTCTATGCCTTGCTGTATTTTGTGGATGTCCATGCCTTGTTGTATTTTGTGGGTGTCTATGTCTTGCTGTATTTTGTGGGTTCCTATGTCTTGCTGTATTTTGTGGGTGCCTATGTCTTGCTGTATTTTGTGGATGTCCATGCCTTGTTGTATTTTGTGGATGTCTATGCCTTGCTGTATTTTGTGGGTGTCTATGTCTTGCTGTATTTTGTGGATGTCCATGCCTTGCTGTATTTTGTGGATGTCCATGCCTTGTTGTATTTTGTGGGTGCCTATGTCTTGCTGTATTTTGTGGGTGTCTATGTCTTGCTGTATTTTGTGGATGTCCATGCCTTGCTGTATTTTGTGGATGTCCATGCCTTGTTGTATTTTGTGGATGCCTATGCCTTGCTGTATTTTGTGGGTGCCTATGTCTTGTTGTATTTTGTGGATGCCTATGCCTTGTTGTATTTTGTAGATGCCTATGCCTTATTGTTTTTTGTGGGTGCCTATGTCTTGCTGTATTTTGTGGGTGTCTATGTCTTGCTGTATTTTGTGAGTGTCTATGCCTTGCTGTAGTTTGTGGGTGTCTATGCCTTGTTGTATTTTGTGGGTGTCTCTGCCTTGTTGTATTTTGTGGATGCCTATGCCTTGCTGTATTTTGTGGATGCCTATGTCTTGTTGTATTTTGTGGATGCCTACGCCTTGTTGTTTTTTGTGGGTGCCTATGTCTTGCTGTATTTTGTGGATGCCTATGCCTTGTGGTATTTTGTGGGTGCCTATGCCTTGTTGTATTTTGTGGATGCCTACGCCTTGTTGTTTTTTGTGGGTGCCTATGTCTTGCTGTATTTTGTGGATGCCTATGCCTTGTGGTATTTTGTGGATGCCTATGCCTTGCTGTATTTTGTGGATGCCTATGTTTTGCTGTATTTTGTGGGTGTCTATGCCTTGTTGTATTTTGTGGGTGTCTATGCCTTGCTGTATTTTGTGGGTTCCTATGCCTTGCTGTATTTTGTGGATGCCTATGCCTTGCTGTATTTTGTGGGTGTCTATGCCTTGTGGTATTTTGTGGATGCCTATGCCTTGCTGTATTTTGTGGGTGCATATGCCTTGCTGTATTTTGTGGATGCCTATGCCTTGTTGTTTTTTGTGGGTGCCTATGTCTTGCTGTATTTTGTGGGTGCCTATGCCTTGCTGTATTTTGTGGATGCCTATGCCTTGTTTTTTTGTGGGTGCCTATGTCTTGCTGTATTTTGTGGGTGTCTATGCCTTGCTGTATTTTGTGGATGTCTATGCCTTGCTGTATTTTGTGAGTGTCTATGCCTTGCTGTATTTTGTGCGTGTCTATGCCTTGCTGTATTTTGTGGGTGCCTATGCCTTGTAGTATATTGTGGATGTCTATGCCTTGTGTTATTATGTGGGTGCCTGTGCCTTGTGTTATTATGTGGGTGCCTGTGCCTTGTGGAATTTTGTTGCTGACTATGTATGGAGATACTGACGGTTGGAGGGCACCCAGATCCACTAGCCGAAGCCACATGGACCAGGGATCGTCCCGCCAAACGCCCGCTCTCCCTTTAATAAGGACATAACTCTACTCAGACAACACAGGGTGAGGGTAACACAGTGCGGCAATGTTTACTGAACCACAAAACAGGCAGATAACACATAGAACAGTCCCAGCACGGTACCCAAAATGGTGCACATTACAGGGTCTCACCCTTGCACTGACTCGCCGGGATAATGGTAGATGTTACGTCAGAGCTCCAGGGGTCGCTACTCCCCCTGTGATATACCCACAGAGAGGAGGTAAATACAAGATTAAGAAGATGACAGTCCATTGAGTCCTTACAAGGTACAAGGCCAGGTGATCTGAGAGTCACAACCTGGCTTCTGTAAACATCTCCATAGAACGAGGTGACCAGCGGGTCCCATTCCTGGCTTTCTCCAAACATATCCATGGTTCAGCGACGGTCAATGCATCAAATTCTTCCAACCGGAGCCAAAAGCCCATAGGTTATTTCCTGTAGAATGATAGATCCGTGTCCCTCGTGATGGCGCCATGATATTTGCTGCTGTCCTGTCTCTGGTCCTTTGTATGTATTCATGTGTTGGCAGAATCTCTGGCTGTCTCACTCAGTCTCTCTGTCTCTGAGTCTCTTTATACAGAGGCATGTAACCTATTCTTATATTTAACAAGTCCTATGAAAAGCTGTTGGAGAAAATAGCGCAAAATAGGGTCTTATCTGAGGTACAAGTGGCCAATACAATATGACTGCACTCACCAGACATAGCTGTAATAAAGCATAAAGAAGATGCGCTGCAGCAAATCCACGGGTCCAACGAGACCGACCGTCTCAGATATCAGAAATGGGAGACAAACGTGGTTATTCTGTGCTGCTGAATCACTGCAAGTCCAAACGTATTAATGTGGTTTTAAGGGCCTGTCACACTAAGAGATATCGCTAGCAATATCGCTATAACTAGTGACGTTATAGCGATATTGCTAGCGACATCGCTGTGTCTGATACTTACCTCCGACCGCTCCCCCGCTGGTTATCGCTGATCGCGTGAGAACGTTCAGGACCGCTTCTCGTCGTCAGCTTCCTGTGGCGCTTCCTGCTGTGAGGACGAGCGACGCGTGGAGCCGGGCGGGAGGACACAGGATCGCCTGGTGTGACAGGTAAGTAGCGACCCCCCGTCCCCAGCGATGTCGCTGGTGAGATCTGCCTGTGTGGCAGCTCACTAGCGACCACTTAGCGATGTACCAGCGATCCTGACCGCGTCATATCACTGGTCGGGATCGCTGGTGCATCGCTAAGTGTGACAGTACCTTAATTCAACGCGTTTCAGAGTGCAATAGACTCCTTCAGCAGGGCAGGATAACCATGTTTTTCTCCCATTTCTGATATCTAGATTTAACAAGTGTCCTTCAGTCCAGCATCACAGATAAGGGGAGCAATGGTGATGAGATCAAGGAGCATTACTTGATTATTTCCTCTATTTGCATAATTTTTCCCTCTCTCCTTTCAGAGTCAACAAACTGACTCCATAACACAATGCACAATTATTATATCAGCAAACATCACTAATCCTCAAAGATAAGCGCACAATAGAAGTCAATATTCGAGACTTACACAAACAAAAGTCTGGTTTCTTGACCAACCAGAAATCAACACTTAAATCCAAACGCCAACATACAGATAAAAAGTCTATTCTTCTTGGTTTGCTAAACATAGTCATCTGGGTAATTAAGATATAATCCGGTTTCTTCACACTATGCTTTGCTGTATCTATGTGTACTCTGACGTTTTTGCATTTTGCAGGTGCTCTAGTTGTGTCCTGTTTTGTGAGTGCCAGAGTTTGGTGGTGCAGTGCTGCCTTGTTTTGGAGTTTAATGGTGTTTTTCGGTGGTTCGTGTCTTGTTTTTGAGCTTGGTGGTCTTTTGATAATTAATTTACAAACCCGCCATCCCCCGCAGTGATTGTGACTTCAATTAACAGCACCTCTATTGTTAACCCTGATGCAGAGCGATGTCAGATTCCCAGGGGAATGACACAAAGCCTTCAGATCCACAATGCCGAGTGCTGACTCTAGGAGATTACAGGAGATGTTCTTGGAAATTGAAACCTACAGCGATAAGTGGTTGGACATGTTCAGTGCACAGCTCTGTCATGCTGTGCAGGGTTATGACCCCAAACCTGCTGAAATTAGGGACGGTGGATGCAACGGAGGACGTCATGTAAGTGATAGGGTAGAATGACGATGATAGATATGTCTTGATGATTGCATCTCATATTAGTGTGTGGGTTATGGAGGCCATTGTTAGGATCATTCATTGCCTCCATTGAATCTGTATGCTGAATGTAATGTTCAGAAACACTCTATGAGCACAGCGAAATTCGGCCATGTCCAAGTGATTGCATGTGATCACTCTGCAGAGCCGTGTATCTGGTATTGTGTGGGATACAATGTGTTGGGCCTCTGTACAGGGTCGGTCAGTTGGCCGGTCTGTCAGTCAGTCCATCGGTTGGTCGGCCCGTCAGTCAGTTGGTCGGTCCATCGGTCAATCGGTCGGTCAATCGGTCGGTCCATCGGTCGATCTGTCAGTCGGTCCTTCATGTTTCCTTGCTCTCTAGTTTGCACTCTGCTCAGTTCCTGCTGACAGATTCCTCTGATCAGGACGGAGCGCAGTGAACGTTTCTTCTCGTCACGTCAGACACACGTCCGCACAGATGTTGCTGATCAGGTTCTTACTCCAGAGCGCAGACTGACAGTAAAACTGAGCGGCTTTGATGTGCGCAATAAATGGAAAGTGATTGCTCTCTACATTTCAATTAATGTGTCACAATGTTTCCGAGACATTTTCACCAAGTTTCGATTACAGCCTCAGAAGAGTGAGACGTGTATAGTTTCCCTTGAGGTCGTACAGCCGACTCCCTCCTAATTCCTCCAGGTCGTCCTCAATCATACAAGGGGGGCGGTGCGAGGAGAGACAGGAGATGCCGAGTCTGCAGTGACTTGAAGTCACTTTGGGGGGTCACTATAGCAGAAAGTACCCAAAAGTGACCCCATTCTAAAAACTGCACCCCTCAAGGAGCTCAGAACCACATTCAAGAAGTTTATTAACCCTTCAGGTGCGTCACAGGAATGAATGGAATGTAGAAACAAAACACGGAAGAAACGAGTGGCCATGAAGTCCAATCAGAGTGCAGTGAAAAAATCAATAATATTTATTAATTACAAGAGTATAAAGGTTACAATAGGAAAAGCAAATCAATGTACACAGAAAGTTCAACAAGGCCGCACCCCCAGATGACAAAATGGCCATAAACGATAGGAAAAAGTGGCCAATTACAGAGTGCCAGTGACGATGTGAAGGTTCTAATCAATGAGGTGCAAGCGAGAAGTTCTGTGCCATGGCAATAAAGCGCTGGAGTGCGGCAACGGGCAGGAGGCGATTACCAGGAATCCATGGTGGAGATGAGAGCAATAGGGTGCAGGCACAAGGAGACAGCAAGGGTGCTGCAGGAGAGGCCGAAGAGCAGAAGGTGAAGAGCAAGCCACGAGTGGAGAAATCCACCAGCGCTCTGGACCTCGCTGCCCTGGGTGGCGTCACCCCTGACACCATCCAGGCACATCGGGGGGTGCGGCCTTGGGTTTTAGGAACTTTTTGTGCACATTGATTTGGTTTTCCTATTGTAATTAATATTATTGATTTTTTCACTTTGATTGGACTTTATGGTCGGCTCTCTTCTTCTGTGTGTTGCTTCTCGGCGATTTCCCGACTCTCCTGTTGCAGGGATATTGCCTTTAGTCACATGGTTCCCTGCCACGGTGAGCTTTCCTCTGTCTTTGTGTCCTTTGTTTTATAATTAATGGAATGTAGAAGATAAAAAATGAACATTTAACTTTTTTTCCAAAAATTTAAATTTAGACCTAAACTATTTTATTTTCATAGTGGAACCAGGAGAAAATGGACCCCAAAATGTGTTGTGCAATTTCTCCTGAGTACGCCACTACCCCATATGTGGAGGAAAACAACTGGGCGCACGGAAGGGAAGGAGCGCCATGTGACTATTTGAATGCTAAATTTGCTGGAATAATTAGCGGACACCATGTCGTGTTTGGAGAACCCCTGATGTGCATAAACAGTGGAAACCCCCCACAAGTGACCACATTTTGGAAACTAGACCCCTCAATGAACTTCTCTAAATGTGTGTGGTTAGAACCTTGAACCCCCATATGCTTCACAGAAGAGCAGTGAAAATATATATTTAAAAAAAATCTCTTTTCCCACAAACGCGTTATTTTAGCCCGAAAATGTGTAATCTTCACGAGGGTAATAAAATGGACACCAAAAAATGTTGTTCAATTTCTCCTTAGTGCACTGATACCCCATATGTGGTTAAAAACGACTTTTTAGGGACAGTACAAATGTCAGAAAGGATGGAGCGCCATATTGGAGTTTTGCTGGACTAGCTTGAGGGCGCCATGTCACACTAACCCTTGAGGTGCCAGGAAAGCAGAACTCCCCATAAGTGACCCCATTTTACAAACTACATTTCCTAATGAATTTAGGGGTGCAGTGACTATATTAACATCCCAGGTGTGTCACAGAATTTTATAACATTGAGTAGTGAAGAAAAAAATAATTATATTTTTACCACCAAAATTTAATTTTATCCCCAGATTTTACATTTTCACAGGGAAAAATGTGCAAAACTGGGACCAACATTTGTCCCACAATTTCTGCTGAATGTAGACATACCCAATATGTGGCTGTACCGTGCTGCTTAACCATACGGCGAGACTCAGGAGGGACGGAGCGCTATTTACCTCCTGGAGCACAGATTTTCCTAAATTCAGAACCCCTAAGTGCTAGAAAAGCAGAATCCCACTCAAGTGACCCCATTTTGTAAATAATACCCCTTTGGAAATGTATCTACAGGTGTAGTGACGATTTTGACTCGATAGGTGTTATAGAGAAACAAGAAGCAGTGGATGTTGCTGAGTGAAAATTACAAACTGCAGTAGTGACCAGTACGTTGTCGTGACCAGTACGTTGTCGTGACCAGTACGTTGTCGTTACCAGTACGTTGTCGTGACCAGTACATTATTTATTTATATGTATTGTTATTGTAGGTTTGTATAGGTTATACGCAGTGTGCCATTCCAGGAGTCCCTTGATATCACTACATTCGATTTACACCTGTTCTCTGAGTACCTGAATTGACCTTTGTGATAGGTAAATTTATTTCAAATCCCTGTATAATACACTCTTCAGGGAACCTTGGACTGGCATAGTGATTTCGGCTCTGGCAGAGTGAGTGTACTGTATGAGGATATTTCAATCTGCTTCTTCCATATACTGAGTTCTACAGTCATGGCCAAAAGTTTTGAGAATGACACAAATATTAATTTTTACAAAGTCTACTGCTTCATTTTTTCTAATGGCAATTTGCATATACTCCAGAATGTTATAAAGAGTGATCAGGTTAACAGCAATTACTTGCAAAGTCAATATTTGCCTAGAAAATGAACTTTATCCCCCAAAACACATTTCAACATCATTGCAGCCCTGCTTTAAAAGGACCAGCTAACATCGTTTCAGTGATTGCGCCATTAACACAGGTGTGGGTGTTGATGAGGACAGGGCTGGAGATCAATCTGTCATGATTAAGTAAGAATGACACCACTGGACACTTTAAAAGGAGGCTGGTGCTTGGCATCATTGTTTCTCTTCTGTTAACCATGGTTATCTCTAAAGAAACACGTGCAGTCATCATTGCACTGCACAAAAATGGCCTAACAGGGAAGAGTATCGCAGCTAGAAAGATTGCACCTCAGTCAACAATCTATCGCATCATCAAGAACTTCAAGGAGAGAGGTTCCCTTGTTGCCAAAAAGGCCCCAGGGCGCCCAAGAAAGACCAGCAAGCGCCAGGACCGTCTCTTAAAAGTGTTTCAGCTGCGGGATCGGGCTACCAGCAGTGCAGAGCTTGCTCAGGAATGGCAGCAGGCAGGTGTGAGTGCATCTGCACGCACTGTGAGGCGGAGACTCCTGGAGCAAGGCCTAGTCTCAAGGAGGGCAGCAAAGAAGCCACTTCTCTCCAGAAAAAACATCATGGACAGACTGATATTCTGCAAGAGGTACAGGGAGTGGACTGCTGAGGACTGGGGAAAGTCATTTTCTCTGATGAATCCCCTTTTCGATTGTTTGGGACATCTGAAAAACGGCTTATTCGGAGAAGACCAGGTGAGCGCTACCACCAGTCTTGTCTCATGCCAACTGTCAAGCATCCTGAAACCATTCATGTGTGGGGTGGCTTCTCAGCCAAGGGAATGGGCTCTCTCTCAGTCTTGCCTAAAAACACAGCCATGAATAAAGAATGGTACCAGAATGTCCTCCAAGAGCAACTTCTCCCAACCGTCCAAGAGCAGTTTGGCGATCAACAATGCCTTTTTCAACATGATGGAGCACCTTGCCATAAAGCAAAGGTGATAACTAAATGGCTCAGGGAACAAAACATAGAGATTTTGGGACCATGGCCTGGAAACTCCCCAGATCTTAATCCCATTGAGAACTTGTGGTCAATCATCAAGAGACGGGTGGACAAACAAAAACCTTCAAATTCAGACAAAATAAAAGCATTGATTTTGCAAGAATGGACTGCTATCAGTCAGGATTTGATCCAGAAGTTGATTGAGAGCATGCCAGGGAGAATTGCTGGCGTCCTGAAGAAGAAGGGTCAACACTGCAAATATTGACTTGCTGCATTAACTCATTCTAACTGTCAATATAACCTTTTGTTGCTCATAATATGATTGCAATTATATTTCTGTATGTGATAAAAACATCTGACAAACACACATAAAAACCAGAGGCCAGCAGATCATGTGAAAATATAATATTTGTGTCATTCTCAAAACTTTTGGCCATGACTGTACTTTATCTGCTGTTTGAGTAAAGACTCTTTTGGGATTTCTGCCTCAGTCTCGGTTTGTGACCCACTGTATCTTATTCTGACCTCCGGTCCTTACAAGGAGGCAGATGAAATTGCTGATTTTCTGAATCTAAAACGAGACCCAGGAATTGCTTCACTTTCAAGGGTTGAAAACGGGATTTTTCGGAGTTTAACAGCCAACCTTAGCGCTCTAGAGTGGACTTAGACCTTTCTACTTAAGAAAGGCAATGATCAACAGAGCTACCTATAATCAAGAAGTCATCTAAGTAGGGGACAATCAGGATGTCCGACTCCCAAAGGTGGGCCATGACGATTGGCCAATCGATGGCCAATCGATTCCATTTTAAAGGAGCGAGTGATCAGAAACTTATTGAGGGACCGGAGATTGATGATGGTTCTGAACGAGTTATCCGGTTTCCAAACCAAAAACAGGGGAGAGTAAAAACCTCTGCCCTTCTCGGATACCGGAACCTCCATCAGGACCTCTTTTTCCGCTTCCAAGATGGACTGTTCTAGGTGAGAAGATCGGAGGGGGTTATCCTGAAATTATCCCCTGGGATCGAAAGGAACTCAAGTTTTAGTCCCATTGCTATCACGCTTCGCACCCAGTCACTGTTGGTGATTCTAGACCAGGCTGGAAAGAAGGCCGACAATCTGCCCCCTATGGGGACCGCTAGTCATGGGATATCTTTTTGCGTTTTCGTGAAGGACATCTAAACATGAAGCCTGTACCTTTCTTCTTTCTGTCATTCCACTTGGAACGGTCCCTTGAAGGTCTTCCTTGACCAAATTTTCTCCTGCTGAAGGTACGTCTGCAAGATGTGGAAGATAGGTTGGGGAATTTCTTTTTCTCGTCTCCCGCCTTATCCAGTAGTTTGTCGAAGACCAGATCAAAGAGGTACTCCCTTTCACATGGGATAGCGCAGAGCTTAGATCTTGCCTGGATGTCCCCTGGCCAGCATTTTAACCACAGAGCCCTGCAGGCCGTGCTGGAAAGACCCACTGTTCTGCCCATTCTGTGCAGCAAGATATTTTTAAGTGCTATTCCAGCTATCGCCAGTAGGTGTCATAAGTTGCCTTTCTCCTTTTTATTCATGTGTCTGGAATCTTCTGTTCCCCAAAAATGGATAACTGTTCACAACCGCCCTTTCTTCCTGCCCTGGTCAACAACATGTAACCAGTTTCAGCAGTCTTCTGAGTAGCTCACATGTGCTCAGCTCAGCTCTCTGCAAGACCATTACTTATAACAAGCGGATTCCGGTAAGGTTTAATGCATTTATGAATATATGTTATGTATCTGTTAGCTGGACATAATGCAGCCCCCCATGATATTTGCAATGCACAATCAGCTCCAGTAATGCTTGTACACTGCATTCTCTAGTTATGCATCCTCTCTTCAGTGAGTGTAAAGCTGGCAGCCATTAGTTGTTAGATATTTCTCTTTCTCTTTTACTGCTGTGTATGTTATATTGCTCAGCTTCTTTATAATGCATGCTATTGATATAACAGCATTCTGTATCATTGCTATTACCTGCCAGTATTTGTGTATTGTATACGGTCTTTCAGTACTGACATGCTGCATTATCTGCTTTTTATAGTTTTTACCTGAATCATCCACATTGTGCACGACAATATCTGAATCATCCATATCTGTGTTCAACAATCTCTGATACAATCTACAACTTTGTACAACAACCTCTGATCTCATATACTACTGTGTTCTACTATACCATCTGTTATCATCTCCCATTGTTGTCCATATTATCCCTATAAATATAGACTTAAGCACCCGTACAGTCTTGTTTCTGGGAGTGGATGAAAGGTTAAGCCGTATGCTGGAATCCACACAACGTCATACGTGGAAGAAGGCAGAACACCCGCTGCTCTGGCCGCCATTCTGACTGAATCTATTGAGGCATCGGACAGGAGGGCTGCGGCCCCCTAAATTACTGGAAGGGCTCCCAGAATTGTCTCCCGAGGATCTCCCTCCTTTAGCTGAGACTCGAGTTGGTCCAGCCAGACCATCATTGATCTGGCCGCACAAGTGGATGCTATGGCTGGTCTCAGGGATCCGGCCGCCATTTCCCAGGGTCCCTTAAGGAAGGTATCCGCCTTCCTATCTAGGGGATCCTTTACGGACTCCATGTCCTCGAAAGGTAGGGAGAATTTCTTTGATGCTTTGGCTACAGCTGCATCTAACTTAGGGGCTTTATCCCAAGTGTTAAAGACCGGGTCATCAAAAGGGTATCTCCGCTTGAGGGCCGGAGGTAAGGAGCCCCTTTTTTCCAGTCTCTTTCACTCCTGGAAGATCAGACCTGAATTTTTTCATTCAAGGGAAAGGATCTACGTTTCCTCTGATGCAAACCCTTGAATATGACGTCTTGCATGGACAGTTCTGGCTTGGGCTCCACTATCCCCATTGTTCCCCTGACCGCTTTCACTAGTTTGTCCACGCGGTCAAGGGGCAGGCAGAAGCGACCGGAGTCCTCCTCGGCCGAAGAAGATGAGGGGGATGAATCAGGGGAATCTTCATTGCTCCTCCAATCAGCCGACGAATCCGATTCAGGAAGGGCTGTGTTACGCTCCCTCCACTTAGAACTCTCCCCTTGAGTCAGGGACTTTGTGGACTCCCTCACTTCTGTTCTAATGATGTCTTTTAAACTTGCAGTGAAGTTGGGAGTTTCTTCTGCAACCTGGAAGGGGTTAGTAAGAGGCAATAAGGACACAGGGGGGACATAACTTTTTTGGGCACAAGTCTGGTAGGGGGCATCCACAGAGGGCGCATTCCCTGTGCTTTGCCTTAACCGTGCACTTCTTCCCCTAGAAAATTGAAACTTAAGGGGAAGGCTGCATCGCTGAGTGAACATTCATGAAGATCACTTACCAGTGTCTGCAGAGAATAGGTACCGGATCATAAGGGATAATCTCCTGTATAATTATATACAGGAGATGCCCGGGTTATAGCAGCTGTACATAAATAAGTATATACAGGAGATGCCCAGGTTATACCGGCTGTACATATATAATTATATACAGGAGATGCCCGGGTTATAGCAGCTGTACATAAATAAGTATATACAGGAGATGCCCAGGTTATACCAGCTGTACATATATAATTATATACAGGAGATGCCCGGGTTATAGCAGCTGTACATATATAATTATATACAGGAGATGCCCAGGTTATAGCAGCTGTACATAAATAAGTATATACAGGAGATGCCCAGGTTATACCAGCTGTACATATATAATTATATACAGGAGATGCCCGGGTTATAGCAGCTGTACATAAATAAGTATATACAGGAGATGCCCAGGTTATACCAGCTGTACATATATAATTATATACAGGAGATGCCCGGGTTATAGCAGCTGTACATAAATAAGTATATACAGGAGACGCCCAGGTTATACCGGCTGTACATATATAATTATATACAGGAGATGCCCAGGTTATACCAGCTGTACATATATAATTATATACAGGAGATGCCCAGGCTATACCGGCTGTACATATATCATTATATACAGGAGATGCCCGGGTTATAGCAGCTGTACATATATAATTATATACAGGAGATGTCCAGGTTATATCAGCTGTACATATATAATTATATACAGGAGATGCCCGGGTTATAGCAGCTGTACATAAATAAGTATATACAGGAGATGCCCAGGTTATACCGGCTGTACATATATAATTATATACAGGAGATGCCCAGGTTATACCAACTGTACATATATAATTATATACAGGAGATGCCCAGGTTATACTGGCTGTACATATATAATTATATACAGGAGATGCCCAGGCTATACCGGCTGTACATATATCATTATATACAGGAGATGCCCAGGTTATACCGGTTGTACATATATAATTACATACAGGAGATACCCAGGTTATACCGGCTGTACATATATAATTATATACAGGAGATGCCCAGGTTATACCAGCTGTACATATATATTATATTATTATATACAGGAGATGTCCAGGTTATACCAGTTGTACATATATAATTATATACAGGAGATGCCCAGGTTATACCGGCTGTACATATATAATTATAGACCGGCGATGCCCGGGTTATAGCAGCTGTACATATATAATTATATACAGGAGATGCCCAGGTTATACCGGCTGTACATATATAATTATATACAGGAGATGCCCGGGTTATACCAGCTGTACATATATAATTATATACAGGTGATGCCCGGGTTATACCAGTTGTACATATATAATTATATACAGGTGATGCCCGGGTTATAGCAGCTGTACATATATATTTATATACAGGAGATGCCCAGGTTATACCAGCTGTACATATATAATTATATATTGGAGATGCCCAGGTTATACCAGCTGTACATATATAATTATATACAGGTGATGCCCGGGTTATAGCAGCTGTACATATATAATTATATACAGGAGATGCCCAGGTTATACCAGCTGTACATATATAATTATATACAGGTGATGCCCGGGTTATAGCAGCAGTACATATATAATTATATACAGGAGATGCCCAGGTTATACCAGCTGTACATATATAATTATATACAGGAGATGCCCAGGTTATACCGGCTGTACATATATAATTATATACAGGAGATGCTCAGGTTATACCGACTGTACATATATAATTATATACAGGAGATGCCCGGGTTACACCAGCTGTATATATTTAATTATGTACAGAAGATACCCAGGTTATACCAGCTGTACACATATATAATTATTTACAGGAGATGCCTAGGTTATACCAGCTGTACATATATAATTATATACAGGAAATACCCAGGATATACCAACTGTACATATATAATTATATACAGGAGATGCCCAGGTTATACCAGCTGTACATATATAATTATGTACAGGAGATGCCCAGGTTATACCGGCTGTACATATATAATTATATACAGGAGATGCCCGGGTTATACCAGCTGTACATATTTAGCTATGTACAGAAGATGCCCAGGTTATACCAGCTGTACATATATAATTATATACAGGAGATGCCCAGGTTATAGCAGCTGTACATATTTAATTATGTACAGAAGATGCCCAGGTTTTAATGGCTGTACATATATAATTATATACAGGAGATGCCCAGGTTATACCAGCTGTACATATATAATTATATATAGGAGATGCCCAGGTTATACCAGCTGTACATATATAATTATATACAGGTGATGCTCGGGTTATAGCAGCTGTACATATATAATTATATACAGGAGAAGGCCGGGTTATAGCAGCAGTACATATATAATTATATACAGGAGATGCCCAGGTTATATCAGCTGTACATATATAATTATATACAGGAGATGCTCAGGTTATACCGTCTGTACATATATAATTATATACAGGAGATACCCAGGTTATGCCGGCTGTACATATATAATTATATACAGGAGATGCCCAGGTTATACCAGCTGTACATATATAATTATATACAGGAGACGCCCAGGTTATACCAGCTGTACATATATAATTATATACAGGAGATGCTCAGGTTATACCGGCTGTACATATATAATTATATACAGGAGATGCCCAGGTTATGCCGGCTGTACATATATAATTATATACAGGAGATGCCCAAGTTATACCAGCTGTACATATATAATTATATACAGGAGATGCTCAGGTTATACCGGCTGTACATATATAATTATATACAGGAGATGCCCAGGTTATACCGGCTGTACATACAGTCATATGTAAAAGTTTGGGCACCCCTATTAATGTTAACCTTTTTTCTTTATAACAATTTTGGTTTTTGCAACAGCTATTTCAGTTTCATATATCTAATAACTGATGGACTCAGTTATATTTCTGGATTCAAATGAGGTTTATTGTACTAACAGAAAATGTGCAATCTGCATTTAAACAAAATTTGACCGGTGCAAAAGTATGGGCACCCTTATCATTTTCTTGATTTGAACACTCCTAACTACTTTTTACTGACTTCCTGAAGCACTAAATTGGTTTTGTAACCTCATTGAGCTTTGAACTTCATAGCCAGGTGTATCAAATCATGAGAAAAGGTATTTAAGGTGGCCACTTGCAAGTAGTTCTCCTATTTGATTCTCCTATGAAGAGTGGCATCATGGGCTCCTCAAAACAACTCTCAAATGATCTGAAAACAAAGATTATTCAACATAGCTTTTCAAGGGAAGGATACAAAAAGTTGTCTCAGAGATTTAACCTGTCAGTTTCCGCTGTGAGGAACATAGTAAGGAAATGGAAGAACACAGGTACAGTTCTTGTTAAGCCCAGAAGTGGCAGGCCAAGAAAACTATCAGAAAGGCAGAGAAGAAGAATGGTGGGAACAGTCAAGGACAATCCACAGACCACCTCCAAAGACCGGCAGCATCATCTTGCTGCAGATGGTGTCACTGTGCATCGGTCAACAATACAGCGCATGCATAACGCCTTTTTGTATGACCAAACAACTCAATCTTTGTTTCATCAGTCCACAGGACCTTCTTCCAGAATGTAACTGGCTTGTCCAAATGTGCTTTTGCAGACCTCAGGCGACTCTGTTTGTGGCGTGCTTGCAGAAACGGCTTCTTTCGCATCACTCTCCCATACAGCTTCTCCTTGTGCAAAGTGCGCTGTATTGTTGACCGATGCACAGTGACACCATCTGCAGCAAGATGATGCTGCCGGTCTTTGGAGGTGGTCTGTGGATTGTCCTCGACTGTTCTCACCATTCTTCTTCTCTGCCTTTCTGATAGTTTTCTTGGCCTGCCACTTCTGGGCTTAACAAGATCTGTACCTGTGTTCTTCCATTTCCTTACTATGTTCCTCACAGTGGAAACTGACTGGTTAATCTCTGAGACAACTTTTTGTATCCTTCCCCTGAAAAGCTATGTTGAATAATCTTTGTTTTCAGATCATTTGAGAGTTGTTTTGAGGAGCCCATGATGCCACTCTTCATAGGAGAATCAGATAGGAGAACTACTTGCAAGTGGCCACTTTAAATACCTTTTCTCATGATTTGATACACCTGGCTATGAAGTTCAAAGCTCAATGAGGTTACAAAACCAATTTAGTGCTTCAGGAAGTCAGTAAAGAGCAGTTAGGAGTGTTCAAATCAAGAAAATAAGGGTGCCCATACTTTTGCACCGGTCAAATTTTGTTTAAATGCAGATTGCACATTTTCTGTTAGTACAATAAACCTCATTTGAATCCAGAAATATAACTGAGTCCATCAGTTATTAGATATATGAAACTGAAATAGCTGTTGCAAAAACCAAAATTGTTATAAAGAAAAAAGATTAACATTAATAGGGGTGCCCAAACTTTTACATATGACTGTATATAATTATATACAGGAGATGCCCGGGTTACACCAGCTGTACATATTTAATTATGTACAGAAGATGCCCAGGTTATACCAGCTGTACATATATAATTATATACAGGAAATACCCAGGATATACCGGTTGTACATATATAATTATATACAGGAGATGCCCAGGTTATACCAGCTGTACATATATAATTATATACAGGAGATGTCCAGGTTATACCAGCTGTACATATATAATTATATACAGGAGATGCCCAGGTTATACCAGCTGTACATATATAATTATATACAGGAGATGCCCAGGTTATACCGGATGTACATATATAATTATATACAGGAGATGCCCAGGTTATACCAGCTGTACATATATAATTATATACAGGAGATGTCCAGGTTATACCGGCTGTACATATATAATTATATACAGGAGATGCCCAGGTTATACCGGCTGTACGAAGTTTTAACCCCGCGCGTTCCAATTCACCAAACAATTTTGCCCCTATCTACATACTGGGGGAAAAAGTGTGTGCGTATCAAGCCCCGCCCCTCATTGTGATGTCATAATGGTTGCCATGGCGACGCTGATGTCATCAAAGGTTGCAAGCCCCACCGCTCATTATGATGTCATAATGGTTGACTATGGGATGGAGAATGTGTATGATGGGTATATGGGCACGGGACTATGGGATGGAGGATATGTATGATGGGTATATGGGCACGGGACTATGGGATGGAGGATATGTATGATGGGTATATGGGCACGGGACTATGGGATGGAGGATATGTATGATGGGTATATGGGCACGGGACTATGGGATGGAGGATGTGTATGATGGGTGTATGGGCACGGGACTATGGGATGGAGGATGTGTATGATGGGTGTATGGGCACGGGACTATGGGATGGAGGATGTGTATGATGGGTGTATGGGCACGGGACTATGGGATGGAGGATGTGTGATGGGTATATGGGCACAGGACTATGGGATGGAGGATATGTATGATGGGTATATGGGCACTGGACTATGGGATGGAGGATGTGTATGATGGGTGTATGGGCACGGGACTATGGGATGGAGGATGTGTATGATGGGTGTATGGGCACGGGACTATGGGATGGAGGATGTGTGATGGGTATATGGGCACAGGACTATGGGATGGAGGATATGTATGATGGGTATATGGGCACGGGACTATGGGATGGAGGATGTGTATGATGGGTGTATGGGCACGGGACTATGGGATGGAGGATATGTATGATGGGTATATGGGCACAGGACTATGGGATGGAGGATATGTATGATGGGTATATGGGCACTGGACTATGGGATGGAGGATGTGTATGATGGGTATATGGGCACAGGACTATGGGATGGAGGATGTGTATGATGGGTATATGGGCACGGGACTATGGGATGGAGGATGTGTATGATGGGTGTATGGGCACGGGACTATGGGATGGAGGATGTGTATGATGGGTGTATGGGCACGGGACTATGGGATGGAGGATGTGTGATGGGTATATGGGCACAGGACTATGGGATGGAGGATATGTATGATGGGTATATGGGCACGGGACTATGGGATGGAGGATGTGTATGATGGGTGTATGGGCACGGGACTATGGGATGGAGGATATGTATGATGGGTATATGGGCACAGGACTATGGGATGGAGGATATGTATGATGGGTATATGGGCACAGGACTATGGGATGGAGGATGTGTATGATGGGTATATGGGCACGGGACTATGGGATGGAGGATGTGTATGATGGGTATATGGGCACTGGACTATGGGATGGAGGATATGTATGATGGGTATATGGGCACGAGACTATGGGATGGAGGATGTGTATGATGGGTATATGGGCACGGGACTATGGGATGGAGGATGTGTATGATGGGTATATGGGCACTGGACTATGGGATGGAGGATATGTATGATGGGTATATGGGCACAGGACTATGGGATGGAGGATATGTATGATGGGTATATGGGCACAGGACTATGGGATGGAGGATATGTATGATGGGTATATGGGCACGGGACTATGGGATGGAGGATGTGTGATGGGTATATGGGCACGGGACTATGGGATGGAGGATATGTATGATGGGTATATGGGCACGGGACTATGGGATGGAGGATATGTATGATGGGTATATGGGCACGGGACTATGGGATGGAGGATGTGTGATGGGTATATGGGCACGGGACTATGGGATGGAGGATATGTATGATGGGTATATGGGCACTGGACTATGGGATGGAGGATGTGTGATGGGTATATGGGCACGGGACTATGGGATGGAGGATATGTATGATGGGTATATGGGCACGGGACTATGGGATGGAGGATATGTATGATGGGTATATGGGCACGGGACTATGGGATGGAGGATGTGTGATGGGTATATGGGCACGGGACTATGGGATGGAGGATATGTATGATGGGTATATGAGCACGGGACTATGGGATGGAGGATATGTATGATGGGTGTATGGGCACTGGACTATGGGATGGAGGATATGTATGATGAGTATATGGCACGGGACTATGGGATGGAGGATGTGTATGATGGGTATATGAGCACGGGACTATGGGATGGAGGATATGTATGATGGGTGTATGGGCACGGGACTATGGGATGGAGGATATGTATGATGGGTATATGAGCACGGGACTATGGGATGGAGGATATGTATGATGGGTATATGGGCACGGGACTATGGGATGGAGGATATGTATGATGGGTATATGGGCACGGGACTATGGGATGGAGGACATGTATGATGGGTATATTGGCACGGGACTATGGGATGGAGGACGTGTATGATGGGTATATGGGCACGGGACTATGGGATGGAGGACGTGTATGACGGGTATATGGGCACGGGACTATGGGATGGAGGATGTGTATGACGGGTATATGGGCACGGGACTATGGGCTGGAGGATGTGTATGACGGGTATATGGGCACGGGACTATGGGATGGAGGATGTGTATGATGGGTATATGAGCACGGGACTATGGGATGGAGGATGTGTATGATGGGTATATGGGCACTGGACTATGGGATAGAGGATATGTATGATGGGTATATGAGCACGGGACTATGGGATGGAGGATGTGTATGATGGGTATATGGGCACGGGACTATGGGATGGAGGATATGTATGATGGGTATATGGGCACGGGACTATGGGATGGAGGATGTGTATGATGGGTATATGGGCACGGGACTATGGGATGGAGGATATGTATGATGGGTATATGGGCACGGGACTATGGGATGGAGGATATGTATGATGGGTATATGGGCACGGGACTATGGGATGGAGGATATGTATGATGGGTATATGAGCACGGGACTATGGGATGGAGGATGTGTATGATGGGTATATGAGCACGGGACTATGGGATGGAGGATGTGTATGATGGGTATATGGGCACGGGACTATGGGATGGAGGATATGTATGATGGGTATATGGGCACGGGACTATGGGATGGAGGATGTGTATGATGGGTATATGGGCACGGGACTATGGGATGGAGGATGTGTATGATGGGTATATGGGCACGGGACTATGGGATGGAGGATGTGTATGATGGGTATATGGGCACGGGACTATGAGATGGAGGATGTGTATGATGGGTATATGGGCACGGGACTATGGGATGGAGGATATGTATGATGGGTATATGAGCACGGGACTATGGGATGGAGGATGTGTATGATAGGTATATGGGCACGGGACTATGGGATGGAGGATATGTATGATGGGTATATGGGCACGGGACTATGGGATGGAGGATATGTATGATGGGTATATGAGCACGGGACTATGGGATGGAGGATGTGTATGATGGGTATATGGGCACGGGACTATGGGATGGAGGATGTGTATGATGGGTATATGGGCACGGGACTATGGGATGGAGGATGTGTATGATGGGTATATGGGCACGGGACTATGGGATGGAGGATGTGTATGATGGGTATATGGGCACGGGACTATGGGATGGAGGATGTGTATGATGGGTATATGGGCACAGGACTATGGGATGGAGGATATGTATGATGGGTATATGGGCACGGGACTATGGGATGGAGGATGTGTATGATGGGTATATGGGCACGGGACTATGGGATGGAGGATGTGTATGATGGGTATATGGGCACAGGACTATGGGATGGAGGATGTGTATGATGGGTATATGGGCACGGGACTATGGGATGGAGGATGTGTATGATGGGTATATGGGCACAGGACTATGGGATGGAGGATGTGTATGATGGGTATATGGGCACGGGACTATGGGATGGAGGATATGTATGATGGGTATATGGGCACGGGACTATGGGATGGAGGATGTGTATGATGGGTATATGGGCACGGGACTATGGGATGGAGGATGTGTATGATGGGTATATGGGCACGGGACTATGGGATGGAGGATATGTATGATGGGTATATGGGCACAGGACTATGGGATGGAGGATGTGTATGATGGGTATATGGGCACGAGACTATGGGATGGAGGATATGTATGATGGGTATATGGCACTGGACTATGGGATGGAGGATATGTATGATGGGTATATGGGCACGGGACTATGAAATGGAGGATATGTATGATGGGTATATGGCACTGGACTATGGGATGGAGGATATGTATGATGGGTATATGGGCACGGGACTATGAGATGGAGGATATGTATGATGGGTATATGGCACTGGACTATGGGATGGAGGATATGTATGATGGGTATATGGGCACGGGACTATGAAATGGAGGATATGTATGATGGGTATATGGCACTGGACTATGGGATGGAGGATATGTATGATGGGTATATGGCACTGGACTATGGGATGGAGGATATGTATGATGGGTATATGGGCACGGGACTATGAAATGGAGGATATGTATGATGGGTATATGGCACTGGACTATGGGATGGAGGATATGTATGATGGGTATATGGGCACGGGACTATGAGATGGAGGATATGTATGATGGGTATATGGGCACGGGACTATGGGATGGAGGATGTGTATGATGGGTATATGGGCACGGGACTATGGGATGGAGGATGTGTATGATGGGTATATGGGCACGGGACTATGAGATGGAGGATATGTATGATGGGTATATGGGCATGGGACTATGGGATGGAGGATGTGTATGATGGGTATATGGGCACGGGACTATGGGATGGAGGATATGTATGATGGGTATATGGGCACGGGACTATGAGATGGAGGATATGTATGATGGGTATATGGGCACGGGACTATGGGATGGAGGATGTGTATGATGGGTATATGGGCACGGGACTATGGGATGGAGGATATGTATGATGGGTATATGGGCACGGGACTATGGGATGGAGGATATGTATGATGGGTATATGGGCACGGGACTATGAGATGGAGGATATGTATGATGGGTATATGGGCACGGGACTATGAGATGGAGGATATGTATGATGGGTATATGGGCACAGGACTATGGGATGGAGGATATGTATGATGGGTATATGGGCACGGGACTATGAGATGGAGGATGTGTATGATGGGTATATGGGCACGGGACTATGGGATGGAGGATGTGTATGATGGGTATATGGGCACGGGACTATGGGATGGAGGATGTGTATGATGGGTATATGGGCACGGGACTATGAGATGGAGGATGTGTATGATGGGTATATGGGCATGGGACTATGGGATGGAGGATGTGTATGATGGGTATATGGGCACGGGACTATGGGATGGAGGATGTGTATGATGGGTATATGGGCACGGGACTATGGGATGGAGGATATGTATGATGGGTATATGGGCACGGGACTATGGGATGGAGGATGTGTATGATGGGTATATGGGCACTGGACTATGAGATGGAGGATGTGTATGATGGGTATATGGGCACAGGACTATGGGATGGAGAATATGTATGATGGTTATATGGGCACGGGTCTATGGGATGGAGGATGTGTATGATGGGTATATGGGAACAGGACTATGGGATGGAGAATATGTATGATGGGTATATGGGCACAGGACTATGGGATGGAGGATGTGTATGATGGGTATATGGGCAAGGGACTATGGGATGGAGGATGTGTATGATGGGTATATGGGCACGGGACTGTGGGATGGAGGATGTGTATGATGGGTATATGGGCACGGGACTATGGGATGGAGGATGTGTATGATGGGTATATGGGCACTGGACTATGGGATGGAGGATGTGTATGATGGGTATATGGGCACGGGACTATGGGATGGAGGATGTGTATGATGGGTATATGGGCACTGGACTATGGGATGGAGGATATGTATGATGGGTATATGGGCACGGGACTATGGGATGGAGGATGTGTATGATGGGTATATGGGCACGGGACTATGGGATGGAGGATGTGTATGATGGGTATATGGGCACGGGACTATGGGATGGAGGATATGTATGATGGGTATATGGGCACAGGACTATGGGATGGAGGATGTGTATGATGGGTATATGGGCACTGGACTATGGGATGGAGGATGTGTATGATGGGTATATGGGCACGGGACTATGGGATGGAGGATGAGTATGATGGGTATATGGGCACGGGACTATGGGATGGAGGATGTGTATGATGGGTATATGGGCACGGGACTATGGGATGGAGGATGTGTATGATGGGTATATGGGCACTGGACTATGGTATGGAGGATGTGTATGATGGGTATATGGGCACGGGACTATGGGATGGAGGATGTGTATGATGGGTATATGGGCACTGGACTATGGGATGGAGGATATGTATGATGGGTATATGGGCACAGGACTATGGGATGGAGGATGTGTATGATGGGTATATGGGCACTGGACTATGGGATGGAGGATGTGTATGATGGGTATATGGGCACGGGACTATGGGATGGAGGATGTGTATGATGGGTATATGGGCACAGGACTATGGGATGGAGGATGTGTATGATGGGTATATGGGCACGGGACTATGGGATGGAGGATGTGTATGATGGGTATATGGGCACGGGACTATGGGATGGAGGATGTGTATGATGGGTATATGGGCACGGGACTATGGGATGGAGGATGTGTATGATGGGTATATGGGCACGGGACTATGGGATGGAGGATGTGTATGATGGGTATATGGGCACGGGACTATGGGATGGAGGATGTGTATGATGGGTATATGGGCACGGGACTATGGGATGGAGGATGTGTATGATGGGTATATGGGCACGGGACTATGGGATGGAGGATGTGTATGATGGGTATATGGGCACGGGACTATGGGATGGAGGATGTGTATGATGGGTATATGGGCACGGGACTATGGGATGGAGGATGTGTATGATGGGTATATGGGCACGGGACTATGGGATGGAGGATGTGTATGATGGGTATATGGGCACGGGACTATGGGATGGAGGATGTGTATGATGGGTATATGGGCACTGGACTATGGGATGGAGGATGTGTATGATGGGTATATGGGCACGGGACTATGGGATGGAGGATGTGTATGATGGGTATATGGGCACGGGACTATGGGATGGAGGATGTGTATGATGGGTATATGGGCACTGGACTATGGGATGGAGGATGTGTATGATGGGTATATGGGCACGTGACTATGGGATGGAGGATATGTATGATGGGTATATGGGCACCGGACTATGGGATGGAGGATGTGTATGATGGGTATATGGGCACGGGACTATGGGATGGAGGATGTGTATGATGGGTATATGGGCACGGGACTATGGGATGGAGGATGTGTGATGGGTATATGGGCACGGGACTATGGGATGGAGGATGTGTATGATGGGTATATGGGCACAGGACTATGGGATGGAGAATATGTATGATGGGTATATGGGCACGGGACTATGGGATGGAGGATGTGTATGATGGGTATATGGGCACAGGACTATGGGATGGAGAATATGTATGATGGGTATATGGGCACGGGACTATGGGATGGAGGATGTGTATGATGGGTATATGGGCACAGGACTATGAGATGGAGGATGTGTATGATGGGTATATGGGCACTGGACTATGGGATGGAGGATGTGTATGATGGGTATATGGGCACTGGACTATGGGATGGAGGATGTGTATGATGGGTATATGGGCACTGGACTATGGGATGGAGGATATGTGTGGCGGGTATATGGGCACTGGACTATGGGATGGAGGATGTGTATGATGGGTATATGGGCACTGGACTATGGGATGGAGGATGTGTATGATGGGTATATGGGCACGGGACTATGGGATGGAGGATGTGTATGATGGGTATATGGGCACAGGACTATGGGATGGAGGATGTGTATGATGGGTATATGGGCACGGGACTATGGGATGGAGGATGTGTATGATGGGTATATGGGCACAGGACTATGGGATGGAGGATATGTATGATGGGTATATGGGCACGGGACTATGGGATGGAGGATGTGTATGATGGGTATATGGGCACAGGACTATGGGATGGAGGATGTGTATGATGGGTATATGGGCACAGGACTATGGGATGGAGGATGTGTATGATGGGTATATGGGCACGGGACTATGGGATGGAGGATATGTATGATGGGTATATGGGCACGGGACTATGGGATGGAGGATATGTATGATGGGTATATGGGCACGGGACTATGGGATGGAGGATGTGTATGATGGGTATATGGGCACAGGACTATGGGATGGAGGATGTGTATGATGGGTATATGGGCACAGGACTATGGGATGGAGGATGTGTATGATGGGTATATGGGCACGGGACTATGGGATGGAGGATGTGTATGATGGGTATATGGGCACGGGACTATGGGATGGAGGATGTGTATGATGGGTATATGGGCACGGGACTATGGGATGGAGGATGTGTATGATGGGTATATGGGCACAGGACTATGGGATGGAGGATGTGTATGATGGGTATATGGGCACAGGACTATGGGATGGAGGATATGTATGATGGGTATATGGGCACGGGACTATGGGATGGAGGATATGTATGATGGGTATATGGGCACGGGACTATGGGATGGAGGATGTGTATGATGGGTATATGGGCACGGGACTATGGGATGGAGGATGTGTATGATGGGTATATGGGCACGGGACTATGGGATGGAGGATATGTATGATGGGTATATGGGCACGGGACTATGGGATGGAGGATATGTATGATGGGTATATGGGCACGGGACTATGGGATGGAGGATATGTATGATGGGTATATGGGCACGGGACTATGAGATGGAGGATGTGTGTGATGGGTATATGGGCACAGGACTATGGGATGGAGGATGTGTGATGGGTATATGGGCACTGGACTATGGGATGGAGGATATGTATGATGGGTATATGGGCACGGGACTATGGGATGGAGGATGTGTATGATGGGTATATGGGCACGGGACTATGGGATGGAGGATGTGTATGACGGGTATATGGGCACAGGACTATGGGATGGAGGATGTGTGATGGGTATATGGGCACGGGACTATGGGATGGAGGATATGTATGATGGGTATATGGGCACGGGACTATGAGATGGAGGATGTGTGATGGGTATATGGGCACTGGACTATGAGATGGAGGATATGTATGATGGGTATATGGGCACTGGACTATGGGATGGAGGATGTGTATGACGGGTATATGGGCACTGGACTATGGGATGGAGGATGTGTATGACGGGTATATGGGCACTGGACTATGGGATGGAGGATATGTATGATGGGTATATGGGCACAGGACTATGGGATGGAGGATATGTATGATGGGTATATGGGCACGGGACTATGGGATGGAGGATGTGTATGATGGGTATATGGGCACGGGACTATGAGATTGAGGATGTGTATGACGGGTATATGGGCACGGGACTATGAGATGGAGGATGTGTGATGGGTTATATGGGCACGGGACTATGAGATGGAGGATGTGTGATGGGTATATGGGCACTGGACTATGAGATGGAGGATATGTATGATGGGTATATGGGCACGGGACTATGGGATGGAGGATATGTATGATGGGTATATGGGCACGGGACTATGGGATGGAGGATGTGTATGATGGGTATATGGGCACTGGACTATGGGATGGAGGATGTGTATGACGGGTATATGGGCACGGGACTATGAGATGGAGGATGTGTATGACGGGTATATGGGCACGGGACTATGAGATGGAGGATGTGTGATGGGTATATGGGCACGGGACTATGAGATGGAGGATGTGTATGACGGGTATATGGGCACGGGACTATGAGATGGAGGATGTGTGATGGGTATATGGGCACGGGACTATGAGATGGAGGATGTGTATGATGGGTATATGGGCACTGGACTATGGGATGGAGGATGTGTGATGGGTATATGGGCACGGGACTATGAGATGGAGGATGTGTATGACGGGTATATGGGCACGGGACTATGAGATGGAGGATGTGTGATGGGTATATGGGCACGGGACTATGAGATGGAGGATGTGTGATGGGTATATGGGCACGGGACTATGAGATGGAGGATGTGTGATGGGTATATGGGCACGGGACTATGAGATGGAGAATGTGTATGACGGGTATATGGGCACGGGACTATGAGATGGAGGATGTGTGATGGGTATATGGGCACGGGACTATGGGATGGAGAATGTGTATGACGGGTATATGGGCACGGGACTATGAGATGGAGGATGTGTGATGGGTATATGGGGACGGGACTATGAGATGGATGATGTGTGATGGGTATATGGGGACGGGACTATGAGATGGCGGATGTGTGATGGGTATATGGGCACGGGACTATGGGATGGAGGATATGTATGATGGGTATACGGGCACGGGACTATGGGATGGAGGATGTGTATGACGGGTATATGGGCACGGGACTATGAGATGGAGGATGTGTGATGGGTATATGGGGACGGGACTATGAGATGGCGGATGTGTGATGGGTATATGGGCACGGGACTATGGGATGGAGGATGTGTGATGGGTATATGGGCACAGGACTATGAGATGGATGATATGTGTGATGGGTACATGGGCATGGGACTCTGATAGGGTCGTTAGCCAAACCCAGTCCGTCAGGGAAAAAGTATATATTGACAGTGGTAGATTATGCCACACGGTATCCAGAGGCGGTTGCGTTACCTAACATACTGGCAGAGACGGTGGCGGCCGCCCTGCTCCAGGTTTTCTCACGGGTTGGATTTCCCCGGGAGATTATCTCGGACCAGGGTACCCAGTGTACAGCAGAGGTGACCAACCAACTGTGGAAGCTGTGTGGCGTAAAGTCCATTAGAAGCTGGATATCCTTAAAGACAAAAATGTCCAGGAAGGATGGGAAATCTTGAAAAATGAAATTCTCAAAGCACAGTTGTTAACAATTCCGAAAAGAGGGAAGAATAGGAAGCATTTAAGGAAACCAGGATGGATGAACACAGAACTTAAGCACATGCTAAAAAGGAAGAAAAAAATGTTTATAAAATGGAAAGAGGGAGGCATATCTAAAGAAGAATATAATGCTGTCTGCAGAACCTGCAGGGCACAAATCAGATTATCTAAAGCTGAAAATGAACTGAGGCTTGCAAGAGATGTCAAAAGCAATAATAAAGGATTTTGGGGATATGTCAAAAGTAAAAGAAAAGTCAAAGATGCTATAGGATTTTTACAGGATGAAAATGATGAAATGGTAAGACAGGATGTTGAGAAGGCTGAACTTTTAAATTCCTATTTTGCATCTGTTTTCTCTCAGAAAGGAAATGCAACATCAACTGTTATTCACTGTCCTATTAAGGGAATAGAAGAATCCAGGATATCTATAAACAGAAAGATAGTGAGGAAACACTTAGCTAACCTAAATGAATTCAAGTCTCCAGGTCCAGATGAATTACACCCCAGAGTACTGAAGGAGATAGCAGAAGAAATTTTTGAACCCCTCTCCATAATCTTTGAAAATTCTTGGAGAACAGGAGAAGTGCCAGAAGACTGGAGAAGAGCAAATGTTGTTCCTATCTTCAAAAAGGGGAAGAAGGTGGACCCAGGCAACTATAGGCCGGTGAGTCTGACTTCTATACCAGGAAAGATCTTTGAACAAATTATTAAACAACATGTATGTCAATACCTGGATAAGAATGAAGTGATTAAACAGAGTCAGCATGGGTTTGTAACTAATAAGTCATGTCAGACTAACTTAATTTCCTTCTATGACGGTATCACTGATTGGGTGGATCAAGGAAATGCTGTAGATATAGTATATCTTGACTTCAGCAAAGCATTTGACAAAGTCTCTCATACAATCCTTATTGAAAAAATGACTAAGTATGGAATGGACAAGGCAACTGTTAGGTGGATTCATAACTGGCTTAGTGATCGGACCCAAAGAGTGGTCGTAAATGGCTGCACATCCAGTTGGAAGAATGTCTCAAGTGGGGTACCACAGGGCTCTGTCCTGGGCCCTGTATTGTTCAACATCTTTATCAACGATTTAGATGAAGGAATTGAGGGTAAACTGATTAAATTTGCTGATGACACAAAGCTAGGAGGGATAGCTAATACTAGAGAAGAGAGAGAGAGGATTCAAAAAGATTTAAATAAACTGGAGAAGTGGGCAGCAACTAACAGAATGGTTTTTAACAGGGAGAAATGCAAAGTACTACATCTGGGCAATAAAAATGAAAAAAGCATATATAGAATGGGAGGAATAGGGCTAAGTGACAGCACATGTGAAAAAGACTTGGGTATACTAATAGATCACAGACTGAATATGAGTCAACAGTGTGATGCAGCAGCAAAAAAGGCAAATGCAATTCTGGGATGCATTAACAGAAGCATACAGTCTAGATCACGTGAAGTCATTATTTCCCTCTACTCCTCTTTGGTCAGACCTCATCTGGAATATTGTGTCCAGTTTTGGGCACCACATTTTAAAAAAGACATCAACAAACTGGAGCAAGTTCAGAAAAGAGCGACCAGAATGGTGACCGGTCTTCAAACCCTGTCTTATGAGGAAAGGTTGCAGGATTTGGGAATGTTTAGTTTGCAAAAGAGAAGACTGAGAGGAGACTTAATAGCTGTCTACAAATATCTAAAGGGATGTCACATTGTAGAAGGATCAACTTTATTCTCATTTGCACAAGGAAAGACTAGAAGCAATGGGATGAAACTGAATGGGAAGAGACACAGATTAGATATTAGAAAAAACTTTTTGACAGTTAGAGTGATCAATGAGTGGAACAGGCTGCCACGAGAAGTGGTGAGTTCTCCTTCAATGGAAGTCTTCAAACAGAGGCTGGACAGACATCTGACTGGGATGATTTAGCGAATCCTGCTTTGAGCAGGGGGTTGGACCAGATGGCCCAGGAGGTCCCTTCCAACTCTACGATTCTATGATTCTATGATTCTATGAGAAGCGGCCAATACCACCCGCAAACCAATGGGTTGTGTGAACGCTTTATCGGGACATTAAAACAGGTCATTGGGACTTTTACCAGGACCTACAGGGACTGGGAGAAATTCTTGCCACACCTCCTGTTTGCCTATCGGGAGGTGCCCCAAGAATCCATGGGGTTCTCCCCGTTCGAGCTGGTATTCGGGAGACGGGTAAGGGGACCCCTAGACTTAGTGCTGGAACACTGGGAAGGGGAGGGCCTCATAGAAGGGGTACCTATTGTACCCTATGTGCTGGAATTCCGGGACCGCCTACAGGAGCTGACCCAGGCTGTACGTGAGAACATGCAGGCGACACAGCGGCGCCAGCGCGTATGGTACGATCGGAGGGCCAGAGAGCGCACCTTGGAAATAGTACAGAAGGTCCTGGTGTTAGAGCCCACTAAGCAGAACAAGTTCCAAGCTGCATGGCAGGGGCCCTACCAGGTAGTGGGGAAAATAGCCGACACAACCTACAATGTCGCCGATTGTGACGACCCCAGGGTTATCCGCATGTTCCACGTGAATATGCTGAAGCCCTACCGGGAGCGCCCTGTAGAGTTAGTGGCCATCTGTGCACCCGAAGCAGAGGATTTAGCCGGACTTCCCTTGCCGGATGTCTTAGGGGAAAGGACTCAGTCTAAAACATGGGACCAGGTACACTTGGGTGAAGACCTAGGCCCCCGGGAGAGACAGCAGGCGGAGGCGTTGTTGAGGCTGCGACAGAGGATGTTTTCAGAGAGACCGGGGTACACTCACCTGGCACAACACAAGGTTGAGATCCAGGATCAGACCCCCCTGCGACAAAACCCCTTCCGCGTCCCTGAGTCTGTACGAGAGGGGATGCGACAAGAGATACAGGAGATGTTGCGTTTAGGGGTCATTGAAGAGTCAGATAGTCCCTGGGCATCCCCCGTAGTGTTAGTGCCCAAGAAGGATGGTGTCATGGTCACGTGTCTCGGCGCAGCGGATACCGCAAGGCGAACCCATAACACACGTGACCCTGGATACACCGCCTCCAGTGGGGCGCATTTAAATAATAAAACGTGCAGGTGGATACGCCGCCTCCACCTGGCGAATTTAGGTATTAAAGGGGGAACCTGGGAGGCGGTGTATCCAGGGTCACGTGTGTTATGGGTTCGCCTTGCGGTATCCACTGCGCCCAGAGACACGTGACCATGACATTTATCACCAGCCCTACAGTTTTTTTTTTTTCTGGTGAGCTTTGGCCATGTGGAGACCTATGGTATTTGCTGCCGGGTCTCACTGAGGAGAGTGGGGAGCGGCATGGTGTGTTAGAGCCGCTGCAGCAGCAGTTATCAGGGTCTGGGGCCTCTGCTCAGATAGCCAGGAAATAAAAATGGCGGCTGCTGTCTGGCTAAAAGCCCCCTAGAGTCGCTGCTGGGGAGCAGGACTGGTTCATGCAGGCGGGCGCACCCAGGCAGGTGGGAGGAATGGTGCCCCACGGAGCTGCCTGGTATTCCCCGAGGTGAAGGGGTACGCCCCTGTGGTGAGCTGACTGGTGTGATAGTCCGCGGGGTTTTACGCCAAATCTTCATACCATCGAAGAAGCCGCCCTCCTGGTCGTGTGGAGGCGACCAGCGAGAGTATGTTTCCTCCATTTTCCGGTCCCCTTCTCCTCCTTGTGTGAGCAGCAGGTGTGCTGCGGGGGAGTAGGGACAAATCTCTACCCTCGCCATTAACCAACCCTGGAGGCGCAGTCCTCATGGTGAAAGGGTTGGAGGGTGGTGTCCCTTGGTGAATAGCGGGGGTGTGAGTGTGGTGACACAGGGGGACGCCTCTGTTGTCGAGTTCAGAATGAGTTCACCAAATTTATGACAAACGAATGTGTGCAATAAACGTTCAGGTCCGGACCTGTGTGTGAACGAGCATGTATGGGTGCCACCAAAAAACATCTTGTGGAAATGTGTTGTGGAGTCTGATCAGCTCTTAGCATACATACACATACATAATCTCGTTCCCCAGGTCGGCGCTGTGGAGAGGAGTGGTGCCTCCAAAACGAACTTTATTGCCAATACCAGCGGTGTGTTTGTCATAAACCTGGAGTGTCAGGTAATGGTGGGGTGAACTCAGGGTCTGGGCGTCCCCGCTGTAGGTGTTTCCCTAATGAGGGGTGGTCTTGAGGGTCCAGAGGCCCCTCATTAAGGAGGGGGTACTGTCATGATCTGACAGTTTTAAATTGCACTGGGTGAACTTTTTTTTACTTTGGAAAGTTCCAAGGTGTCTTGACTGTCCCCGGTGGTGGTTAGTGGTATTGCACTTTAGGTTTTTGTGCACGTAATTATGAATCAGGTGTGACACCCTATAAAGGTGTGCTAGGGGTGTGCAATCACTGGCTGTGATATTGTGAGATTGTGTTCACTCTGGGTTTGAGAGCCTGGTGGAAGGATGGAGCTGGAGAGGAGTCCTGTGCTGCTTAGCCAGGGGGGACGTGTGTCAGCTATGGTGTCTGGACGAAGGGCTGGCATGGCGTGGTGGGGTCGCAGTGATGGTTCTGCATGGACTGGTGGAGTGGCGACTATGGAGAGTGGCACTCACCATGTGGGACTTGGCTGCTGAGCTGGACTCAAGCATGCTTGACTTCGTGGCAGAATCTGAACTCATCTTTGGGACTCTGTTACTAAGCAGCAGCAACTGGTGGTGGACTCTGCTCCAAGGCTGCACTAAGGTGAAGGATCCTGTTATGGTGATGGATCCAGGTGGAGGAGAAGATGCACGCAGGTGGTGGGCTCTGTTGCTAGGAGCATACGCAACAGAGCAAAGCTAAGTGGTGTTTCCCCTGTATTGTCTTCTTTCCTCATGTGTGTTGTTAGTGCAGTGGTGGGATTAGTCTCCGCACCGACCTATTCCCTAGTGAGGTTTTAGGGTCAGGGTGAGCAAGGGTTTTAAGGTACGCGTGCGGCGACAGGTGCGGAGCCTGTATAGGGAACGTAAGGAGTGCAGGGACACTGGCTCAGGGGAGCTTAGGAGGTCTCCACGTCCCCCATTCCCTATCGCAGGGCCCACCATTGTTAAAGTTACCCAGGTTCCCCCTTTATTATTTGATTATTTTATAACGTGTAATACCTAAATTCGCCGGGTGGAGGCGGCGTATCCACCGGCACGTTTTATTATTTAAATGCTCCCCACTGGAGGCGGTGTATCCAGGGTCACGTGTGTAATGGGTTCACCTTGCGGTAACCGCTGTGTGCCCAGAGACACGTGACCATGACAGATGGGACTACACGGTTTTGTGTAGACTATCGTAAGCTCAATGAGAAAACAGTGACGGATGCATACCCCATGCCGCATGTGGATGAGTTGTTAGACCGGCTGGCGGGGGCAAAGTATTTGACCACCATCGATCTATGCAAAGGCTACTGGCAGATTCCCCTTAGTCCTGACGCTATTACCAAGTCGGCATTTGTCACCCCGTTCGGCTTATTCCAGTTTCGAGTTATGCCATTCGGGATGAAGAATGCCTTGGCGACCTTCCAAAGGCTGGCTGACCGGCTTCTGGATGGTCTCCAGGACTATGCTTGTGCCTACCTGGACGACATCGCCATCTACAGTGCGACATGGGAAGAGCATCTAAATCACCTAGAGACAGTATTGGACAGGATCCACCAGGCCGGAATCACCCTGAACCCAAACAAGTGTCACGTGGGCAAAGCAGAGGTTCAGTATTTAGGGCATTGGGTGGGAAGTGGGAAAGAGCGACCAGAACCAGCCAAGATTGAGGCCATAGCCAAATGGCTATCCCACGCACTAAAACCCAGGTCATGGCGTTTCTAGGGACAGCGGGGTATTACAGGAAATTCGTTCCCAATTACAGCAGCGTAGCCAAGCCCCTCACTGATCTGACCCGTAAGAACCAACCCCGCCAGGTAACCTGGACCTCAGAGTGTGAGGAAGCCTTCCGCCAACTAAAGGACGCCCTCACCAATACCCCTGTATTGGCCGCACCCGATCCATCTAAACGTTACTGTCACGCCGCGCTCACCTGGGGGCGGGACCTCGGTCCCGACATCATCTCTTCCGGTTCCGCCGGGTGTGCACGCGCACCTCTCGTACCTAGGTCCCTGTCTCCTCCATGTTATGTCTGCGCTTGCGTGCTTTTCTCAGTTCGGTCTCCAGGTCAGTCCTCTCTATGGTACTGGAGGACTTGACCCAGGAAGCTCTCGTGATCATGTGCTATATCAGGCTACCTCTTCCTAGGGGAGGTGCCTGATTATTGTTGTGCTTCCTGACTTGGTCTGCCGTGTCCCTGCCTGGCTGTGTGCTGTATTCAGGTCCCCTGCCTTGCACTTTGTTGTGCCTCTTGGCACACACTCTGAACCTGCACTCTGCGTTGTACTCAGTTGTGCCTCCTGGCACACACTCTAATTCCGTGCTCTGTCTTATACTCATCCACCACAGACCCGGCAAACAAAACGGTAATGCCGATGGGCTAAGTCGACAAACGGAACTTGTACCAACCCCATAAACTTCGGTCATCCCCAAACCGATCCGTTAAGGATCAGACTGTGTATGCCGATCGCGTCGCTGAAAAGGGGGAGCCGTGTTACAGAACCACTCAGCACCCAGAATATGTTGTGCAGTTATATGTATGTATACTAGGTTCTATGTGAGATGCATGTCCCTAATGTATCAGCAGTGTCCGCCCTCCCCCCACCTTTGTAATTCCCACAGTACACATCGGCAGGCTCCGGCCACCTGAGGCTTTTGTAATGTATATCTGACCTGCCGCTTTTCTAATGGCCGGCCCTCTGTATCTGTGTGATATATTCTGTGTCCTGTGAGTAAAGTGTTGTCAGACTGGAAATACATGGAGAAGCAGTGATCTTTTATATGCGCCCATGTAACCAAGGAATTCCAGCCAGCGTCATTCATTCAGACTCCAGCCAAAGCAGAGTGGACCTCCGGAAACACGGGATGGTACTGAAAGAGGTACCCGAGATAGCAGGACCCCGTTACAATGTGTGATGGGTATATGGGCACAGGTCTATGGGATGGAGGATGTATGATGGGTATATGGGTACGGGACTATGGGATGGAGGATATGTATGATGGGTATATGGGCACAGGACTATGGGATGGAGGATATGTATGATGGGTATATGGGCACGGGACTATGACAAGAAGGATGTGTGATGGGTATATGGGCACTGGACTATGACAAGAAGGATGTGTGATGGGTATATGGGCACGGGACTATGGGATGGAGGATTTGTATGACGGGTATATGGGCACAGGACTATGGGATGGAGGATATGTATGATGGGTATATGGTCACGTGACTATGGGATGGAGGATATGTATGATGGGTATATGGGCACTGGACTATGACAAGAAGGATGTGTGATGGGTATATGGGCACGGGACTATGGGATGGAGGATTTGTATGACGGGTATATGGGCACAGGACTATGGGATGGAGGATATGTATGATGGGTATATGGGCACGGGACTATGGGATGGAGGATATGTATGATGGGTATATGGTCACGTGACTATGGGATGGAGGATGTGTATGATGGGTATATGGGCACGGGACTATGGGATGGAGGATATGTATGATGGGTATATGAGCACGGGACTATGGGATGGAGGATTTGTATGACGGGTATATGGGCACAGGACTATGGGATGGAGGATATGTATGATGGGTATATGGTCACGTGACTATGGGATGGAGGATGTGTATGATGGGTATATGGGCACTGGACTATGGGATGGAGGATGTGTATGATGGGTATATGGGCACTGGACTATGGGATGGAGGAGATGTATGATGGGTATATGGTCACGTGACTATGGGATGGAGGATGTGTATGATGGGTATATGGGCACTGGACTATGGGATGGAGGATATGTATGATGGGTATATGGGCACTGGACTATGGGATGGAGGATATGTATGATGGGTATATAGGCATGGGACTATGAGATGAAGGATGTGTGATGGGTATATGGGCACTCGACTATGGGATGGCGAATATGTATGATGGGTATACGGGCACGGGACTATGGGATGGAGGATGTGTGATGGATATATGGTCACAGGACTATGGGATGGAGGATGTATGATGGGTATATGGGCATGGGACTATGGGATGGAGGATATGTATGATGGGTATATGGGCATGGGACTATGGGATGGAGAATGTGTGAAGGGTATATGGGCATGGGACTATGGGATGGAGAATGTGTGAAGGGTATATGGGCATGGGACTATGGGATGGAGGATATGTATGATGGGTATACAGGCATGGGACTATGGGATGGAGGATATGTATGATGGGTATATGGGCATGGGACTATGGGATGGAGGATGTGTGAAGGGTATATGGGCACTGGACTATGGGATGGAGGATATGTATGATGGGTATATGGGCATGGGACAATGGGATGGAGGATGTGTGATGGGTATATGGGCACGGGACTATGGGATGGAGGATATGTATGATGGGTATATGGGCACGGGACTATGGGATGGCGAATATGTATGATGGGTATATGGGCACGGGACTATGGGATGGAGGATGTGTGATGGTTATATGGGCACTCAACTATGGGATGGAAAATATGTATGATGGGTATATGGGCATGGGACTATGGGATGGAGGATGTGTGATGGGTTTATGGGCACGGGACTATGGGATGGCGAGTATGTATGATGGGTATATGGGCACGGGACTATGGGATGGAGGATGTGTGATGGGTTTATGGGCACTGGACTATGGGATGGCGAATATGTATGATGGGTATATGGTCATGGGCCTATGGGATTGTGGATATGAATGATGGGTATATGGGCACAGGATTATGGGATGGAGGATAATTATAATTTGCTATAACTATCCACAGTTAGTTATTATGCCCGGGCAGCGCCAGGCTCTTCAGCTAGTATAATTATATACAGGAGATGCCCAGGTTATACCGGCTGTACATATATAATTACATACAAGAGATGCCCGGGTTATACCAGGTGTACATATATAATTATATACAGGAGATGCCCAGGTTATACCGGCTGTACATATATAATTATATACAGGAGATGCCCGGGTTATACCAGGTGTAAATATATAATTATATACAGGAGATGCCCGGGTTATAGCAGCTGTACATATATAATTATATACAGGAGATGTCCAGGTTATAGCAGCTGTACATATATAATTATATACAGGAGATGCCCAGGTTATAGCAGCATCATCATACTGTATGAGTGGTTGATTGGATTTTGTCTGTATTCTTGTCTCCGTCCTGGCAGTGTTCATCTTCTACATTAGTGGCCCCCTGTAAAGTAAAATGTCTGTAAGATCTGTATGTTAAAGTAAAGTATGATATTTCTAGAGCCTTCTAGAAATCTCCCATTGTTACACACTGAGGAGACGAGCCTGTCATGTAGCTGCAACCCCCCTCTTCCCCCACAACACACACACCAGTGTCTTCCTGTGCTCAGCTCTGTGAAACCTGAAACCATCCATTTCCTCTCGCAGCCTTCCCCCCCCTGCAAGGGAAGCATTGCTTTGTTCTGAAACCATAAAGCTTGAATACAGGTATAGGAAATATTAAAAGAAGCCTAGCGCGCACTTCGCTTGTGACAGAGATATGAAACTCACATTTCTGCAAAGGGCATGAAGCCAGCTTTCTAAACCCCTAAGTTTCACGATTCTCGGACTTCCAGAAATTGAGATATGGATTGCTCCGAAATGGAGTGTCCTATCTAGTGCATTCTTGATGTTTTCTTGTTGGGTTCGTTACACTGGGAAACATGAGACCCTTGGTGAGTTCATACGAGCTTCCCCCATTAAGATATGGTTATCATAACTTTTTTAGTTAAGTTATAACTGAGAGAGAAGGGGGGTTGGACCTCACCAGACCGCCCATTTCGTGAGGTCACAGACCCTAGGCTATAGGTATTCCCTACCAAATTCCTTTCAGTTCAGCTGGAGTCCTCCTGCCAGAGAGACGTGCCGATGAGTGGGGACATTTGGTTAAGCGCCCTTCCCCCAGCCACATGGTCTGCCTTATACCAACTACGCACATGTGAGTGTTACTTTCTGTTCTTTCATCCACTTTGTTTTATATTTGTATTTGTACATATGTAATGTCTCAACTTTATAGCAACTTTTATCTATGTAATCACTGCCCGCATTCTTTTGGGAATAAATGATAAAATCTATTAGCGCTGTCTCCATGCTCTAAGAAACAAACTATGCGCCTTTTTTAGATAATTACGTTACTGTTTGGGTTGGCTTCGAACCCCTCCATTAAGTCTATAACTTAACCCTCCGTCAGGCGCAATAGATCTGACAGGCACACAGTAATTAGTTTCACTTCTCTCTCCTTGCCCACTTATCAGAAAACCCCACCCCTCCTAGTTATCTCCTGACTCTACAGGCTCTGTGAAACCTGACATCACAGTGACTCCGCAGACCTTCTAGTGAGCAGATATCAACACTTTGGCTTCTCAGGCACATTGCGCCTGATATCAACACAAATTGAAAGGTTAGTATTTTCTTTTTTTATTCATCACGATTGTGTATTTAGCTTGTTTTATGAAGGATTAATGCTAAGTTAGTGTACATAAGTACTGTTTTCTTAGACAAAAGGAGGGTGGCTTCTAAGGCACATTGCGCCCTAACACATACTCTTTCTCTCTTGCTTCAGATTTTCTGCTGCAATGGCCAGAAAACAGTATGATTCATCTAAACCCCTCATTTAGAAGAAATGAAGATTTTTTTGTTAGAAGATGATGAGGAAGAACCAGCAGTAACTGAGGATTTAGAGGAATCTAGTGACATTTCATCTGAAGATGAGGTAGCAGAATGTAACACTGATTCTGGAACAGAGCAGGATGGTGATGACACTGATACAGAGGAAACAGACACAGATCTAGCTTATTATTTGGGCAAAGATAAAAATACAAAGTGGAACAAAAAGGCACCCAAGAACAAACAGCGCAGAGAATCCCACAATATTACTACACACCTTCCTGGAGTTATTGGAAGTGCTAGAAAAGCTAAAACTGCAGTGGAATGTTGGAGTATTCTAATTACAGATAGCATGTTGGAAACTATTGTTCGGTTCACTAACCAGTATATTGACACAATCAAAGAGCAATTCTCCAGAGAGAGGGACATCAAAAACACTGATGTGATTGAACTCAAGGCGCCTTCTAAAAGACGCAGTTGTACTACCTGCTCATTTGTATCTGGTTTCAGAAGGCTTTCTAAATATGACTGCAAAATATGTAAAGAATCAATCTGCCTTTCCCATGCAACTTTCGTCTGCCAGCCTTGCTTTTCTAAGTGTACCTGTGCTGCTTCTGCTGCAATTGAAACCACTGAAGATAAGTAGAAAATAATTAAGTAACATCTAAGAGCAATATCCTTTAAGTTTTTTTCCATAATTTTATATTTAAGCAATAGTTAAGTAAAGATAACTGGAGCCTATTTGGCGGTACTACCGAAAAGTGGTACTTTTAGTTTTAATAAGTTTATGGTTAATAAATGTTTTTTTTTTGCATCTGATTTTGTGTAATCTCTTTTAATACATTCCTATGAAGGTCACTGACTACTTCTATAGTCCTGAAATTGAAATATGTAGCTACTATAGGTGGTTTTCTGACCTGTGCTTGTCAGGCACATTGCGCATGAACTGAGGAGAATCTATATTGCGCCTGATGGAGGGTTAAGTGGAGAAACCAGGAGCTGGTGGCAGCATTGTGTGCGCGACTGGCGAGGCTAGCTGGCAGTACAGACGGGTCTTACATGCTGAATGAGGAGCTGCGCTCACAGCATTGATAATTCCCTTACTGCAGTAGTCTAATTGCCCGTGCACAACAAGCAGCCCGTCCGGCGACTAATTATCCTAGGTGCAGTTCCCTGACTGACCTGAGGGTAAGGGGGGCGCCGGAGAGCTGCGAGTTCCAAAGTGGAACTGAGAAAGTAGGATATACGTAAATCCACGCAGTTCTTGGAAGGTTGTTAGCAGTGGTGGGGCAACCATAATACCCCCCTGCGATAAATTGTTACAGCGAGATTAGCTTGCTGTGTTTTTGTCACATGGTATCAGTGGTGGGATAACTAAGATAAGCCCCCACTGCGCCTGTGATAGCCGTGTGCCGGCAGTGCGTCACATCCCTCCGTCCGCTGACAAACCCGTGTCGTGGTGGGATCGTGACATATTGGTGGCACAGGATCCGCTGTCCGTCGCAAATTTGGCGGCAGCGGTCAGCCCATTCTTCACATATTGGTGGCAGCGGTGGGATAATCCTAGAGCATTAGTGATTTGGTTTGAACAATCATTCCTCTCAATAAAGACCTGCACGGTTCCTGCGGGAATCCTGCATCATAGGTTTTGGAGAACAGACTCAGTGGTTACTAGTCCTGAGACATTAGTGTGTACGTGCGAGTATTCCCTCCCTTTCTCTCCGTTTTTCTTTTCTATTTTTTATTTGGCAACCATGGCTACAATGGGAGCAGAGTGGTATAAGCAGCATAACAAGACATCTCTTATTGCCCTCTGCGGGGTGTGGCGGATCGACACCACAAACAAAAACAAAGCCCAACTGATCGCGGCTCTGGTGCAACGGGAAAATGACCAGAGCCCAGCAAACACAGAAGCAGGCCCAAGTAACAATGGGGCTGCAGCAGAGGCTCCACTCCTGAGCGCTGGCTCCACATACAATCCGGACAGATTGGACCCCTACCTGCAAGCGGCCTTGGACGAACTCCCCGCCGAAGAACATGAGGGGCGGGTGAGGCTGATCCAGCAATATCGGCAGGAGGCCCAAGCCTTGCGCCAGGCGCAGAGGGCCCATGAACTGGAGATGCTCCAGCGGGGGGGGAATGCCCCCACAGCCCGAAACAGTGAGCCCAGCAGCGTCCAGAGTCCTAAACCCCAGCCAGAGCATTTTCCCGTGATGGAAAAGGACGGGGACTTGGACACGTGCCTGCGAGCCTTTGAGAAAGCCTGCAGACAGTACCAGCTGCCTAGAGAACAATGGGCCAGGTACTTGACCCCAGGGCTAAAAGGCAAAGCTCTGGAGGACTTTGCTTCTCTTCCCTCAAAAGACGACGACGACTATGACGCCATAAAGCAGGCCCTGTTCGCCAAATACCGGCTGACACCTGAGGTATACTGAAAGAAGTTCCGGAGCCTCCAACGTGGTCCACACGATAGCTACAGTGATGTGGTGCATGGAATCAGGACCCACTTTGACCAGTGGATCCATGGACTGTCAGTGAATACCCTTGAGCTGCTACGGGACCTGATGATCAAAGACCAGTTCCTGCATCTCTGCCCAGCCGAGGTCCGACAGTTCATCCTGGACCGCGAACCAACGAATGCGGACAAAGTGGCGCAGATCGCCAACAACTATGAGGCCAACCGGAAGTCAGAGACTCGGAGGCCAGTCACCACCAGCTGGAGAGGGGGTAGGCCTGCAACCAACCCCAGTGCCCCAGCTAGCCGTATCTCCAGAGGCCCAGTCCCTGTTGCCAACACCAGGCCTACTACTGACAGTCACCTGTGTCACCACTGCAAGCGGCCTGGTCACCTCAGTTACACCTGTGCGGAAAAGCTGAAGAACCCCCCCAGCCAAGGCCTCTAGGCCCAACGCCTCTGTTCTTTTGGTGGGAGGTGTGGTTGGGAGGATTGACGACAACGTTCAACCCGTCCAGGTGGGGGCCCATATTGCTACAGGCCTCAATGACACTGGGGCTGAACGAACCCTCATCCGTCCTGGACTAGCAGCCCCTGAAGAGTTTGTTGAGGGGAAAACCCTGACTGTCACCGGGATTGGAGGCATCCGTTGTCCCTTGCCAGTGGCCCGGGTTTTTCTTGATTGGGGTGCTGGGAGCGGGTTGAGGGAGGTGGGAGTGTTTGAAAACCTGCCCACTGATATTTTATTGGGGACTGACTTGGGGAGGATGGTTGCATACTACGTCCCTGACACCCCTCCCAAGTCTGATAATAAGGGTAACGTTAACCCTGATGATGATGATGATGGGAAACTGAATGTGTTACCTGCTAATGACGTGATGAGTAATGATGCAACTAACCATCATTCTCTCCGCAGGAATGATGCTGATGGTGATGTAACTGTACCAAAGAAATCTGATAACCATTCTTTTCCTAGGATTGATGATGTATCTGTGCCGACTGAACCTGCTAACCATTTCTTTGAAACGGTAGATGTGTCCACAGGTACCGAAGTGCTCAGCCCCGTCACTCTGCGGAGTGAGACGGCTGAGGAACCCCTGGCAGGAGCAAGCAATGGCGCTCAAGGAAATGGGGAAGTGCATGGGGACCATGAGGAAGGTAATGCCATGCAACTGACCAGTGCCATCGAGGAAGGTAACTGGCCCATAAGTAGCACTGCTCCTGGAGTGTTGGGGGTGGATGGGGAGGTAGGTCCCATAGCAGCGCCGATTGGTGGGTCTGTAGAAATCCCCAGGGAGACAGCATACATAGCAGCTGTCACACGCAGTCAGAGTGCCCAGATCGCAGGTAGCGCCCTGTCTTCTGGACCCTCATCTGCTACAAGAGAGTCTGAACCAGAGGTGAACCCAGAGCAGGTTCCAGAGGGTCCCAGTAAGGAAGGAACCCTGATGTCACTTCTGGCAGCCTCCAGCAAGGAGTTCCAGGCTGCTCTGCACTCAGATGCCAGCCTGGAGAAATTGAGACACCTCGCCGAGATGCCCACTTCCGAGCCTGATAAGGAGAGGGTGTTCTGGGAACGAGGAAGGTTGTCCTGGGAGACAGTACCCGGAGATTCCCAAAAGGAGTGGTTGAGGGAAATACAGCTAGTCATGCCCCTACAGTTCAGAATTGAGTTGTTGCGGGTTGCCCATGAGATTCCACACACTGGACACTTGGGGATCAGCAAAACAAAGGCACGACTGTCTCAACACTTCTATTGGCCCAAGATGGGGACAGATGTAACACAATACTGCCGCACCTGTAACACCTGTCAAAAAGTGGGTAAGGCGGGGCCTGCTCTTAAGGCTCCCCTTATTCCTTTGCCAGTGATAGAGGAGCCTTTCCAGAGAATCGCGGTAGACATTGTAGGCCCACTGGCCGTCCCCAGCAGCTCTGGAAAGCGATACATTCTCACCGTGGTAGACTACACTACCCGGTACCCAGAGGCAGTAGCTCTGTCTTCAACCAGGGCAGATAAGGTGGCTGATGCTCTGGTGACCATCTTTTCAAGAGTAGGATTTCCCAGGGAGATGCTTACCGATCAAGGGACCCAATTCATGTCTCGCCTAATGGAGGCTCTCTGTGAGAAAATGCAGTTGAAGCACCTGGTATCGAGTGCGTATCACCCACAAACTAATGGTTTGTGTGAATGCTTCAACGGTACCCTCAAGCAGATGCTCCGCATGCTGGTTGAGACCCAAGGGCGCGACTGGGAGCTGTACATCACACACCTGCTGTTCGCTTACAGAGAAGTTCCGCAGGCCTCGACCGGGTTCTCCCCCATCGAGCTCCTGTATGGCAGGCGAGTCCGGGGACCCCTTGGGTTGATAAGAGAATCCTGGGAAGATGAGCCAAACCCCACAGAAGTGTCCATCGTGGATTATGTCATGCGCTTCCGTGACAAGATGCAGACCTTGACACAGTTGGTGCATGACAACATGATGCAGGCTCAGGCTGACCAGAAGCACTGGTACGACCAGAACGCCCGGGAGCGGACCTACCAGGTGGGTCAAAAGGTGTGGGTTCTGGTCCCCGTACCAACGGATAAGCTTCAGGCAGCCTGGGAAGGCCCATACGTCGTCCACCAACGGCTCAACCCGGTCACCTACGTGGTCACGCTTGACCATGCTCGGGATAGGCGCAAGGCCTTTCACGTCAACATCCTAAAGGCGCACCATGAATGTGAAGCTTGCGTCCTACCGGTCTGCAACCTGCCCGAGGATGGGGAGGAAGATCCCCTCCTGGACATGCTGGCCCAAGCCAAGGCCAATTTTTCCATTGAGGACATGGAGATAAGTGGTTTGCTAACCGTATCCCAGTGGTCGCAGTTGGTGGAAGCCCTGGAACCCTTCCGGGCCGTGTTCACCAACCGACCTGGGAGGATGGAGTTAGCGGTTCATGAGGTGGACACCGGGAATCATGCCCCACTACGGCGAACACCTTATTGGATCTCTGAGGAGGTGCAACAAGTCATGCGCCAACAGATCAATGAGATGTTAAGGCTGGGGGTGATTCGACGGTCAAAAAGCGCGTGGGCCTCACCTGTAGTCCTCGTGCCTAAAAAGGATCGAACCACCCATTTCTGTGTGGACTACAGGGGGCTCAATGCCATCATAACCTCTGATGCCCACCCGATGCCGCGCATCGAGGATCTGCTTGAGCGGTTGGCAAAAGCAAGTTACATATCCATCATGGATCTGAGTCGGGGATACTGGCAGATTCCCCTGAGCCCTGAGGCGCAGGAGAAATCCACCTTTATCACCCCCTTTGGACTGTACGAGTCCACAGTCATGCCCTTCGGCATGAAAAATGCCCCTGCCACTTTCCAGCGGATGGTCAACCACCTGCTCTGGGGACTGGAGGAGTACGCAGTGGCGTACTTGGACGACATCGCCATCTTCAGTTCCACCTGGGAGGAACACCTTCAGCATCTCCAGGAGGTGCTCAAGCGTCTTCACCAGGCAGGCTTGACTATCAAGCCGGGAAAGTGCCAGATGGGCATGAGCGAGGTCCACTACCTGGGGCAACGTGTAGGCGGGGGTTCCATGAGTCCGGAGCCAGAAAAGGTGGACGCAATCGCATCCTGGCCCACCCCCAGGACCAAGAAACAGGTGAAGTCCTTCTTGGGAACTACAGGGTACTATAAGCGGTTCGTGCCGGACTATAGCGCCCTTGCAAAACCCTTGACCGACCTCACCAAGCAGAGGCTACCCCAGTCAACTGGACAGATGACTGTGAGGCAGCCTTCCAAGCTTTGAAAGCAGCCCTGTGCAACTCCAGTGTTGAGAGCAGTCGACTGTAGTCGCCCATTTATGGTACAGACCGACGCCAGCGAGTTTGGCCTCGGTGCTGTGCTCAGCCAGGTCGACTCGGGGAACCAGGAGCACCCCGTGTTGTACCTGAGCCAGAAACTTTTGCCGAGGGAAGTGGCATACTCGACCATCGAGAAGGAGTGTCTGGCCATGGTGTGGGCACTGCAACGTTTGCAGCCCTAGCTGTATGGGAGCACCTTCACAGTGGTTACCGATCACAACCCTCTGAGCTGGTTGCACACAGTGTCCGGAACCAATGGAAGGTTGCTCCGCTGGAGCCTTGCCCTTTAACAGTACGACTTTACTGTACAACACAAAAAGGGCAGTGAACATGGCAATGCCGATGGGTTGTCCCGCCGGGGCGAACCCGCTGAGGTGTACATGGCCGATTACCGACAGGTAATGCCTCTGTAGCACCCTCTAAAAGGGGGAGGTGAAATGTAAAATGTCTATAAGATCTGTATGTTAAAGTAAAGTATGATATTTCTAGAACCTTCTAGAAATCTCCCATTGCTACACACTGAGGAGACGAGCCTGTCATGTAGCTGCAACCCCCCTCTTCCCCCACAACATACACACCAGTGTCTTCCTGTGTGCAGCTCTGTGAAACCTGAAACCGTCCATTTCCTCTCGCAGCCTCCCCCCCCGCAAGTGAAACCATTGCTTTGTTCTGAAACCATGAAGCTTGAATACAGGTATAGGAAATATTAAGAAGCCTAGCGTGCATTTCGCTTGTGACAGAGATATGAAACTCACATTTCTGCAAAGGGCATGAAGCCAGCTTTCTAAACCCCTAAGTTTCACGATTCTCGGACTTCCAGAAATTGAGATATGGATTTCTCCCAAATGGAGTGTCCTATCTAGTGCATTCTTGATGTTTTCTTGTTGGGTTCGTTACACTGGGAAACATGAGACCCTTGGTGAGTTCATACGAGCTTCCCCCATTAAGATATGGTTATCATAACTTTTTTAGTTAAGTTATAACTGAGAGAGAAGGGGGGTTGGACCTCACCAGACAGCCCATTTCGTGGTCACAGACCCTAGGCTATAGGTATTCCCTACCAAATTCCTTTCAGTTCAGCTGGAGTCCTCCTGCCAGAGAGACGTGCCGATGAGTGGGGACGTTTGGTTAAGCGCCCCTCCCCCAGCCACATGGTCTGCCTAATACCAACTACGCACAGGTGAGTGTTACTTTCTGTTCTTTCATCCACTTTGTTTTATATTTGTATTTGTACATATGTAATGTCTCAACTTTATAGCAACTTTTATCTATGTAATCACTGCCCGCATTCTTTTGGGAATAAATGATAAAATCTATTAGCTCTGTTTTCATGCTCTAAGAAACGAACTATGCGCCTTTTTTAGATAATTACGCTATGTTTGGGTTGGCTTTGAACCCCTCCATTAAGTCTATAGCTTAAGTGGAGAAACCAGGAGCTGGTGGCAGCGTGGTGTGCGCGACTGGCGAGGCTAGCTGGCAGTACAGACGGGTCTTACATGCTAAATGAGGGGCTACGGCCACAGCATTGATAATTCTCTTACTGCAGTAGTCTAATTGCCCGTGCACAACAAGCAGTCCATCCGGCCACTAATTATCCTAGGTGCAGTTCCCTGACTGACCTGAGGGTAAGGGGGGTTTCGGAGAGCTGCGAGTTCCAAAGTGGAACTGAGAAAGTGGGATATACATAAATCCCCGCAGTTCTTGGAAGGTTGTTAGCAGTGGTGGGGCATCCAAAATACCCCCCTGCAATAAATTGTTAGAGCAAGGTTAGCTTGCTGTATTTGTCACATGGTATCAGTGGTGGGATAACTAAGATAAGCCCCCACTGCGCCTGTGATAGCCGTGTGCCGGCAGTGTGTCGCGTCCCTCCGTCCGCTGACAAACCCGTGTTGGTGGTGGGATTGTGACATATTGGTGGCACAGGGTCCGCTGTCCGTCGCAATTTGGCGACGGCGGTGCCCATTCTTCACAACCCCAATCTCTGGCCAGGGCCCCTCCGTGCTGCAGATAATAAAGTGAATCATCACGTGTCGCCCGTGAGAGGTGCGGTACCGCGGCCGCGCTTCTCTACAGCCTCATTACTGCGCCACTCCCCGGAGCCAGACTGTGTTTGACATTATTAATTGGGTTTTCTGTAAAACGAGTCAAATAGATGAAAAGGTTTATCAGCCGCAATAATTAATTTTGCCAGATTGTGCTGACAGCTCCGTTCTATCCGCGCCGCCGCCGCTCTGTAATCTCACATTTCTAAAGACATAATAACCGGAAGAGCCGAGCAGAAAGGGTTAATGGTGTGAGTGCAATCAGCGCCGAATAAAGGAGGTAATTACACATTGTGCAGGATGAGGGGCCGCAGATGAGCCCACCGCCCCGGGGGATGGAGCCACAGCACGGGGCACAGTACCCCTCCTGTATATACAGTTGTGGCCAAAAGTATTGACACCCCTGCAATTCTGTCAGATAATACTCAGTCTCTTCCTGAAAATGATTGCAAACAAATTCTTTGTTATTATCTTCATTTAATTTGTCCTAAATGAAAAAACACAAAAGAGAATGAAGCAAAAAGCAAAACATTGATCATTTCACGCAAAACTCCAAAAATGGGCCAGACAAAAGTATTGGCACCCTCAGCCTAATACTTGGCTGCACAAACTTTAGCCAAAATAACTGTGACCAACCGCTTCCGGTAACCATCAATGAGTTTCTTACAATGCTCTGCTGGAATTTTAGACCATTCTTCTTTGGCAAACTGCTCCAGGTCCCTGATATTTGAAGGGTGCCTTCTCCAAACTGCCATTTTTATATCTCTCCACAGGTGTTCTATGGGATTCAGGTCTGGACTCATTGCTGGCCACCTTAGAAGTCTCCAGTGCTTTCTCTCAAACCATTTTCTAGTGCTTTTTGAAGTGTGTTTTGGGTCATTGTCCTGCTGGAAGACCCATGACCTCTGAGGGAGACCCAGCTTTCTCACACTGGGCCCTACATTATGCTGCAAAATTTGTTGGTAGTCTTCACACATCATAATGCCATACACACGGTCAAGCAGTCCAGTGCCAGAGGCAGCAAAGCAACCCCAAAACATCAGGGAACCTCCGCCATGTTTGACTGTAGGGACTGTGTTCTTTTCTTTGAATGCCTCTTTTTTCTCCTGTAAACTCTATGTTGATGCCTTTGCCCAAAAAGCTCTACTTTTGTCTCATCTGACCAGAGAACATTCTTCCAAAACGTTTTAGGCTTTTTCAGGTAAGTTTTGGCAAACTCCAGCCTGGTTTTTTATGTCTCTGGGTAAGAAGTGGAGTCTTCCTGGGTCTCCTACCATACAGTCCCTTTTCATTCAGACGCTGACGGATAGTACGGGTTGACACCGTTGTACCTTCGGACTGCAGGGCAGCTTGAACTTGTTTGGATGTTAGTCGAGGTTCTTTATCCAACATCCGCACAATCTCGCGTTGAAATCTCTTGTCAGTTTTTCTTTTCCGTCCACATCTAGGGAGGTTAGCCTCAGTGCCATGGGCTTTACACTTCCTGATGACACTGCGCACGGTAGACACAGGAACATTCAGGTCTTTGGAGATGGACTTGTAGCCTTGAGATTGCTCATGCTTCCCCACAATTTGGGTTCTCAAGTCCTCAGACAGTTCTTTGGTCTTCTTTCTTTTCTCCATGCTCAATGTGGTACACACAAGGACACAGGACAGAGGTTGAGTCAACTTTAATCCATGTCAGCTGGCTGCAAGTGTGATTTAGTTATTGCCAACACATGTTAGGTGCCACAGGTAAGTTACAGGGGCTGTTAATTACACAAATTAGAGAAGCATCACAGGATTTTTCCAACAGTGCCAATACTTTTGTCCACCCTCTTTTTTATGTTTGGTGTGGAATTATATCCAATTTGGCTTTAGGACAATTCTTTTTGTGTTTTTTCATTTAAGACAAATTAAATGAAGATAATAATAACAAGGAATTTGTGTTTGCAATCATTTTCAGGAAGAAACTGAGTATTATCTGACAGAATTGCAGGGGTGTCAATACTTTTGGCCACAAATGTATATATATACACTGCACAGTACCACTCCTCCTGTATATATGCCCTGCACAGTACCACTCCTCCTGTATATATACACTGCACAGTACCACTCCTCCTGTATATATACACTGCACAGTACCACTCCTCCTGTATATATACACTGCACAGTACCACTCCTCCTGTATATATGCCCTGCACAGTACCACTCCTCCTGTATATATACACTGCACAGTACCACTCCTCCTGTATATATACACTGCACAGTACCACTCCTCCTGTATATATACACTGCACAGTACCACTCCTCCTGTATATATACACTGCACAGTACCGCTCCTCCTGTATATATACACTGCACAGTACCACTCCTCCTGTATATATGCCCTGCACAGTACCACTCCTCCTGTATATATGCCCTGCACAGTACCACTCCTCCTGTATATATGCCCTGCACAGTACCACTCCTCCTGTATATATGCCCTGCACAGTACCACTCCTCCTGTATATATACACTGCACAGTACCACTCCTCCTGTATATATACACTGCACAGTACCACTCCTCCTGTATATATGCCCTGCACAGTACCACTCCTCCTGTATATATACACTGCACAGTACCACTCCTCCTGTATATATACACTGCACAGTACCACTCCTCCTGTATATATGCCCTGCACAGTACCACTCCTCCTGTATATATGCCCTGCACAGTACCACTCCTCCTGTATATATACACTGCACAGTACCACTCCTCCTGTATATATGCCCTGCACAGTACCACTCCTCCTGTATATATGCCCTGCACAGTACCACTCCTCCTGTATATATACACTGCACAGTACCACTCCTCCTGTATATATACACTGCACAGTACCACTCCTCCTGTATATATACACTGCACAGTACCACTCCTCCTGTATATAAACACTGCACAGTACCACTCCTCCTGTATATATACACTGCACAGTACCACTCCTCCTGTATATATGCCCTGCACAGTACCACTCCTCCTGTATATATGCCCTGCACAGTACCACTCCTCCTGTATATATACACTGCACAGTACCACTCCTCCTGTATATATACACTGCACAGTACCACTCCTCCTGTATATATGCCCTGCACAGTACCACTCCTCCTGTATATATACACTGCACAGTACCGCTCCTCCTGTATATATACACTGCACAGTACCACTCCTCCTGTATATATGCCCTGCACAGTACCACTCCTCCTGTATATATACACTACACAGCACCACTCCTCCTGTATATATACACTGCACAGCACCACTCCTCCTGTATATATACACTGCACAGCACCACTCCTCCTGTATATATGCCCTGCACAGTACCACTCCTCCTGTATATATACACTGCACAGTACCACTCCTCCTGTATATATACATACACTGCACAGTACCACTCCTCCTGTATATATACACTGCACAGCACCACTCCTCCTGTCCTGTATATATACACTGCACAGCACCACTCCTCCTGTATATATGCCCTGCACAGTACCACTCCTCCTGTATATATGCCCTGCACAGTACCACTCCTCCTGTATATATACACTGCACAGTACCACTCCTCCTGTATATATATACACTGCACAGTACCACTACTCCTGTATATATGCCCTGCACAGTACCACTCCTCCTGTATATATACTCTGCACAGTACCACTCCTCCTGTATATATACACTGCACAGTGCCGCTCCTCCTGTATATATATACACTGCACAGTACCACTCCTCCTGTATATATATACACTGCACAGTACCACTACTCCTGTATATATGCCCTGCACAGTACCACTCCTCCTGTATATATACTCTGCACAGTACCACTCCTCCTGTATATATACACTGCACAGTACCGCTCCTCCTGTATATATACCCTGCACAGTACCACTCCTAATGTATATATGCCCTGCACAGTACCACTCCTCCTGTATATATACACTGCACAGTACCACTCCTCCTGTATATATACCCTGCACAGTACCACTCCTAATGTATATATGCCCTGCACAGTACCACTCCTCCTGTATATATACACTGCACAGTACCACTCCTCCTGTATATATACACTGCACAGCACCACTCCTCCTGTATATATACACTGCACAGTACCGCTCCTCCTGTATATATACACTGCACAGCACCACTCCTCCTGTATATATACACTGCACAGCACCGCTCCTCCTGTATATATACACTGCACAGCACCGCTCCTCCTGTATATATACACTGCACAGCACCGCTCCTCCTGTATATATACACTGCACAGCACCACTCCTCCTGTATATATACACTGCACAGCACCACTCCTCCTGTATATATACACTGCACAGTACCACTCCTCCTGTATATATACACTGCACAGCACCACTCCTCCTGTATATATACACTGCACAGCACCACTCCTCCTGTATATATACACTGCACAGCACCACTCCTCCTGTATATATACACTGCACAGCACCACTCCTCCTGTATATATACACTGCACAGCACCACTCCTCCTGTATATATATACACTGCACAGTACCACTCCTCCTGTATATATACACTGCACAGTACCACTCCTCCTGTATATATACACTGCACAGTACCACTCCTCCTGTATATATACACTGCACAGTACCACTCCTCCTGTATATATACACTGCACAGTACCACTCCTCCTGTATATATACACTGCACAGCACCACTCCTCCTGTATATATACACTGCACAGCACCACTCCTCCTATATATATACACTGCACAGCACCACTCCTCCTGTATATATACTCTGCACAGTACCACTCCTCCTGTATATATACACTGCATAGTACCGCTCCTCCTGTATACATACATTGCACAGCACCACTCCTCCTGTATATATACACTGCACAGTACCGCTCCTCCTGTATATATACACTGTACAGTACCGCTCCTCCTGTATATATACACTGTACAGTACCGCTCCTCCTGTATATATACACTGCACAGTACCGCTCCTCCTGTATATATACACTGCACAGTACCACTCCTCCTGTATATATACACTGCACAGTACCACTCCTCCTGTATATATACACTGCACAGTACCACTCCTCCTGTATATATACACTGCACAGTACCACTCCTCCTGTATATATACACTGCACAGTACCACTCCTCCTGTATATATACACTGCACAGTACCGCTGCTCCTGTATATATACACTGCACAGTACCACTCCTCCTGTATATATAGACTGCACAGTACCGCTCCTCCTGTATATATACACTGCACAGTACCGCTCCTCCTGTATATAGACACTGCACAGTACCGCTCCTCCTGTATATATACACTGCACAGTACCGCTCCTCCTGTATATAGACACTGCACAGTACCGCTCCTCCTGTATATATACGCTGCACAGTACCGCCCCTCCTGTATATAGACACTGCACAGTACCACTCCTCCTGTATATATACACTGCACAGTACCGCTCCTCCTGTATATAGACACTGCACAGTACCGCCCCTCCTGTATATAGACACTGCACAGTACCGCTCCTCCTGTATATATACACTGCACAGTACCGCTCCTCCTGTATATATACACTGCACAGTACCACTCCTCCTGTATATATACACTGCACAGTACCACTCCTCCTGTATATATACACTGCACAGTACCACTCCTCCTGTATATATACACTGCACAGTACCACTCCTCCAGTATATATACACTGCACAGTACCACTCCTCCTGTATATATACACTGTACAGTACCGCTGCTCCTGTATATAGACACTGCACAGTACCGCTGCTCCTGTATATATACACTGCACAGTACCGCTCCTCCTGTATATATACACTGCACAGTACCGCTCCTCCTGTATATATACACCGCACAGTACCGCTGCTCCTGTATATAGACACTGCACAGTACCACTCCTCCTGTATATATACACTGTACAGTACCGCTGCTCCTGTATATATACACTGCACAGTACCACTCCTCCTGTATATATACACTGTACAGTACCACTCCTCCTGTATATAGACACTGCACAGTACCACTCCTCCTGTATATATACACTGCACAGCACCGCTGCTCCTGTATATATACACTGCACAGCACCACTCCTCCTGTATATACACACTGCACAGTACCACTCCTTCTGTATATATACACTGCACAGTACCGCTGCTCCTGTATATATACACTGTACAGTACCACTCCTCCTGTATATATACACACTGCACAGTACCGCTCCTCCTGTATATATACACTGCACAGTACCGCTCCTCCTGTATATATACACTGCACAGTACCGCTCCTCCTGTATATATACACTGCACAGTACCGCTCCTCCTGTATATATACACTGCACAGTACCGCTCCTCCTGTATATATACACCGCACAGTACCGCTGCTCCTGTATATAGACACTGCACAGTACCGCTCCTCCTGTATATATACACCGCACAGTACCGCTCCTCCTGTATATATACACCGCACAGTACCGCTCCTCCTGTATATATACACTGCACAGTACCGCTCCTCCTGTATATATACACCGCACAGTACCGCTGCTCCTGTATATAGACACTGCACAGTACCGCTCCTCCTGTATATATACACTGCACAGTACCGCTCCTCCTGTATATATACACCGCACAGTACCGCTCCTCCTGTATATAGACACTGCACAGTACCGCTCCTCCTGTATATATATGTGGTGCCCCTGAGGCTTCAGTTGCCACAGAGGTACTGCACCTTCTCCTAAGGTGTAGTGCCCCACCATCCAGGTAAGTTGGGAACTCCTGACCACGCTCCACACCTGCATCCCACACACAGGATAGTTCAGCAGGGACCCATCCATGCTTTATGCTGGAAAGGTCATAGGGTGCCTTTTGTGGTCCCTGGCTTCGTAACACGAGAGGTGCTGGGAGGCAGGTGGAGTTAGATATAAAAGAAAGGGAAGGTGTAGGATTTCAGGTCAGTCTGGGGTGAGTCCCAGAGATGGAGGTCAGTCAGACCAGGGTCTGAGAGAGAGAGAGAGCAGGCTGACATCAGGTCAGCCTGAGAGGAGCTCAAGGCGGAGGAAGGCAGTCAGTCAGGAGAGGCTGAGGACTGGTCTTAGTGGAGCGAGCTCCCTAGGGAAGGAAGAGAAGGAGAAAGAGATGTAGACTGAAGACTACAGATTCCATAAGAAAGAACAGATCGGAACGAAGGAGAATAGAAGGACAGTGGGAAGTGGGTTGAGTAAGAGAAAGAACCCTTCCAGTCCAGAGAGCGCAAAGGCCGGGGCCCGGTCCCCGAGGTTGATTGGATCTTTATGTCCGGCAACAGACACCGGAGGAGTAGTGAGCCGCTAACACCTTGCTCCCATCATAGACTTGGGACACAACAGCAACTGAATAGAGAGCCGGGACGCAGTGAGGAGTCCCCGAAGCAGGCTACAGCTGTCTGTCATACAAGTAGAGACTAGGAACACCTAGAGAGAGGCATTCCAGGGTAACTAAGTACTGGAGTGCTTCGCACCTAAAGGCGCATTGGAGGAGTCGTTCAGTAAGGTACATGTTGGCGGAGTGCGGAGGGGAGAATCCTATCCTGCCTGGAGGTTGGCTGGAGCCCTGACCTGGAGAACACAGTGCGGAGGCAGGCAGTTGTGTGAACTGCAGACAGTGAGTAAAGCTTTGGAACCGCATACTCTGGTGTTCTCCAGTTATTCCCGCACCACTACACCTGGGTACCTGCTCCTACACCAACTGCACCTCCCCGCCATTACATCATCTACACTGCCCTGGGACTATAGCTCCGCCTGTGGGGAGCTTTACCATCTCTGCTGCACCACACCATCAGTCCCAGCGGATCTGCCCTCAGCATTGGCCTAACATCACACTTGCCGAGCACCACAGGTGGCATCACGAACTATCCATATAAACTATATTACAAACATCACCGCCATTGATATTGGGCGCCCAGGGCCACGGACCGGGTCACCGCTGCTGTGACACATTCCCACCTTGACACCGGCCCGGTACAGAGTACCCCGCTGCCCTGGGTGTGAGGGTGACCCAATTTTGGCGTCACGAACAGGATGACGATACCATCAGGTTCTGTGTGCCTTGGATTTACAATTTACAACATGTGTGATATTATGGGGGACTGTCAGCATTACATGTTTGATATCAAGGGGGGTGTCAGTATTACGCAAGTGATATTATGGGGGACTGTCAGTATTACATGTGTGATATCAAGGGGGGTGTCAGTATTACGCAAGTGATATTATGGGGGACTGTCGGCATTACATGTGTGATATTACGGGGGGTGTCAGTTTTACATGTGTGATATTACGGGGGTGTCTCTATTACATGTGTGATATCACGGGGGTGTCAGTATTACATGTGTGATATTACGGGGGTGTCAGTATTACATGTGTGATATTACAGTGGGGGAATGTCAGTATTACACGTGTGATATTACACTGTGGAGCTTCAGTATTACATGTGTGATATTACACTAGGGGGTTGTTGTGACGAACAGCCAACCACCGTTCGCCACTTACTGACGACTGACGGGGGTCCCGCTGTCACCAAAACGCGACGGACAGCGGACCCTGTGTCACCACTATGTCACAATCCCACCACTGACACCGGTGTATCAGCGGACGGAGGGACGAGACACACTGCCGGCACACGGCTATCACAGGCACAGTTGGGGCTTATCTTAGTTATCCCACCACTGGCACCGTGTGACCAAAAATTATCCAGCAAGCTAATCTCACTCTACAATTTGACGCAGGGGGTATTTTGGGTGCCCCACCACTGCTATCAATCTTCAAAGTACTGCAGGGATTTATGTACATCCCACTTTCTCAGTTCCACTTTGGAACTCGCAGCTCTCCGGCGCCCCCCTTACCCTCAGGTCAGTCAGGGAACTGCACCTAGGATAATTAGTCGCCGGACGGGCTGCCTGTTGTGAACCGGCAATTAGGCTTCTGCAGTAAGGGACTTATCAATGCTGTGGCCGCAGCCCCTCATTCAGCAATATAAGACCCTTCTGTACTGCCAGCAAGCCGCAATAGCCGTACACAACGTGCTGCCACCAGTCACGGTTACTTAATTCACAGTGTTAAATTAAGAGGGTCCGTGGCAAACCCCTTGAATTAGTAGCGATTATCTAACAAAGGCGTATAGTTCGATTCTTAGAGCATGGAGACAGGCTAAATATTAAATCATTTATTTTCCAAAAGAGGACAGTGATTACAGATGAAAGTTGCTATAAAATTGAGACATAAAATATGTACAGTACAGATATAAAATAAAAGGATTAAAAGGATAGAAAGTCACACTCACATGTGGTCAGTTGGCATCCCATGTGGCTTTAAGGGGGGTGGAGGCGCAGCTGCACGTCTCCGCTCATCTGCGGGTCTTTCTAGCACGACGACTTGAGCTGTTCTGAGCTGGTTTGCCCAGGGAATGCCTTATAGACTTTCCTATGTGACATCACGGAGAGGTGCATTCTGGGTTGATCCCACCTCTCTTATCCAAGTTATGTTTTGGCTACAAAACTTAGATTAGCTATAACTTTATGGGAGAAGCTGGTGTGGACTCATCAGTGGTATCATGTTTCCCAGCGTAATGAGCCTATCAAGAAAACATCAAACATCTATGCGATATGACCGTCCATTTGGGCGCAAATCCTATCTCATGTTCTGGACAGGGTAGAACTTCGAAAGATACGCGGTATCGAAGCTGGGACCGCTCAGGTTACAAAAATATGATTTTCATATCTCTGCTTGGTACGGTTTTCGCAGGGCAGGCTCTTATAGTTTTATTCAAACCTCTTTGTTTCAAACAAAGAACCATCCCGCACTTTTTTCTCTCAGCTGTGGAGAGGAAACAAATGGTTGTAACAGCAGGGGGTCTCCTATTACTAGTGCGAACACAGGCTGTAGAGGAGGGGGGTGGCACTGCTCTGTGTGTGTGTGAAGGGAGGAGGGGTGAAGCTGCAGAGCTAGCAGCCTGGATTGTCATATGTGCCGGATCTTTCTGGAAAGTTACAACAGAAAACATCATATTTTGTAGACAAAACCCCATACCTCACAGACATTGTACATCACACCTCCCCCCTTAAGAGGGCGCTAAGGAGGCATTACCTCTCGGTAATCGGCCATGCGCACCTCAGCGGGTTCGCCCCGGCGGGACAACCCATCGGCATTGCCATTTTCACTGCCCTTCCTGTGTTTTACAGTAAAGTCATACTGCTGAAGGGCAAGGTAGGGCTGCAAACGCTGCAGTGCCCACACCATGGCCAGACACTCCTTCTCGATGGTCGAGTATGCCACTTCCCTCGGCAAAAGTTTCCGGCTCAGATACAACACGGGGTGCTCTTGGTCCCCTGAATCGACCTGGCTAAGCACAGCACCGAGGCCAAACTCGCTGGCGTCAGTCTGTACCAGAAACGGGCGACTGCTGTCGACTGCTCTCAACACTGGAGAGTTGCACAGGGCTGCTTTCAAAGCTTGGAAAGCCGCCTCACAGTCATCTGTCCAGTTGACTGTTTGGGGTAGCCTCTGCTTGGTGAGATCAGTCAAGGGTTTGGCAAGGGCGCTATAGTCCTGTACGAACCGCCTATAGTACCCTGCAGTGCCCAAGAAGGACTTCACCTGTTTCTTGGTCCTGGGGGTGGGCCAGGACACGATTGCGTCCACTTTTTCTGGCTCCGGACTCATGGAACCCCCGCCTACCCGGTGCCCCAGGTAGTGGACCTTGCGCATGCCTATCTGGCACTTCCCCGGCTTGATGGTCAGGCCTGCCTGGTGAAGACGCTTGAGCACCTCCTGGAGGTGCTGAAGGTGTTCCTCCCAGGTGGAACTGAAGACGGCAATATCGTCTAAGTACGCCACCGCGTACTCCTCCAGTCCCCGAAGCAGGTGGTTGACCATCCGCTGGAAAGTGGCAGGGGCATTCTTAATGCCGAAGGGCATGACCGTGGACTCGTACAGTCCAAAGGGGGTGATAAAGGCGGATTTCTCCTGCGCCTCAGGGCTCAGGGGAATCTGCCAGTATCCCCGACTCAAATCCATGATGGATATGTAGTTGGCGTTTGTCAACCGCTCGAGCAGATCCTCGATGCGCAGCATTGGGTGGGCATCAGAGGTTGTGATGGCGTTGAGCCCCCTGTAGTCCACACAGAACCGCATGGTTCGATCCTTTTTAGGCACGAGGACTACAGGTGAAGCCCACGCGCTTTTTGACCATCGAATCACCCCCAGCCTTAACATCTCATCGATCTCTTGGCGCATGACTTGTTGCACCGTTTTCCGAGATCCGATAAGGTGTTCGCCGTAATGGGGCGTGATTCCCGGTGTCCCCCTCATGAACCGCTAACTCCGTCCTCCCCAGTTGGTTGGTGAACACGGCCCGGAAGGGCTCCAGGGTGGCCATCAACTGCAACCGCTGGGGTACGGTTAGCAAACCACTTATCTCCATGTCCTCAATGGACCCATCGGCCTTGGCCTGGGCCAGCATGTCCAGGAGGGGATCTTCCTCCCCATCCTCTGGCAGATTGCAGACCGGTAGGACGCAAGCTTCACGTTCGTAGTGCGCCTTCAGCATGTTGACGTGAAAGGCCTTGCGCCTACCCCGAGCATGGTCAAGCGTGACCACGTAGGTGACCGGGTTGAGCTGTTGGTGGACGACGTATGGGCCTTCCCAGGCTGCCTGGAGCTTATCCGTTGGTACAGGGACCAGCGCCCACACCTTTTGACCCACCTGGTAGGTCCGCTCCCAGGCGTTCTGGTCGTACCAGCGCTTCTGGTCAGCCTGAGCCTGCGTCATGTTGTCATGCACCAACTGCGTCAAGGTCTGCATCTTGTCACGGAAGCGCATGACATAATCCACGATGGACACTTCTGTGGGGTTTGGCTCATCTTCCCAGGATTCTCTTATCAACCCAAGGGGTCCCCGGACTCGCCTGCCATACAGGAGCTCGAAGGGGGAGAACCCGGTCGAGGCCTGCGGAACTTCTCTGTAAGCGAACAGCAGGTGTGGGAGGTACCGCTCCCAGTCGCGCCCTTGGGTCTCAACCAGTATGCGGAGCATCTGTTTGAGGGTACCGTTGAAGCGTTCACACAAACCATTAGTCTGTGGGTGATACGGACTCGATACCAGGTGCGTCACCTGCATTTTCTCACAGAGAGCCTCCATTAGGCGAGACATGAATTGGGGCCCTTGATCGGTAAGCATCTCCCCGGGAAATCCTACCCTTGAAAAGATGGTCACCAGAGCGTCAGCCACCTTATCTGCCCTGGTTGAAGACAGAGCTACTGCCTCTGGGTACCGGGTAGCGTAGTCTACCATGGTGAGAATGTATCGCTTTCCGGAGCTGCTGGGGACGGACAGCGGTCCTACAATGTCGACCGCGATTCTCTGGAAAGGCTCCTCTATCACCGGCAAAGGAATAAGGGGAGCCTTAAGAGCAGGCCCCGCCTTACCCACTTTTTGACAGGTGGTGCAGGAGCGGCAGTAGTGTGTTACATCTGTCCCCATCTTGGGCCAATAGAAGTGTTGAGACAGCTGTGCTTTTGTTTTGCCGATCCCCAAGTGTCCAGCGAGTGGAATCTCATGGGCAATCCGCAACAACTCAGTTCTGAACTGATAGGGGACGACCAACTGTCTTTCCCTCAACCACTCCTTTTTAGGATCTCCGGGTACTGTCTCCCGGTACAACCTTCCTCGTTCCCAGAACACCCTCTCCTTATCAGACTCGGAGGTGGGCGTCTCGGCGAGACCTCTCAATTTCTCCAGGCTGGCATCTGAGTGCAGAGCAGCCTGGAACTCCATGCTGGAGGCTGCCAGAAGGGACGTCAGGGTACCTCCTTTACTGGGACCCTCTGGAAACGGCTCTGGATTCACCTCTGGTTCAGTCTCTCCTGTAGCAGCAGAGGGTCCAGAAGGCAGTGCGTTTCCTGCGATCTGGGCACTCTGACTGCGTGTGACAGCTGCTATGTATGCTGTCTCCCTGGGGATTTCTACAGACCCACCAGCCGGTGCTGCCCTGGGCTCTACCTCCCCATCCACCCCCAACACTTCAGGAGCAGTGCTACTTATGGGCCAGTTACCTTCCTCGGTGGCACTGGTCAGATGCATGGCATTACCTTCCTCATGGTCCCCATGCACCTCCCCATTTCCTTGAGCACCGTTGCTTACTCCTGCCAGGGATTCCTCAGCCGTCTCACTCCGCAGAGTGACGGGGCTGAGCACTTCGGTACCTGTGGACACATCTACCGTTTCAAAGAAAGGGTTAACGGGTTCAGTCGGCACAGATACATCAACATCATCATCATCCTTCCTAGGAAAAGAATGGTTATCAGTTTGCTTTGGTACATTCACATCAGCATCAGCATCATACCTGGGGAAAGAATGGTTGTTAGTAGGTAACACATTCAGTTTCCCATCATCATCAGGGTTAACGTTACCCTTATTATCAGTTTGGGGAAGGGTGTCAGGGACATAGTATGCAACCATCCTCCCCAAGTCAGTCCCCAATAAAACATCAGTGGGCAAATTTTCAGACACTCCCACCTCCCTCAACCCGCTCCCGGCACCCCAGTCAAGAAAAACTCGTGCCACTGGCAAGGGACAACGGGTGCCTCCAATCCCGGTGACAGTCAGGGTTTTCCCCTCAACAAACTCTTCAGGGGCCGCCAGTCCAGGACGGATGAGGGTTCGTTCAGCCCCGGTGTCCTTGAGGCCTGTAGCAAGACGGGCCCCCACCTGAACAGGTTGAACGTTCTCGTTAGCCCTCCCAACCACACCTCCCACCAAAAGAACAGAGGCGTTGGGCCCGGGGGCCTTGGCTGGGGGACTCTTCGGCTTTTCCGGACAGGTGTACGAGAAGTGACCAGGCCGCTTGCAGAGGTGACACAAGCGACTGTCAGTAGCCGGCCTGCTGTTGGCAACAGGGACTGGGCCTCCGGAGGGACGGCTAGCTGGGGCATTGGGGTTGGTTGCAGGCTTACCCCCTCTCCAGCTGGTGGTGACTGTCCTCCGCGTCTCTGGCTTCCGGTTGGCCTCATAGTTGTCGGCGATCTGCGCCGCTTTGTCCGCGTTCGTTGGTTCGCTGTCCAGGATGAACTGTCGGACCTCAGCTGGGCAGAGATGCAGGAACTGGTCTTTGATCATCAGGTCCCGTAGCTGCTCAAAGATTTCAACGGACAGTCCATGGATCCACTGGTCAAAGTGGGTCCTGAGTCCTTGCACCACATCACTGTAGCTATCGTGTGGGCCACGTTGGAGGTGTCGGAACTTCTTACGGTATACCTCAGGTGTCAGCCGGTATTTGGCGATCAGCGCCTGCTTTATGGCGTCATAGTCGTCATCGGCTTCTGGCGGAAGAGAAGCAAATGCCTCCAGGGCTTTGCCTTTTAGCCCTGGGGTCAAGTACCTTGCCCATTGGTCTCTAGGCAGCTGGTACTGTCTGCAAGCTTTCTCAAAGGCTCGCAGAAACGTGTCCAAGTCCCCGTCCTTTTCCATCACGGGAAAATGCTCTGGCCGGGGTTTAGGAGTCTGGACGCTGCTGGGCTCACGGCTTCGGGCTGTGGGGGCATTCCCACCCCGCTGGAGTACCTCCAGTTCATGGGCCCTCTGCACCTGGCGCTCGGCCCTCTCAGCCTCTGCTCGGCGCTCACGTTCGGCTTGGGCCTCCTGCCGATATTGCTGGATCAGCCTCACCCGCCCATCACTGTCTTCGGTGGGGAGTTCGTCCAAGGCCATTTGCAGATAGGGGTCCACCCCGTTCTGGTTGAATGTGGGGCCAGCGCTCAGGAGTGGAGCCTCTGCTGCAGCCCCATTGTTACTTGGGCCAACGTCTGCACGTGCTGGATTCTGGTTGTTGTCCAGCTGCACTAGAGCCGCGATCATTTGATCTTTGGTTCCGCCTGCGGCGTCTATGCCTCGGTACGTGCATAACCCAGCAAGAACTTCCTTTGTCTGCCGTTTGTACCAAGGTTCTCCTTTTGCCGCCATGGTTGCCAAATAAAAGATAGAAAAGAAAAACGAAGAAACGGGAGGGGGATACTTGCAAGTACACACTAATGTCTCAGGACTAGTAACCACTGAGTCTGTTCTCCAAAACCTATGATGCAGGATTCCCGCAGGAACCGTGCAGGTTTTTAGTGAGAGGAATGATTGCTCAAACCAAATCACTAATGCACTAGGATTATCCCACCGCTCTGCCACCAATATGTGACGAACAGCCCACCGCCGTTCGCCACTTACTGACGACTGACGGGGGTCCCGCTGTCACCAAAACGCGACGGACAGCGGACCCTGTGTCACCACTATGTCACAATCCCACCACTGACACCGGTGTATCAGCGGACGGAGGGGCGTGACACAATGCCGGCACACGGCTATCACAGGCACAGTTGGGGCTTATCTTAGTTATCCCACCACTGGCACCGTGTGACCAAAAATTATCCAGCAAGCTAATCTCGCTCTACAATTTGACGCAGGGGGTATTTTGGGTGCCCCACCACTGCTATCAATCTTCAAAGTACTGCAGGGATTTATGTACATCCCACTTTCTCAGTTCCACTGTGGAACTCGCAGCTCTCCGGCACCCCCCTTACCCTCAGGTCAGTCAGGGAACTGCACCTAGGATAATTAGTCGCCGGACGGGCTGCCTGTTGTGAACCGGCAATTAGGCTTCTGCAGTAAGGGAATTATCAATGCTGTGGCCGCAGCCCCTCATTCAGCAATATAAGACCCTTCTGTACTGCCAGCAAGCCGCAATAGCCGTACACAACGTGCTGCCACCAGTCACGGTTACTTAATTCACAGTGTTAAATTAAGAGGGTCCGTGGCAAACCCCTTGAATTAGTAGCGATTATCTAACAAAGGCATATAGTTTGATTCTTAGAGCATGGAGACAGGCTAAATATTAAATCATTTATTTTCCGAAAGAGGACAGTGATTACAGATGAAAGTTGCTATAAAATTGAGACATAAAATATGTACAGTACAGATATAAAATAAAAGGATTAAAAGGATAGAAAGTCACACTCACATGTGGTCAGTTGGCATCCCATGTGGCTTTAAGGGGGGTGGAGGCGGAGCTGCACGTCTCCGCTCATCTGCGGGTCTTGCTCAGCACGTGGATTCGAGCTGTTCTGAGCTGGTTTGCCCAGGGAATGCCTTATAGACTTTCCTATGTGACATCACGGAGAGGTGCATTCTGGGTTGATCCCACCTCTCTTATCCAAGTTATGTTTTGGCTACAAAACTTAGATTAGCTATAACTTTATGGGAGAAGCTGGTATGGACTCATCAGTGGTATCATGTTTCCCAGCGTAATGAGCCTATCAAGAAAACATAAAACATCTATGCGATATGACCGTCCATTTGGGCGCAAATCCTATCTCATGTTCTGGACAGGGTAGAACTTCGAAAGATACGCGGTATCGAAGCTGGGACCGCTCAGGTTACAAAAATATGATTTTCCATATCTCTACTTGGTACGGTTTTCGCAGGGCAGGCTCTTATAGTTTTATTCAAACCTCTTTGTTTCAAACAAAGAACCATCCCGCACTTTTTTCTCTCAGCTGTGGAGAGGAAACAAATGGTTGTAACAGCAGGGGGTCTTCTATTACTAGTGCGAACACAGGCTGTAGAGGAGGGGGGGTGGCACTGCTCTGTGTGTGTGTGAAGGGAGGAGGGGTGAAGCCGCAGAGCTAGCAGCCTGGATTGTCATATGTGCCGGATCTTTCTGGAAAGTTACAACAGAAAACATCATATTTTGTAGACAAAACCCCATACCTCACAGACATTGTACATCACAGTTGTCAGTATTACATGTGTGATATTACACTGGGAGTGTCTGTATGACACATGTGATATTACACTGGGAGTGTCTGTATTACACATGTGATAGTACAGGGGGGTGTGTCTATTACACGTGCAATATCACATGGGGGGACTGTCAGTATTACATGTGTTATATTACGGGGGGTGTCCGTATTACATGTGTGATATTACGGGGGGGTGTCAGTATTACATTTGTGATATAACGGGGGGTGTCAGTATTCCACGAGTGATATTATGTCGGACTGTCATTATTACATGTTTTATATTACGGGGGGTGTCAGTATTACATGTGTGATATTATGGGGGTGTCAGTATTACATGTGTGATATTACGGGGGGTGTCAGTATTACATGTGTGATATTACGGGGGGTGTCAGTATTACATGTGTGATATTACGGGGGGTGTCAGTATTACATGTGTGATATTACGGGGGTGTCAGTTTTACATGTCTGATATTATGGGGGGTGTCAATATTACATGTGTGATATTACACGGGTTGTCTGCATTACACGTGTGATATTACACTGGGGGAATGTCAGTATTACACGTGTGATATTGCACTGGGGGAATGTCAGTATTACACGTGTGATATTACACTGGGGGAATGTCAGTATTACATGTGTGATATTACACTGGGAGTGTCTGTATTACACGTGTGATAGTACAGGGGGTGTCTCTATTACACGTGCAATATCACATGGGGGGACTGTCAGTATTACATGTGTGATATTACGGGGGGTGTCAGTATTACATGTGTGATATTACGGGGGGTGTCCGTATTACACGGGTGATATTATGGGGGACTGTCAGTATTACATGTGTGATATTACAGGGGGTGTCAGCTTTACATGTGTGATATTATGGGGGGTGTCAGTATTACACGTGTGATATGGGGGGTGTCAGTATTACACGTGTGATATTATTGGGGGTGTCAGTATTACATGTGTGATATTACGGGGGGTGTCAGTATTACATGTGTGATATTACAGGGGGTGTCAGTATTACATGTGTGATATTACGGGGGTGTCAGTATTACACGAGTGATATTATGGGGGACTGTCAGTATTACATGTGTTATATTACGGAGGGTGTCAGTATTACATGTGTGATATTACACTGGGAGTGTCTGTATAACACATGTGATATTACACTGGGAGTGTGTTTTACACTTGTGATAAAACAGTGGGAGTGTCTGTATTAGGCCAGTTTCACATTCGCGCTTTTGAGCGCAGCGACGGCCTGCTAAGCCCCGCCCCCTGCCCCGCCTCCACCGGTATCTCTGCCTCCGGGCGCATGACGTTGCATGCGTCGTGCGTCCCCTATCTTCATCACAGAGGGCGCAGGCCGTGCGCAGTCTGCGCTCAGTCTGCGTTTGGCGGTGCATGCGTCCTTTTGACGGTGCGCCGAGCACAGGCTGGTTTCACATTAGCGCTTTTGTGCGCAGCGCATTTAGCGCAGCTTCGCACATGCGCTCAGCGCACCTATGTTTAACATGGCGGGCGCATGGTTTTGCGCATGTTTACGTTTTCGGGCGCATGCGCTTTTTTGTCTTTCGCGCCAGGCGCGCCAGACGCAACATGTTGCATTTTTTGGACCGCCCTGTCTCGTTAAAACAGCGCATGCGTGCGCATGCGCACAGAGTGCGCCAAAATTCCACATTGCAGTCAATGGTAACGCGGGCGTGAGCATGGTATTGCGCAATTTTGCGCTTTTGCGCGCATGCGCTTTTTAAAAATAAACAAGTCTGGAATGTAGTCTAGACAATTAAATACCACTCCCAAAAAACAAGGTGATAAAAGATTGTGTGGGCACTGGAAATCACACTCTACAGACTGCAGCAACACTGACAACACCCAAAACCACAAGCTGTACAACAATGTAAGTATAAAACCTAATGTCTGGCTGAATTTTGAATACATTTCCATGTACTTATGTCTTTTTTATTTTATTTTTTATTGCAGCATGTCTTCTTCATCTGGTGATGAATATGTCCCCGGGACAGGGCAAGAGGCACAAGAAGTGAGTACTATGCTTCCCTATGGATTTGTAAAAATATACCCATGTGTCTAATTTTTTTTTTTTAATTTTCAGACCTCATCCTCCACCCCAACACCACCACCGGAGGAACGGCAGGAGCAGCAAGGGCCAGTGCGGCCGGAAAGACGGAATGTAAGTACAGACGGTCTGATGTTATTATTTTTGTTCAATAATTTCTGCCTTTTTTTTCATCTTCATTTGTTTCATTTTGTGCTGTATTTTTTTTCAAATTTTTCTTCGGGGGAATTCCTTTTTTTAAAAATATTGATATGATTTTTTTTCTTTTTTGGAAACTATTGAAATAATCTTTTTTTTTTTTTTTCAAAATTACTATTTTGGGTTAATTTTTCTGCTGTTATTTTTGGTTTTTGTTTTCTTTTCTTTAAATTTCCATGCTGGTTTATTTTCTATGTTTGTTGGTAAGAATTGTTTTAATTTTTTTTTTTTTTTCATTTGCTGGTTTGGAAACTGTATGAAAATAATATTTAATTTTTTTTTTAATTTTTGATGACTATTTTTTTTTTAAATTTTTCTTTGGGGGAATTCCTTTTTTTAAAAATATTGATATGTTTTTTTTTTCTTTGCTTGGAAACTATTGAAATAATCTTTTTTTTTTTTTTTCAAAATTACTATTTTGGGTTAATTTTTCTGCTGTTTTTTTTGGTTTTTTTTTCCTTTCTTTAAATTTCCATGCTGGTTTATTTTCTATGTTTGTTGGTAAGAATTGTTTTAATTTTTTTTTTTTTCATTTGCTGGTTTGGAAACTGTATGAAAATAATATTTATTTTTTTTTTAAATTTTTTATGACAATTTTTTTTAAAATTTTTCTGTAGTTTTTGGGTTCTTTTTTCAGGACATTTTTTTTTTCCTTTCTTTAAATTTCCATGCTGGTTTATTTTCTATGTTTGTTGGTAATAATTGTTTTATTTATTTATTTTTTTAATTAGCTGGTTTGGAAACTGTCTGAAAATGTTTTTTTTTTTTTTTTTTTTAAATTTTCATGCTGCTTTTTTTCTGTGTTTTTATCCATGTTTTTTTTTGCTTTTATTTTCATTTAAAAATTTTTTTGCTTCATGGCTGGTTTAAGTTTCTATATTTTTAAGGTTCAAATATTTCATTAATGTTTGTCTTTCTTTTCTAGGCTCCACAACGGGAGGAGGACCTCGCCCTGGACAATGACGAGCTCATCCGTCTAGTCCAGGAGCGAGTTCCGCTGTGGGACACCCGTCACCAACTGCACTCGGACAACGTGGTGATCCGGCGGCTCTGGAACAAGGTGTCCGCATCGCTGATGGATGGCTGGGACAACGAGTCTCCCCGGGTCCGCAAGAATTTTCGTAAGTATATAAATGCAGTGTGATGCAGCAGTGTTCTTGGCCGGGATCACCCAACTGTGTGTGATGCTAGTCCATGGAGTTTCTAGCATCACACACAGTTGGGTGATCATGGCCAACAGTGCATAGTCTTATTTTTTTTTTTTTTTTTTTTTTTTTTTTTTTTTACACACAGTGAACAAAGTCAGAACCCGTTGGCGCTCGATGAAGGACCGCTTCAACAGGGATATCCGTCAGGAGAAGCAGGTTCGCAGTGGTGCTGCGGCAAGGACCGGCACGAAATACAGATACCATCGTGCCTTGGCATTTTTAAGACCGGTCCTTGCCTCCCGAACGTAAGTATTTTCTAGTTGTATTGTGTTGTATTCTGTGCTTTTCTATTCCACAGGAGTTGGCGATTGTTAATTTATGGTAGTAATTTCTTTCTTTTCCTTTCACAGCACCTGGAGCAGCACCCTGCAACCTGTGCCCGAAGCGGTCCTTCATCCAGCTGCCCCGGACCCGTCCCAGCCATCCATCAGCGAGGAAGCACCTTGCAGGTCTGCACCACAGTCATCTGGAGACCAGGAAGCTGGTCGCTCAGGTGTTCCCCTGTCCCAGGTCTCTGCCACTGGTTTTGCGGGCACTTCCCGCCAGCAGCGGCAGAGGACCTCGGACAGGCCTGTCATGCCCGAGTTCGTTGAATTGAGCTCGGTCTTTCAGAGTAGCCTCAAGGCACTCTCCGATAGACTTGACAGCGGTTTCCTCCTTTTGGACCAACGCTACAAGTCTATCGAGGGTCGACTTGAGCGCCTGGAAGTCGACCTCGCCAGACCAGCGCATCATTTTTATACGCAAATTGCTCGGGACACGGCGGAACACCTTACCCCTGATCTCCAGTTGACTGTCATGCAGGCCTGCAACAATGCTTTTATGCAGGCTATGCAGCAGAGTAGGTATATGCAGCAGTCAGCGTTGGCATTTCCACCGGTGCCACCGCTGACTCGATTCACAGCATTACCTACTTCTGCTCCATATCACTGCACGGCCACCACACTTACAAGCCACGCCGGACACCAATATACCGCCCCAAGTCCGAGTGCAGCTGGACACTTCCCTGACAACACCATGCCAAGCGCTGCTCCTGCCTGTCCCACCACTCCTGCCACCACCACCACTGGATGGCCCGTCGTCACCACCCCTGCCTGGAGCGCCACCACCACCAGCACCACCACCCGGAGCACCACCTCTGACTGGGGCAACACTGCCGCCATCACCACCACCGGGAGGACCAGCCCGGTATGGACCGCCACCACCAGCACCACCACCTCGGAGCAGCATCAGCTGGGGGACCCGCATTCCATATTTACGGCCCCTGCCAGGACATCCACCACCACCATCATGCCACAGCAGCAAGATGATCCTGGCAGGCGGTCAACAACCTGTAGGCGGTCCCCCAGCTCCAGCCGTTCCCCGGCCTCAAGGCGGTCCACAGTTTCAAGGCGGTCCACGGGGTCGAGCCTGTCCTCAGGCTCCCGACGCTCCAGGCAGGACAGCAGCATGGCGACAGGCCACCACCTTAACAAAAAAAAAAAAGAGGAGGACTCTAACCCTCCCGTCTCCCTCACCTCCCACTTCCCAAGTTTCCTTGCCTCCGCTGCCTTCCCCCACCTCTTTGGTTCCTCCTTCCCCTAGAACCCCTTCCTCCACCCTAAGCCGTTCCTCATCCCTCCACACACCCCAGTTTCCACCAACTGACCCCAAATAAAACATTTTATTTTTTTCATAATTTTCAAAATAAATGTTAACATTTGATTAAAACAATGTTTGGTTATTGCGTCTTTCGCCGCCTGCACACACTGCGCCGTACACTTTGTGTTTTTGACACCTCATAGCTCCAGTACTGCCACATGTTTCTTGCGTCAGTCCTGGAGCTATGTGATGTCAAAAAAACAAATATATGACTTGTATTTTCATCCACCAGGCTCTTCAGTCTGATAATATTGGTCAGACTGATGGTGGAGGGTGCAAGGCATATCTAGTCTCACCTTGCCCTGTGTCATAAAGAGTGAATTGAGGATGGTGTGTTTTGCCCATCCTCATTTCAATCTTTGTGACACAAGGCCAGGGGATTCTAGATACCTTGTAATGAACCACATCATCTATACAGTCTGTGGCAAATAGAATGAATAGATGATGGAGAAATTAGTCAATATCTACAAATACCCTGGCCTGGTGTCATAACTATTTAGCACACCTGGCCAGGTGAGGATACCTATGAGTTGTAAGCTTCAGCGTCGCTTCAGTCTTCATTATCTATTGCACAGAGACTGGAGAGATGCTGGAGGTTAACTCCTATGTGTATTCACCTGGCCAGGTGTCCTAAATTTATGAATTCAGGATGCGTTTTTTGGGGTCATCATCAATTCATCATGACACCAGACCAGGGGATTGTAAAAGTTGTATAAACCTTTATCATGTCTCCAGTCTGCGTGCGACAGTGGAGATACTATAATAATTTTAATCACATGGTCAGTTATCAGACAGAGTGAAGGATGCTACTGCATCCCAAACTCAAAATACATTGGGCAGGTGATATAAATATTAGTTGTATTATCTACACCTTCTCTGCAATATGCCTTATGAACACGGACTGGAGAAATGAGGAAGGTCATACAACTTTTATATGTAGGGTCACCTGGTCAGGAGTCCTAGTAAAGTCAGGAAGCACAGCATCCTGATTTCACTGGACACCTGGGCAGGCGAGTAGTGGAGTGTATTAAGACACATTACACTCGGTACAGGTATAAAAACTTGACACTCGGTAGAGGTATAAAAACAACGGTATTTTATTATTAACAAACAACAAAGCTATTACACCATTTGCTCCTGCCATGCTACACGACCCACATCGGATAAGAAGAAGTCGGCAAATTTGTCCCTCATTTGGGCAACTTCGACTGATGACCGAAGAGGGTGCTGAGTAAAATCTGGCAAAAGGTTGGCAGCCGGTTCATCCATGTCAAAGTTCGGCCGCTCCTTTGCCATTACAAAATTGTGCAGAACCACGCACGTCTTCACCACCTCATCCACTGTTTCCAGTTTGAGATTGATGGCGGTGCTGAGAATTCGCCATCTGGACACTAGAATGCCAAAGGCGCACTCTACAGTCCTGCGTGCTCTCGTAAGCCTGTAGTTGATTACTTTCTTGGAGTGGTCCAAGTCACGGCTGGAGTACGGCTTGAGCAGGTTTTGGCACATCTGAAATGCCTCATCCCCAACCACTACAAATGGCAGTGGTGGAGCTTGGGTTTGGGGAAGAGGCCGTGCCAGTGGAAAATTGAACTGGTTGCCGTACAACCTCCGTCCCATATCAGAGTTTTTAAAAGTCTGGGAATCGTTGCCCCGTCCAAATGCCCCTATGTCCACCGCCACAAACCGGCAGTCTGCATCCGCAATGGCCATGAGTACTGTCGAAAAGTACTTCTTGTAGTTGTAGTACTCAGAGCCACTTCTTGCGGGTTTTGTGATGCGGATGTGCTTCCCGTCCACCGCTCCTAGGCAGTTCGGGAAATTGCAGACTGCCCAGAATTTGTCCGATATTTGAAGCCACTTTTCGGCGGTGGGAAAGGGCAGAAACTCCGGACACAGAACATCCCACAGAGCCCTGCAGGTGTCGGCAACAATCCCGGATAAAGTAGAGATTCCCAGCCGGTACTGGAAATGCAGGGATGAAAGACTCTCTCCAGTTGCCAGGAACCTGCAAAACATAAAAAGTAAAACAATTTATATTTCTGTCTAGGGTTTTAATAAAAACAATGGAAAAAAAAGGACATGGCATAACTATTTTGCGTGGTTTTTTAATACAACATAGCAGAGGAAAAAAAAAAAAAAAGCTTGTGATTAGTACATGACAGAACAAAAACCATTATGCAAAAAAGCTATTTCCCAAAAATAAAGTTAAAATTCATTAAAAAAAACACAGAATTTTGTAGCCAACCTAAAAAAATTTTTTTTAAAAAAATTATGCAAAAATAAAAACATTACATACCGTAAGGTGACGAGGAGCCTTTCTTTGGGAGGAATGGCACGCCGGAGCTGAGTGTCCCGTCTCCGGATGATTCCTTCAACCATACCCAGCAAGTCCAGGAAGCTTTGGTGGGACATCCGGGTATAGTCTACAAATTTCTCCGGGTTTTCCTGGAGCTCGCTGTACAGCGTGTGATACGCTCCACGGCTTTCCCGGAGTTCGATTATTGGATGCCTCCAAAACCGACGCCGCTGCCGTCTCTGCTGTCTCTCCCTCTCCCTTTGTTGCTGGCAAGAAAAGGCATACGCCTGACACAGCACAATGTCAAGATCCAACTTGAATCGGAAATTATCCAGACGCAGGTCCATCTTGACACCGGAAACAGCAGCAAAATCTGAGTACAATTCATATAACAGGGTCTATATAACATTCCAATCACACGCCCACTGTTGTCCAATTGGTGTACTCTGTTTCTATTGTTTTTCAAGGAATGTGAAATGTCACACCTGGAAACGCATGCACATAAAAAACGCTTAACGCATGCAAAAACGCATGTAAAACGCAAGGAAAGCTGCGTTCTTTTGGCGCATCAGCGACCGTTAGACACCCAAAAAAACGCGCATTTGTTTTGCGTATGTATGCGTTTTTCATTGCGTTTTTTACGCGCACTATGCGCTGCGCACAAAAGCGCTAATGTGAAACCAGCCACAACCAAAATGCAACAGGTTGCGTTTGGCGCTGCTCGGCGCACCGTCAAAAGGACGCATGCGCCGCCAAACGCAGACTGTGCGCAGACTGCGCACGGCCTGCGCCCTCTGTGATGAAGATAGGGGACGCACGACGCATGCAATGTCATGCGCCCGGAGGCGGAGATACCGGTGGAGGCGGGGCAGGGGGCGGGGCTTAGCGGCGGCCGTGCGCAGACCGTCGCTGCGCTCAAAAGCGCGAATGTGAAACCGGCCTTACACGTGTGATAGTATAGGGGGTCTCTATTACATGTGCAATATCACATGGGAGACTGACAGTATTACTTGTGTGATATTACTTGGGTGTCAGTATCACATGTGATATTACGGGGGTCTCAGTATTACATGTGTGATATTATGGGGGGGTGTCCGTATTACACGTGTGATGTTACGGGGGTGTCAGTATTACATGTGTGATATTATGGGGGGTGTCAGCATTACATGTGTGATATTACGGGGGGGGTGTCAGCATTACACGTGTGATATTACGGGGGGTGTCAGCATTACACGTGTGATATTACGGGGGTGTCAGTTTTACACGTGTGATATTACGGGGGTGTCAGTTTTACACGTGTGATATTACGGGGGTGTCAGTTTTACACGTGTGATATTACGGGGGTGTCAGTTTTACATGTGTGATATTAAGGGGGGTGTCAACATTACATATGTGATATTACGTGGGGTGTCAGTATTACATGTGTGATATTACAGGGGGTGTCAGTATTGCACGTGTGATATTATGGGGGTGTCAGTATTACATGTGTGATATTACGGGGGATGTCAGTATTACACGTGTGATATTTTGGGGGGTGTCAGTATTACGTGTGTTATATTACGGGGGTGTCAGTATTACATGTGATATTACGGGGGGGTGTCAGAATTATATGTGTGATATTACGGGGGGTGTCAGTATTACATGTGAGATATTACGGGGGGTGTCAGTGTTACATGTGTGATATTACGGGGGGTGTCAGTATTGCACGTGTGATATTATGGGGGTGTCAGTATTACACGTGTGATATTACGGGGGATGTCAGTATTACACGTGTGATATTTTGGGGGGTGTCAGTATTACATGTGTTATATTACGGGGGTGTCAGTATTACATGTGATATTACGGGGGGTGTCAGAATTATATGTGTGATATTACGGGGGGTGTCAGTATTACATGTGAGATATTACGGGGGGTGTCAGTGTTACATGTGTGATATTACGGGAGTGTCAGTGTTACATGTGTGATATTACGGGGGTGTCAGTATTACATGTGTGATATTACGGGGGTGTCAGTGTTACATGTGTGATATTACGGGGGGTGTCAGTATTACATGTGAGATATTACGGGGGGTGTCAGTGTTACATGTGTGATATTACAGGGGGTGTCAGTATTGCACGTGTGATATTATGGGGGTGTCAGTATTACATGTGTGATATTACGGGGGGTGTCAGTATTACACGTGTGATATTTTGGGGGGTGTCAGTATTACATGTGTTATATTACGGGGGTGTCAGTATTACATGTGATATTACGGGGGGGTGTCAGTATTACATGTGTGATATTACGGGGGTGTCAGTGTTACATGTGTGATATTACGGGGGGTGTCAGTATTACATGTGTGATATTACGGGGGTGTCAGTGTTACATGTGTGATATTACGGGGGGTGTCAGTGTTACATGTGTGATATTACGGGGGGTGTCAGTATTACATGTGTGATATTACGGGGGGTGTCAGTGTTACATGTGTGATATTTCGGGGGGTGTCAGTGTTACATGTGTGATATTACGGGGGGTGTCAGTATTACATGTGTGATATTACGGGGAGTGTCAGTATTACATGTGTGATATTACGGGGGTGTCAGTGTTACATGTGTGATATTACGGGGGTGTCAGTGTTACATGTGTGATATTACGGGGGGTGTCAGTGTTACATGTGTGATATTACGGGGGGTGTCAGTGTTACATGTGTGATATTACGGGGGGTGTCAGTGTTACATGTGTGATATTACGGGGGGTGTCAGTGTTACATGTGTGATATTACGGGGGGTGTCAGTGTTACATGTGTGATATTACGGGGGGTGTCAGTGTTACATGTGTGATATTACGGCGGGTGTCAGTGTTACATGTGTGATATTAGGGGGGTGTCAGTGTTACATGTGTGATATTACGGGGGTGTCAGTGTTACATGTGTGATATTACGGGGGGTGTCAGTGTTACATGTGTGATATTACGGGGGGTGTCAGTGTTACATGTGTGATATTACGGGGGGTGTCAGTGTTACATGTGTGATATTACGGGGGGTGTCAGTGTTACATGTGTGATATTACGGGGGGTGTCAGTGTTACATGTGTGATATTACGGGGGTGTCAGTGTTACATGTGTGATATTACGGGGGGTGTCAGTGTTACATGTGTGATATTACGGGGGTGTCAGTATTACATGTGTGATATTACGGGGGGTGTCAGTGTTACATGTGTGATATTACGGGGGGTGTCAGTGTTACATGTGTGATATTACGGGGGTGTCAGTGTTACATGTGTGATATTACGGGGGTGTCAGTATTACATGTGTGATATTACGGGGGGTGTCAGTGTTACATGTGTGATATTACGGGGGGTGTCAGTGTTACATGTGTGATATTACGGGGGTGTCAGTGTTACATGTGTGATATTACGGGGGGGTGTCAGTGTTACATGTGTGATATTACGGGGGGTGTCAGTGTTACATGTGTGATATTACGGGGGTGTCAGTGTTACATGTGTGATATTACGGGGGGGTGTCAGTATTACATGTGTGATATTACGGGGGGTGTCAGTGTTACATGTGTGATATTACGGGGGGTGTCAGTGTTACATGTGTGATATTACGGGGGTGTCAGTATTACATGTGTGATATTACGGGGGGTGTCAGTGTTACATGTGTGATATTACGGGGGGTGTCAGTATTACATGTGTGATATTACGGGGGGTGTCAGTGTTACATGTGTGATATTACGGGGGGTGTCAGTGTTACATGTGTGATATTACGGGGGTGTCAGTATTACATGTGTGATATTACGGGGGGTGTCAGTGTTACATGTGTGATATTACGGGGGGTGTCAGTGTTACATGTGTGATATTACGGGGGTGTCAGTGTTACATGTGTGATATTACGGGGGGTGTCAGTGTTACATGTGTGATATTACGGGGGGTGTCAGTGTTACATGTGTGATATTACGGGGGGTGTCAGTGTTACATGTGTGATATTACGGGGGTGTCAGTATTACATGTGTGATATTACGGCGGGTGTCAGTGTTACATGTGTGATATTACGGGGGTGTCAGTATTACATGTGTGATATTACGGGGGGTGTCAGTGTTACATGTGTGATATTACGGGGGTGTCAGTATTACATGTGTGATATTACGGGGGGTGTCAGTGTTACATGTGTGATATTACGGGGGTGTCAGTGTTACATGTGTGATATTACGGGGGTGTCAGTGTTACATGTGTGATATTACGGGGGGGTGTCAGTGTTACATGTGTGATATTACGGGGGGTGTCAGTGTTACATGTGTGATATTACGGGGGTGTCAGTATTACATGTGTGATATTACGGGGGGTGTCAGTGTTACATGTGTGATATTACGGGGGTGTCAGTGTTACATGTGTGATATTACGGGGGTGTCAGTGTTACATGTGTGATATTACGGGGGGTGTCAGTGTTACATGTGTGATATTACGGGGGGTGTCAGTGTTACATGTGTGATATTACGGGGGTGTCAGTGTTACATGTGTGATATTACGGGGGGTGTCAGTGTTACATGTGTGATATTACGGGGGTGTCAGTGTTACATGTGTGATATTACGGGGGTGTCAGTGTTACATGTGTGATATTACGGGGGTGTCAGTGTTACATGTGTGATATTACGGGGGTGTCAGTGTTACATGTGTGATATTACGGGGGGTGTCAGTGTTACATGTGTGATATTACGGGGGGTGTCAGTATTACATGTGTGATATTACGGGGGTGTCAGTATTACATGTGTGATATTACGGGGGTGTCAGTGTTACATGTGTGATATTACGGGGGTGTCAGTGTTACATGTGTGATATTACGGGGGGTGTCAGTGTTACATGTGTGATATTACGGGGGGTGTCAGTATTACATGTGTGATATTACGGGGGGTGTCAGTGTTACATGTGTGATATTACGGGGGGTGTCAGTGTTACATGTGTGATATTACGGGGGTGTCAGTGTTACATGTGTGATATTTCACAGTACGGTATCTGACTGTAGTCCACACACTTTTGTAGATTGTTCTGTCGCCCGCTGAGTCCCGATATTTCGGGGCCACCCTTCGTGTCCCTCCTGTTGCTGTCCTCTCCTCCTGACAGCCATGGGTTGGGCGATGTAATGGCAGCTTTGTGTCTCCGCATCACCAATTGCTCGGTTGTCATCGCTGTTTGATCTTGACGTGAATCACAAATAGAAAGCTGATGTTCTCCCAGACGGCGGTCAGAGCCGAGGAGCCGAGTGTGGCCTGGGCAGCATTACACGCCTCATACTTCTGAGACTTATTAATGAGCCTCACGCTGAGCGCAGCCTCGTACTGAGCAATCTCCGTGTCATCGCACAACGCGCCGTCATATCCAGCTCCACATAAATCGCCTCTTGGTGTCAGCGCTGGGAGCGGCACCTCTGTCCGGGCCCCATCACCCACGGCGTCATGACCAGGGATGGGTGACACATGTCCCAGTACATAAACACATAACATGGCGCGACGTGGATTATGACGCGGCCACAGCAGCCATTATACAGACAAAAAGGATTAAAGGAGGCACTGCACCCTGGTGCAAATATCAAAGAAAAGGTGATGTAAGGCATGCTAGCCATGGGTAAATCCATGAAAAGACACTGACGCGTTTCAGGCGCCTTAACTCTGCCTAAAGTCATAGGATATGTGCAATAAAACGAAGCCTTAAATACATGCAAAGAACCAATCAGCGCAGTACAAATCATTGCATTGCTGCACAGCGGGTGTCACAACTGCAAAGTATTGCAAACGACCAAAGAACATCGGAAGAATCAATGACATTGTAACCTAAAACAAAAAGTCCAACAGTAAATGTCAAATAAATCGCTCCTAGAACTCAGACCATTGGGACATCTCGGGTCTAATCTTAATATCCAAAATGCCTCTCCGCACCTTACAGTCTGCAGTACAACCAGATTAAGGCCAAAGACCTACCCTCCCGCAGTCAATCAGGAGGACACATAACGGAGGCGGCAGATCTGCTGCGAGGAGAGGTTGTAGTTGGGCTAAGGCCGGGATCACACGAGCGTGGGTGATGCGAGAAACTGCCGCCGGCGCTCAGGACCGGAGCTGAAGCTATATAGAAAAACACAGAAATACACAGAGCAGCAGCTCCGGTCCTGAGTGCAGACTTGTGTGAGTCTCCCGCATCAACACCCGGCACTGCCACCGGCGCTCAGGACCGGAGCTGAAGCTATATAGAAAAACACAGAAATACACAGAGGCGCAGCTCCGGTCCTGAGTGCAGACTTGTGTGAGTCTCCCACATCAACACCCGGCACTGCCACCAGCACTCAGGACCGGAGCTGCAGCTATATAGAAATACATAGAAATACACAGAGCCGCAGCTCCGGTCCTGAGTGCAGACTTGTGTGAGTCTCCCGCATCAACACCCGGCACTGCCACCGGCGCTCAGGACCGGAGCTGCAGCTATATAGAAAAACACAGAAATACACAGAGCAGCAGCTCCGGTCCTGAGTGCAGACTTGTGTGAGTCTCCCGCATCAACACCCGGCACTGCCACCGGCGCTCAGGACCGGAGCTGAAGCTATATAGAAAAACACAGAAATACACAGAGCCGCAGCTCCGGTCCTGAGTGCAGACTTGTGTGAGTCTCCCACATCAACACCCGGCACTGCCACCAGCACTCAGGACCGGAGCTGCAGCTATATAGAAATACATAGAAATACACAGAGCCGCAGCTCCGGTCCTGAGTGCAGACTTTTGTGAGTCTCTCGCATCAACACCCGGCACAGCCGCTGGCACTCAGGACCGGAGCTGCAGCTACATAGAAATACATAGAAATACACAGAGCCGCAGCTCCGGTCCTGAGTGCAAACTTGTGTGAGTCTCCCGCATCAACACCCGGCACTGCCGCCGGCGCTCAAGACCGGAGCTGCATCTACATAGAAATACATAGAAACACACAGAGCCGCAGCTCCGGTCCTGAGTGCAGACTTGTGTGAGTCTCCCGCATCATCACCCGGCACTGCCGCCGGCGCTCAAGACCGGAGCTGCAGCTACATAGAAATACATAGAAATGCACAGAGCCGCAGCTCCGGTCCTGAGTGCAGACTTGTGTGAGTCTCCCGCATCATCACCCGACACTGCCGCCGGCGCTCAAGACCGGAGCTGCAGCTACATAGAAATACATAGAAATACACAGAGCCGCAGCTCCGGTCCTGAGTGCAGACTTGTGTGAGTCTCCCACATCTACACCCGGCACTGCCGCCGGCACTCAGGACCGAAGCTGCAGCTACATAGAAATACATAGAAATACACAGAGCCGCAGCTCCGGTCCTGAGTGCAGACTTGTGTGAGTCTCCCACATCTACACCCGGCACTGCCGCCGGCACTCAGGACCGGAGCTGCAGCTACATAGAAATACATAGAAATACACAGAGCCGCAGCTCCAGTCCTGAGTGCAGACTTGTGTGAGTCTCCCGCATCAACAACCGGCAATGCCGCTGGCACTCAGGACCGGAGCTGCAGCTACATAGAAATACATAGAAATACACAGAGCCGCAGCTCCGGTCCTGAGTGCAGACTTGTGTGAGTCTCCCACATCAACACCCGGCACTGCCACTGGCGCTCAGGACCGGAGCTGCAGCTACATAGAAATACATAGAAATACACAGAGCCGCAGCTCCGGTCCTGAGTGCAGACTTGTGTGAGTCTCCCGCATCAACACCCGGCACTGCCTCCGGCGCTCAAGACCGGAGCTGCAGCTACATAGAAATACATAGAAATACACAGAGCCGCAGCACCGGTCCTGAGTGCAGACTTGTGTGAGTCTCCCTCATCAACACCCGGCACTGCCGCCGGCGCTCAGGACCGGAGCTGCAGCTACATAGAAATACACAGAAATACACAGAGCCGCAGCTCCGGTCCTGAGTGCAGACTTGTGTGAGTCTCCCACATCAACACCCGGCACTGCCACCGGTGCTCAGGACCGGAGCTGCAGCTACATAGAAATACATAGAAATACACAGAGCCGCAGCTCCGGTCCTGAGTGCAGACGTGTGTGTGAGTCTCCCACATCAACATCCGGCACTGCCGCCGGCGCTCAGGACTGGAGCTGCAGCTACATAGAAATACACAGAAATACACAGAGCCGCAGCTCCGGTCCTGAGTGCAGACTTGTGTGAGTCTCCCTCATCAACACCCGGCACTGCCGTCGGCGCTCAAGACCGGAGCTGCAGCTACATAGAAATACACAGAAATACACAGAGCCGCAGCTCCGGTACTGAGTGCAGACTTGTGTGAGTCTCCCGCATCAAAACCCGGCACTGCCACCGGCGCTCAGGACCGGAGCTGCAGCTACATAGAAATACACAGAAATACACAGAGCCGCTGCTCCGGTCCTGAGTGCAGACTTGTGTGAGTCTCCCGCATCAACACCCGGCACTGCCACCGGCGCTCAGGACCGGAACTGCAGCTATATAGAAATACACAGAAATACACAGAGCTGCAGCTCCGGTCCTGAGTGCAGACTTGTGTGAGTCTCCCACATCAACACCCGGCACTGCCGCCGGCACTCAGGAACGGAGCAGCAGCTATATAGAAATACATAGAAATACACAGAGCCGCAGCTCCGGTCCTGAGTGCAGACTTGTGTGAGTCTCCCACATCAACACCCGGCACTGCCGCCGGCACTCAGGACCGGAGCTGCAGCTACATAGAAATACATAGAAATACACAGAGCCGCAGCTCCGGTCCTGAGTGCAGACTTGTGTGAGTCTCCCACATCAAAACCCGGCACTGCCGCCGGCACTCAGGACCGGAGCTGCAGCTATATAGAAATACACAGAAATACACAGAGCTGCAGCTCCGGTCCTGAGTGCAGACTTGTGTGAGTCTCCCACATCAACACCCGGCACTGCCGCCGGCACTCAGGAATGGAGCTGCAGCTATATAGAAATACACAGAAATACACAGAGCTGCAGCTCCGGTCCTGAGTGCAGACTTGTGTGAGTCTCCCACATCAACACCCGGCACTTCCGCCGGCGCTCAGGACCGGAGCTGCAGCTACATTGAAATACATAGAAATACACAGAGCCGCAGCTCCGGTCCTGAGTGCAGACTTGTGTGAGTCTCCCACATCAACACCCGGCACTGCCGTCGGCGCTCAGGACCGGAGCTGCAGCTACATTGAAATACATAGAAATACACAGAGCCGCAGCTCCGGTCCTGAGTGCAGACTTGTGTGAGTCTCCCACATCAACACCCGGCACTTCCGCCGGCGCTCAGGACCGGAGCTGCAGCTACATTGAAATACATAGAAATACACAGAGCCGCAGCTCCGGTCCTGAGTGCAGACTTGTGTGAGTCTCCCTCATCAACACCCGGCACTGCCGCCGGCACTCAGGACCGGAGCTGCAGCTACATAGAAATACATAGAAATACACAGAGCCGCAGCTCCGGTCCTGAGTGCAGACTTGTGTGAGTCTCCCGCATCAACACCCGGCACTGCCGCCGGCACTCAGGACCGGAGCTGCAGCTACATAGAAATACATAGAAATACACAGAGCCGCAGCTCCGGTCCTGAGTGCAGACTTGTGTGAGTCTCCCACATCAACACCCGGCACTGCCGCCGGCGCTCAGGACCAGAGCTGCAGCTACATAGAAATACATAGAAATACACAAAGCCGCAGCTCCGGTCCTGAGTGCAGACTTGTGTGAGTCTCCCGCATCAACACCCGGCACTGCCGCCGGCGCTCAGGACTGGAGCTGCAGCTACATCGAAATACATAGAAATACACAAAGCCGCAGCTCCGGTCCTGAGTGCTGACTTCTGTGAGTCTCCCGCATCAACACCCGGCACTGCCGCCGGCACTCAGGACCGGAGCTGCAGCTACATAGAAATACATAGAAATACACAGAGCCGCAGCTCCGGTCCTGAGTGCTGACTTCTGTGAGTCTCCCGCATCAACACCCGGCACTGCCGCCGGCACTCAGGACCGGAGCTGCAGCTACATAGAAATACATAGAAATACACAGATCCGCAGCTCCGGTCCTGAGTGCAGACTTGTGTGAGTCTCCCTCATCAACACCCGGCACTGCCGCCGGCACTCAGGACCGGAGCTGCAGCTACATAGAAATACATAGAAATACACAGAGCCGCAGCTCCGGTCCTGAGTGCAGACTTGTGTGAGTCTCCCTCATCAACACCCGGCACTGCCGCCGGCACTCAGGACCGGAGCTGCAGCTACATAGAAATACATAGAAATACACAGAGCCGCGGCTCCGGTCCTGAGTGCAGACTTGTGTGAGTCTCCTACATCAACACCCGGCACTGCCGCCGGCACTCAGGACCGGAGCTGCAGCTACATAGAAATACATAGAAATACACAGAGACGCAGCTCCGGTCCTGGGTGCAGACTTGTGGGAGTCTCCCACATCAACACCCGGCACTGCCGCCGACACTCAGGACCGGAGCTGCAGCTACATAGAAATACATAGAAATACACAGAGCCGCAGCTCCGGTCCTGAGTGCAGACTTGTGTGAGTCTCCCACATCAACACCCGGAACTGCCGCCGACACTCAGGACCGGAGCTGCAGCTACATAGAAATACATAGAAATACACAGAGCCGCAGCTCCGGTCCTGAGTGCAGACTTGTGTGAGTCTCCCATATCAACACCCGGCACTGCCGCCGGCACTCAGGACCGGAGCTGCAGCTACATAGAAATACATAGAAATACACAGAGCCGCAGCTCCGGTCCTGACTGCAGACTTGTGTGAGTCTCCCGCATCAACACCCGGCACTGCTACCGGCACTCAGGACCGGAGCTGCAGTTCCATAGAAATACATAGAAATACACAGAGCCGCAGCTCCGGTCCTGAGTGCAGACTTTTGTGAGTCTCTCGCATCAACACCCGGCACTGCCGCTGGCACTCAGGACCGGAGCTGCAGCTACATAGAAATACATAGAAATACACAGAGCCGCAGCTCCGGTCCTGAGTGCAGACTTGTGTGAGTCTCCCGCATCAACACCCGGCACTGCCGCCGGCGCTTAAGACCGGAGCTGCATCTACATAGAAATACATAGAAATACACAGAGCCGCAGCTCCGGTCCTGAGTGCAGACTTGTGTGAGTCTCCCGCATCATCACCCGGCACTGCCGCCGGCGCTCAAGACCGGAGCTGCATCTACATAGAAATACATAGAAATACACAGAGCCGCAGCTCCGGTCCTGAGTGCAAACTTGTGTGAGTCTCCCTCATCAACACCCGGCACTGCCACCGGCACTCAGGACCGGAGCTGCAGCTACATAGAAATACATAGAAATACACAGAGCCGCAGCTCCGGTCCTGAGTGCAGACTTGTGTGTTTCTCCCACATCAACACCCGGACTGCCACCGGCACTCAGGACCGGAGCTGCAGCTACATAGAAATACATAGAAATACACAGAGCCGCAGCTCCGGTCCTGAGTGCAGACTTGTGTGAGTCTCCCACATCAACACCCGGCACTGCCGCCGGCGCTCAGGACCGGAGCTGCAGCTACATAGAAATACACAGAGCCGCAGCTCCGGTCCTGAGTGCAGACTTGTGTGAGTCTCCCACATCAACACCCAGCACTGCCACCAGCACTCAGGACCGGTGCTGCAGCTACATAGAAATACACAGAAATACACAGAGCCGCAGCTCCGGTCCTGAGAGTACACTTGTGTGAGTCTCCCACATCAACACCCGGCACTGCCGCCGGCACTCAGGACCAGAGATGCAGCTACATAGAAATACATAGAAATACACAGAGCCGCAGCTCCGGTCCTGAGAGTAGACTTGTGTGAGTCTCCAACATCAACACCCGCCACTGCCGCCGGCACTCAGGACCGGAGCTGCAGCTACATAGAAATACACAGAAATACACAGAGCCGCAGCTCCGGTCCTGAGAGTACACTTGTGTGAGTCTCCCACATCAACACCCGGCACTGCCGCCGGCACTCAGGACCGGAGATGCAGCTACATAGAAATACATAGAAATACACAGAGCCGCAGCTCCAGTCCTAAGTGCAGACTTGTGTGAGTCTCCCACATCAACACCCGGCACTGCCACCGGCACTCAGGACCGGAGCTGCAGTTTCATATAAATACATAGAAATACACAGAGCCGCAGCTCCGGTCCTGAGAGTAGACTTGTGCGAGTCTCCCACATCAACACCCGGCACTGCCGCCGGCGCTCAGGACCGGAGCTGCAGCTACATAGAAATACATAGAAATACACAGAGCCGCAGCTCCGGTCCTGAGTGCAGACTTGTGTGAGTCTCCCACATCAACACCCGGCACTGCCGCCGGCGCTCAGGACCGGAGCTGCAGCTACATAGAAATACATAGAAATACACAGAGCAGCAGCTCCGGTCCTGAGTGCAGACTTGTGTGAGTCTCCCACATCAACACCCGGACTCTCACCGGCACTCAGGACCGGAGCTGCAGCTACATAGAAATACATAGAAATACACAGAGCCGCAGCTCCGGTCCTGAGTGCAGACTTTTGTGAGTCTCTCGCATCAACACCCGGCACTGCCGCCGGCGCTCAGGACCGGAGCTGCAGCTATATAGAAATACATAGAAATACACAAAGCCACAGCTCCGGTCCTGAGTGCAGACTTGTGTGAGTCTCCCACATCAACACCCGGACTGCCACCGGCGCTCAAGACCGGAGCTGCATCAACATAGAAATACATAGAAATACACAGAGCCGCAGCTCAAGTCCTGAGTGCAGACTTGTGTGAGTCTCCCACATCAACACCCGGCACTGCCACCAGCACTCAGGACTGGAGCTGCAGCTACATAGAAATACATAGAAATACACAGAGCCGCAGCTCCGGTCCTGAGTGCAGACTTGTGTGAATCTCCCGCATCAACACCCGGCACTGCCGCTGGCACTCAGGACCGGAGCTGCAGCTACATAGAAATACATAGAAATACACAGAGTCGCAGCTCAAGTCCTGAGTGCAGACTTGTGTGAGTCTCCCACATCAACACCCGGCACTGCCACCAGCACTCAGGACTGGAGCTGCAGCTACATAGAAATACATAGAAATACACAGAGCCGCAGCTCCGGTCCTGAGTGCAGACTTGTGTGAGTCTCCCGCATCAACACCCGGCACGGCCACCGGCACTCAGGACCGGAGCTGCAGCTACATAGAAATACATAGAAATACACAGAGCCGCAGCTCCGGTCCTGAGTGCAGACTTGTGTGAGTCTCCCACATCAACACCCGGCACTGCCACCGGCACTCAGGACCGGAGCTGCAGCTACATAGAAATACATAGAAATACACAGAGCCGCAGCTCCGGTCCTGAGTGCAGACTTTTGTGAGTCTCTCGCATCAACACCCGGCACTGCCGCTGGCACTCAGGACCGGAGCTGCAGCTACATAGAAATACATAGAAATACACAGAGCCGCAGCTCCGGTCCTGAGAGTAGACTTGTGTGAGTCTCCCTCATCAACACCCGGCACTGCCGCCGGCGCTCAGGACCGGAGTTGCAGCTACATAGAAATACACAAAAATACACAGAGCCGCAGCTCCGGTCCTGAGAGTACACTTGTGTGAGTCTCCAACATCAACACCCGACACTGCCGCCGGCACTCTGGACCGGAGCTGCAGCTACATAGAAATACATAGAAATACACAGAGCTGCAGCTCCGGTCCTGAGTGCAGACTTGTGTGAGTCTCCCACATCAACACCCGGCACTGCCGCCGGCGCTCAGGACCGGAGCTGCAGCTCTGTGTATTTCTATGTATTTCTATGTAGCTGCAGCTCCGGTCCTGAGTGCCGGCGGCAGTGCCGGGTGTTGATGTGGGAGACTCACACAAGTGTACTCTCAGGACCGGAGCTGCAGTTCCATAGAAATACACAGAAATACACAGAGCCGCAGCTCCGGTCCTGAGAGTACACTTGTGTGAGTCTCCCACATCAACACCCGGCACTGCCGCCGGCACTCAGGACCGGAGCTGCAGTTCCATAGAAATACATAGAAATACACAGAGCCGCAGCTCCGGTCCTGAGAGTACACTTGTGTGAGTCTCCCACATCAACACCCGGCACTGCCGCCGGCACTCAGGACCGGAGCTGCAGCTACATAGAAATACATAGAAATACACAGAGCCGCAGCTCCGGTCCTGAGTGCAGACTTGTGTGAGTCTCCCACATCAACACCCGGACTGCCACCGACACTCAGGACCGGAGCTGCAGTTCCATAGAAATACATAGAAATACACAGAACAGCAGCTCCGGTCCTGAGTGCAGACTTGTGTGAGTCTCCCACATCAACACCCGGACTGCCACCGGCACTCAGGACCCGAGCTGCAGCTACATAGAAATACATAGAAATACACAGAGCCGCAGCTCCGGTCCTGAGTGCAGACTTGTGTGAGTCTCCCGCATCAACACCCGGCACTGCCACCGGCACTCAGGACCGGAGCTGCAGTTCCATAGAAATACATAGAAATACACAGAGCCGCAGCTCCGGTCCTGAGTGCAGACTTTTGTGAGTCTCTCGCATCAACACCCGGCACAGCCGCTGGCACTCAGGACCGGAGCTGCAGCTACATAGAAATACATAGAAATACACAGAGCCGCAGCTCCGGTCCTGAGTGCAAACTTGTGTGAGTCTCCCGCATCAACACCCGGCACTGCCGCCGGCGCTCAAGACCGGAGCTGCATCTACATAGAAATACATAGAAACACACAGAGCCGCAGCTCCGGTCCTGAGTGCAGACTTGTGTGAGTCTCCCGCATCATCACCCGGCACTGCCGCCGGCGCTCAAGACCGGAGCTGCAGCTACATAGAAATACATAGAAATGCACAGAGCCGCAGCTCCGGTCCTGAGTGCAGACTTGTGTGAGTCTCCCACATCTACACCCGGCACTGCCGCCGGCACTCAGGACCGAAGCTGCAGCTACATAGAAATACATAGAAATACACAGAGCCGCAGCTCCGGTCCTGAGTGCAGACTTGTGTGAGTCTCCCGCATCAACACCCGGCACTGCCGCTGGCACTCAGGACCGGAGCTGCAGCTACATAGAAATACATAGAAATACACAGAGCCGCAGCTCCGGTCCTGAGAGTAGACTTGTGTGAGTCTCCCGCATCATCACCCGGCACTGCCGCCGGCGCTCAAGACCGGAGCTGCAGCTACATAGAAATACATAGAAATGCACAGAGCCGCAGCTCCGGTCCTGAGAGTAGACTTGTGTGAGTCTCCCGCATCATCACCTGGCACTGCCGCCGGCGCTCAAGACCGGAGCTGCAGCTACATAGAAATACAAAGAAATGCACAGAGCCGCAGCTCCGGTCCTGAGTGCAGACTTGTGTGAGTCTCCCGCATCAACACCCGGCACTGCCGCTGGCACTCAGGACCGGAGCTGCAGCTACATAGAAATACATAGAAATACACAGAGCCGCAGCACCGGTCCTGAGTGCAGACTTGTGTGAGTCTCCAGCATCAACACCCGGCACTGCCGCCGGCGCTCAAGACCGGAGCTGCATCTACATAGAAATACATAGAAATACACAGAGCCGCAGCTCCGGTCCTGAGTGCAGACTTGTGTGAGTCTCCCGCATCATCACCCGGCACTGCCGCCGGCGCTCAAGACCGGAGCTGCATCTACACAGAAATACATAGAAATACACAGAGCCGCAGCTCCGGTCCTGAGTGCAAACTTGTGTGAGTCTCCCTCATCAACACCCGGCACTGCCACCGGCACTCAGGACCGGAGCTGCAGCTACATAGAAATACATAGAAATACAAAGAGCCGCAGCTCCGGTCCTGAGTGCAGACTTGTGTGAGTCTCCCACATCAACACCCGGCACTGCCGCCGGCGCTCAGGACCGGAGCTGCAGCTACATAGAAATACACAGAGCAGCAGCTCCGGTCCTGAGTGCAGACTTGTGTGAGTCTCCCACATCAACACCCAGCACTGCCACCAGCACTCAGGACCGGTGCTGCAGCTACATAGAAATACACAGAAATACACAGAGCCGCAGCTCCGGTCCTGAGAGTAGACTTGTGTGAGTCTCCCACATCAACACCCGCCACTGCCGCCGGCACTCAGGACCGGAGCTGCAGCTACATAGAAATACACAGAAATACACAGAGCCGCAGCTCCGGTCCTGAGAGTAGACTTGTGTGAGTCTCCCACATCAACACCCAGCACTGCCACCAGCACTCAGGACCGGAGCTGCAGCTACATAGAAATACATAGAAATACACAGAGTCGCAGCTCCAGTCCTAAGTGCAGACTTGTGTGAGTCTCCCACATCAACACCCGGCACTGCCGCCGGCGCTCAGGACCGGAGCTGCAGTTTCATATAAATACATAGAAATACACAGAGCCGCAGCTCCGGTCCTGAGAGTAGACTTGTGTGAGTCTCCCACATCAACACCCGGCACTGCCGCCGGCGCTCAGGACCGGAGCTGCAGCTACATAGAAATACATAGAAATACACAGAGCCGCAGCTCCGGTCCTGAGTGCAGACTTGTGTGAGTCTCCCACATCAACACCCGGACTGCCACCGGCACTCAGGACCGGAGCTGCAGCTACATAGAAATACATAGAAATACACAGAGCCGCAGCTCCGGTCCTGAGTGCAGACTTTTGTGAGTCTCTCGCATCAACACCCGGCACTGCCGCCGGCGCTCAGGACCGGAGCTGCAGCTATATAGAAATACATAGAAATACACAAAGCCGCAGCTCCGGTCCTGAGTGCAGACTTGTTTGAGTCTCCCACATCAACACCCGGACTGCCACTGGCACTCAGGACCGGAGCTGCAGCTACATAGAAATACATAGAAATACACAGAGCCGCAGCTCCGGTCCTGAGTGCAGACTTGTGTGAGTCTCCCACATCAACACCCGGCACTGCCGCTGGCACTCAGGACCGGAGCTGCAGCTACATAGAAATACATAGAAATACACAGAGTCGCAGCTCAAGTCCTGAGTGCAGACTTGTGTGAGTCTCCCACATCAACACCCGGCACTGCCGCTGGCACTCAGGCCCGGAGCTGCAGCTACATAGAAATACATAGAAATACACAGAGCCACAGCTCCGGTCCTGAGTGCAGACTTGTGTGAGTCTCCCACATCAACACCCGGCACTGCCGCTGGCACTCAGGACCGGAGCTGCAGCTACATAGAAATACATAGAAATACACAGAGCCGCAGCTCCGGTTCTGAGTGCAGACTTTTGTGAGTCTCTCGCATCAACACCCGGCACAGCCGCTGGCACTCAGGACCGGAGCTGCAGCTACATAGAAATACATAGAAATACACAGAGCCGCAGCTCCGGTCCTGAGTGCAAACTTGTGTGAGTCTCCCGCATCAACACCCGGCACTGCCGCCGGCGCTCAAGACCGGAGCTGCATCTACATAGAAATACATAGAAACACACAGAGCCGCAGCTCCGGTCCTGAGTGCAGACTTGTGTGAGTCTCCCGCATCATCACCCGGCACTGCCGCCGGCGCTCAAGACCGGAGCTGCAGCTACATAGAAATACATAGAAATGCACAGAGCCGCAGCTCCGGTCACTGAGTGCAGACTTGTGTGAGTCTCCCACATCTACACCCGACACTGCCGCCGGCACTCAGGACCGAAGCTGCAGCTACATAGAAATACATAGAAATACACAGAGCCGCAGCTCCGGTCCTGAGTGCAGACTTGTGTGAGTCTCCCGCATCAACACCCGGCACTGCCGCTGGCACTCAGGACCGGAGCTGCAGCTACATAGAAATACATAGAAATACACAGAGCCGCAGCTCCGGTCCTGAGAGTAGACTTGTGTGAGTCTCCCGCATCATCACCCGGCACTGCCGCCGGCGCTCAAGACCGGAGCTGCAGCTACATAGAAATACATAGAAATGCACAGAGCCGCAGCTCCGGTCCTGAGTGCAGACTTGTGTGAGTCTCCCACATCAACACCCATCACTGCCGCCGGCGCTCAAGACCGGAGCTGCAGCTACATAGAAATACATAGAAATACACAGAGCTGCAGCTCCGGTCCTGAGTGCAGACTTGTGTGAGTCTCCCGCATCAACACCCGGCACTGCCGCCGGTACTCAGGACCGGAGCTGCAGCTACATAGAAATACATGGAAATACACAGAGCCGCAGCTCCGGTCCTGAGTGCAGACTTGTGTGAGTCTCCCGCATCAACACCCGGCACTGCCACCGGCACTCAGAACCGGAGCTGCAGTTCCATAGAAATACATAGAAATACACAGAGCCGCAGCTCCGGTCCTGTGTGCAGACTTGTGTGAGTCTCCCGCATCAACACCCGGCACTGCCGCCGGCACTCAGGACCGAAGCTGCAGCTACATAGAAATACATAGAAATACACAGAGCCGCAGCTCCGGTCCTGAGTGCAGACTTGTGTGAGTCTCCCGCATCAACACCCGGCACTGCCGCTGGCACTCAGGACCGGAGCTGCAGCTACATAGAAATACATAGAAATACACAGAGCCGCAGCTCCGGTCCTGAGTGCAGACTTGTGTGAGTCTCCCGCATCAACACCCGGCACTGCCGCCGGCACTCAGGACCGAAGCTGCAGCTACATAGAAATACATAGAAATACACAGAGCCGCAGCTCCGGTCCTGAGTGCAGACTTGTGTGAGTCTCCCTCATCAACACCCGGCACTGCCGCTGGCACTCAGGACCGGAGCTGCAGCTACATAGAAATACATAGAAATACACAGAGCCGCAGCTCCGGTCCTGAGTGCAGACTTGTGTGAGTCTCCCGCATCAACACCCGGCACTGCCACCGGCACTCAGGACCGGAGCTGCATCTACATAGAAATACATAGAAATGACACAGAGCCGCAGCTCCGGTCCTGAGTGCAGACTTGTGTGAGTCTCCCACATCAACACCCGGCACTGTCGCCGGCGCTCAAGACCGGAGCTGCAGCTACATAGAAATACATAGAAATGCACAGAGCCGCAGCTCCGGTCCTGAGTGCAGACTTGTGTGAGTCTCCCACATCAACACACGGCACTGCCGCCGGCACTCAGGATCGGAGCTGCAGCTACATAGAAATACATAGAAATACACAGAGCCGCAGCTCCGGTCCTGAGTGCAGACTTGTGTGTGTCTCCCACATCAACACCCGGCACTGCCGCCGGCACTCAGGACCGGAGCTGCAGCTACATAGAAATACATAGAAATACACAGAGCTGCAGCTCCGGTCCTGAGTGCAGACTTGTGTGAGTCTCCCACATCAACACCCAGCACTGCCGCCGGCACTCAGGACCGGAGCTGCAGCTACATAGAAATACATAGAAATACACAGAGCCGCAGCTCCGGTCCTGAGTGCAGACTTGTGTGTGTCTCCCACATCAACACCCGGCACTGCCGCCGGCACTCAGGACCGGAGCTGCAGCTACATAGAAATACATAGAAATACACAGAGCTGCAGCTCCGGTCCTGAGTGCAGACTTGTGTGAGTCTCCCACATCAACACCCGGCACTGCCGCCGGCACTCAGGACCGGAGCTGCAGCTACATAGAAATACATAGAAATACACAGAGCCGCAGCTCCGGTCCTGAGTGCAGACTTGTGTGAGTCTCCCGCATCAACACCCGGCACTGCCGCCGGCACTCAGGACCGGAGCTTCAGCTACATAGAAAAACACAGAAATACACAGAGCCGCAGCTCCGGTCCTGAGTGCAGACTTGAGTGAGTCTCCCACATCAACACCCGGCACTGCCGCCGGCACTCAGGACCGGAGCTGCAGCTACATAGAAAAACACAGAAATACACAGAGCCGCAGCTCTGGTCCTGAGTGCAGACTTGAGTGAGTCTCCCACATCAACACCCGGCACTGCCACCGGCACGCAGGACCGGAGCTTCAGCTACATAGAAAAACACAGAAATACACAGAGCCGCAGCTCCGGTCCTGAGTGCAGACTTGAGTGAGTCTCCCACATCAACACCCGGCACTGCCGCCGGCACTCAGGACCGGAGCTTCAGCTACATAGAAAAACACAGAAATACACAGAGCCGCAGCTCCGGTCCTGAGTGCAGACTTGAGTGAGTCTCCCACATCAACACCCGGCACTGCCACCGGCACGCAGGACCGGAGCTTCAGCTACATAGAAAAACACAGAAATACACAGAGCCGCAGCTCCGGTCCTGAGTGCAGACTTGAGTGAGTCTCCCGCATCAACACCCGGCACTGCCACCGGCACGCAGGACCGGAGCTTCAGCTACATAGAAAAACACAGAAATACACAGAGCCGCAGCTCCGGTCCTGAGTGCAGACTTGAGTGAGTCTCCCACATCAACACCCGGCACTGCCGCCGGCACTCAGGACCGGAGCTGCAGCTACATAGAAAAACACAGAAATACACAGAGCCGCAGCTCCGGTCCTGAGTGCAGACTTGTGTGAGTCTCCCACATCAACACCCGGCACTGCCGCCGGCACTCAGGACCGGAGCTGCAGCTACATAGAAAAACACAGAAATACACAGAGCCGCAGCTCCGGTCCTGAGTGCAGACTTGAGTGAGTCTCCCACATCAACACCCGGCACTGCCACCGGCGCTCAAGACCGGAGCTGCAGCTACATAGAAAAACACAGAAATACACAGAGCCGCAGCTCCGGTCCTGAGTGCAGACTTGTGTGAGTCTCCCACATCAACACCCGGACTGCCACCGGCACTCAGGACCGGAGCTGCAGCTACATAGAAATACATAGAAATACACAGAGCCGCAGCTCCGGTCCTGAGTGCAGACTTGTGTGAGTCTCCAGCATCAACACCCGGCACTGCCACCGGCACTCAGGACCGGAGCTGCAGTTCCATAGAAATACATAGAAATACACAGAGCCGCAGCTCCGGTCCTGAGTGCAGACTTTTGTGAGTCTCTCGCATCAACACCCGGCACAGCCGCTGGCACTCAGGACCGGAGCTGCAGCTACATAGAAATACATAGAAATACACAGAGCCGCAGCTCCGGTCCTGAGTGCAAACTTGTGTGAGTCTCCCGCATCAACACCCGGCACTGCCGCCGGCGCTCAAGACCGGAGCTGCATCTACATAGAAATACATAGAAACACACAGAGCCGCAGCTCCGGTCCTGAGTGCAGACTTGTGTGAGTCTCCCGCATCATCACCCGGCACTGCCGCTGGCGCTCAAGACCGGAGCTGCAGCTACATAGAAATACATAGAAATGCACAGAGCCGCAGCTCCGGTCGTGAGTGCAGACTTGTGTGAGTCTCCCACATCTACACCCGGCACTGCCGCTGGCACTCAGGACCGGAGCTGCAGCTACATAGAAATACATAGAAATACACAGAGCCGCAGCTCCGGTCCTGAGAGTAGACTTGTGTGAGTCTCCCGCATCATCACCCGGCACTGCCGCCGGCGCTCAAGACCGGAGCTGCAGCTACATAGAAATACATAGAAATGCACAGAGCCGCAGCTCCGGTCCTGAGTGCAGACTTGTGTGAGTCTCCCGCATCAACACCCGGCACTGCCGCCGGCACTCAGGACCGGAGCTGCAGCTACATAGAAATACATAGAAATACACAGAGCCGCAGCTCCGGTCCTGAGTGCAGACTTGTGTGAATCTCCCGCATCAACACCCGGCACTGCCGCCGGCACTCAGGACCGGAGATGCAGCTATATAGAAATACATAGAAATACACAAAGCCGCAGCTCCGGTCCTGAGTGCAGACTTGTGTGAGTCTCCCACATCAACACCCGGACTGCCACCAGCACTCAGGACTGGAGCTGCAGCTACATAGAAATACATAGAAATACACAGAGCCGCAGCTCCGGTCCTGAGTGCAGACTTGTGTGAGTCTCCCACATCAACACCCGGCACTGCCGCCGGCGCTCAAGACCGGAGCTGCAGCTACATAGAAATACACAGAAATACACAGAGCCGCAGCTCCGTTCTTGAGTGCAGACTTGTGTGAGTCTCCCGCATCAACACCCGGCACTGCCGCCGGCGCTCAAGACCGGAGCTGCAGCTACATAGAAATACACAGAAATACACAGAGCCGCAGCTCCGGTCCTGAGTGCAGACTTGTGTGAGTCTCCCGCATCAAAACCCGGCACTGCCACCGGCGCTCAGGACCGGAGCTGCAGCTACATAGAAATACACAGAAATACACAGAGCCGCTGCTCCGGTCCTGAGTGCAGACTTGTGTGAGTCTCCCGCATCAACACCCGGCACTGCCACCGGCGCTCAGGACCGGAACTGCAGCTATATAGAAAAACACAGAAATACACAGAGCTGCAGCTCCGGTCCTGAGTGCAGACTTGTGTGAGTCTCCCACATCAACACCCGGCACTGCCGCCGGCACTCAGGAACGGAGCAGCAGCTATACAGAAATACATAGAAATACACAGAGCCGCAGCTCCGGTCCTGAGTGCAGACTTGTGTGAGTCTCCCACATCAACAACCGGCACTGCCGCCGGCACTCAGGACCGGAGCTGCAGCTACATAGAAATACATAGAAATACACAGAGCCGCAGCTCCGGTCCTGAGTGCAGACTTGTGTGAGTCTCCCACATCAAAACCCGGCACTGCCGCCGGCACTCAGGACCGGAGCTGCAGCTATATAGAAATACACAGAAATACACAGAGCTGCAGCTCCGGTCCTGAGTGCAGACTTGTGTGAGTCTCCCACATCAACACCCGGCACTGCCGCCGGCACTCAGGAATGGAGCTGCAGCTATATAGAAATACACAGAAATACACAGAGCTGCAGCTCCGGTCCTGAGTGCAGACTTGTGTGAGTCTCCCACATTAACACCCGGCACTTCAGCCGGCGCTCAGGACCGGAGCTGCAGCTACATTGAAATACATAGAAATACACAGAGCCGCAGCTCCGGTCCTGAGTGCAGACTTGTGTGAGTCTCCCACATCAACACCCGGCACTTCCGCCGGCGCTCAGGACCGGAGCTGCAGCTACATTGAAATACATAGAAATACACAGAGCCGCAGCTCCGGTCCTGAGTGCAGACTTGTGTGAGTCTCCCTCATCAACACCCGGCACTGCCGCCGGCACTCAGGACCGGAGCTGCAGCTACATAGAAATACATAGAAATACACAGAGCCGCAGCTCCGGTCCTGAGTGCAGACTTGTGTGAGTCTCCCGCATCAACACCCGGCACTGCCGCCGGCACTCAGGACCGGAGCTGCAGCTACATAGAAATACATAGAAATACACAGAGCCGCAGCTCCGGTCCTGAGTGCAGACTTGTGTGAGTCTCCCACATCAACACCCGGCACTGCCGCCGGCGCTCAGGACCAGAGCTGCAGCTACATAGAAATATATAGAAATACACAAAGCCGCAGCTCCGGTCCTGAGTGCAGACTTGTGTGAGTCTCCCGCATCAACACCCGGCACTGCCGCCGGCGCTCAGGACTGGAGCTGCAGCTACATCGAACGACATAGAAATACACAAAGCCGCAGCTCCGGTCCTGAGTGCTGACTTCTGTGAGTCTCCAGCATCAACACCCGGCACTGCCGCCGGCACTCAGGACCGGAGCTGCAGCTACATAGAAATACATAGAAATACACAGAGCCGCAGCTCCGGTCCTGAGTGCTGACTTCTGTGAGTCTCCCGCATCAACACCCGGCACTGCCGCCGGCACTCAGGACCGGAGCTGCAGCTACATAGAAATACATAGAAATACACAGATCCGCAGCTCCGGTCCTGAGTGCAGACTTGTGTGAGTCTCCCTCATCAACACCCGGCACTGCCGCCGGCACTCAGGACCGGAGCTGCAGCTACATAGAAATACATAGAAATACACAGAGCCGCAGCTCCGGTCCTGAGTGCAGACTTGTGTGAGTCTCCCTCATCAACACCCGGCACTGCCGCCGGCACTCAGGACCGGAGCTGCAGCTACATAGAAATACATAGAAATACACAGAGCCGCAGCTCCGGTCCTGAGTGCAGACTTGTGTGAGTCTCCCACATCAACACCCGGCACTGCCGCCGGCACTAAGGACCGGATCTGCAGCTATATAGAAATACACAGAAATACACAGAGCCGCAGCTCCGGTCCTGAGTGCAGACTTGTGTGAGTCTCCTACATCAACACCCGGCACTGCCGCCGGCACTCAGGACCGGAGCTGCAGCTACATAGAAATACATAGAAATACACAGAGACGCAGCTCCGGTCCTGAGTGCAGACTTGTGTGAGTCTCCCACATCAACACCCGGAACTGCCGCCGACACTCAGGACCGGAGCTGCAGCTACATAGAAATACATAGAAATACACAGAGCCGCAGCTCCGGTCCTGAGTGCAGACTTGTGTGAGTCTCCCACATCAACACCCGGAACTGCCGCCGACACTCAGGACCGGAGCTGCAGCTACATAGAAATACATAGAAATACACAGAGCCGCAGCTCCGGTCCTGAGTGCAGACTTGTGTGAGTCTCCCACATCAACACCCGGAACTGCCGCCGACACTCAGGACCGGAGCTGCAGCTACATAGAAATACATAGAAATACACAGAGCCGCAGCTCCGGTCCTGAGTGCAGACTTGTGTGAGTCTCCCATATCAACACCCGGCACTGCCGCCGGCACTCAGGCCGGAGCTGCAGCTACATAGAAATACATAGAAATACACAGAGCCGCAGCTCCGGTCCTGACTGCAGACTTGTGTGAGTCTCCCGCATCAACACCCGGCACTGCTACCGGCACTCAGGACCGGAGCTGCAGTTCCATAGAAATACATAGAAATACACAGAGCCGCAGCTCCGGTCCTGAGTGCAGACTTTTGTGAGTCTCTCGCATCAACACCCGGCACTGCCGCTGGCACTCAGGACCGGAGCTGCAGCTACATAGAAATACATAGAAATACACAGAGCCGCAGCTCCGGTCCTGAGTGCAAACTTGTGTGAGTCTCCCTCATCAACACCCGGCACTGCCACCGGCACTCAGGACCGGAGCTGCAGCTACATAGAAATACATAGAAATACACAGAGCCGCAGCTCCGGTCCTGAGTGCAGACTTGTGTGTTTCTCCCACATCAACACCCGGACTGCCACCGGCACTCAGGACCGGAGCTGCAGCTACATAGAAATACATAGAAATACACAGAGCCGCAGCTCCGGTCCTGAGTGCAGACTTGTGTGAGTCTCCCACATCAACACCCGGCACTGCCGCCGGCGCTCAGGACCGGAGCTGCAGCTACATAGAAATACACAGAGCCGCAGCTCCGGTCCTGAGTGCAGACTTGTGTGAGTCTCCCACATCAACACCCGGCACTGCAGCCGGCACTCAGGACCGGTGCTGCAGCTACATAGAAATACACAGAAATACACAGAGCCGCAGCTCCGGTCCTGAGCGTACACTTGTGTGAGTCTCCCACATCAACACCCGGCACTGCCGCCGGCACTCAGGACCAGAGATGCAGCTACATAGAAATACATAGAAATACACAGAGCCGCAGCTCCGGTCCTGAGAGTAGACTTGTGTGAGTCTCCCACATCAACACCCGCCACTGCCGCCGGCACTCAGGACCGGTGCTGCAGCTACATAGAAATACACAGAAATACACAGAGCCGCAGCTCCGGTCCTGAGAGTACACTTGTGTGAGTCTCCCACATCAACACCCGGCACTGCCGCCGGCACTCAGGACCAGAGATGCAGCTACATAGAAATACATAGAAATACACAGAGCCGCAGCTCCGGTCCTGAGAGTAGACTTGTGTGAGTCTCCCACATCAACACCCGCCACTGCCGCCGGCACTCAGGACCGGAGCTGCAGCTACATAGAAATACACAGAAATACACAGAGCCGCAGCTCCGGTCCTGAGAGTAGACTTGTGTGAGTCTCCCACATCAACACCCAGCACTGCCACCAGCACTCAGGACCGGTGCTGCAGCCACATAGAAATACACAGAAATACACAGAGCCGCAGCTCCGGTCCTGAGAGTACACTTGTGTGAGTCTCCCACATCAACACCCGGCACTGCCGCCGGCACTCAGGACCGGAGATGCAGCTACATAGAAATACATAGAAATACACAGAGTCGCAGCTCCAGTCCTAAGTGCAGACTTGTGTGAGTCTCCCACATCAACACCCGGCACTGCCACCGGCACTCAGGACCGGAGCTGCAGTTTCATATAAATACATAGAAATACACAGAGCCGCAGCTCCGGTCCTGAGAGTAGACTTGTGCGAGTCTCCCACATCAACACCCGGCACTGCCGCCGGCGCTCAGGACCGGAGCTGCAGCTACATAGAAATACATAGAAATACACAGAGCCGCAGCTCCGGTCCTGAGTGCAGACTTGTGTGAGTCTCCCACATCAACACCCGGACTCTCACCGGCACTCAGGACCGGAGCTGCAGCTACATAGAAATACATAGAAATACACAGAGCCGCAGCTCCGGTCCTGAGTGCAGACTTTTGTGAGTCTCTCGCATCAACACCCGGCACTGCCGCCGGCGCTCAGGACCGGAGCTGCAGCTATATAGAAATACATAGAAATACACAAAGCCGCAGCTCCGGTCCTGAGTGCAGACTTGTGTGAGTCTCCCACATCAACACCCGGACTGCCACCGGCACTCAGGACCGGAGCTGCAGCTACATAGAAATACATAGAAATACACAGAGCCGCAGCTCCGGTCCTGAGTGCAGACTTGTGTGAGTCTCCCTCATCAACACCCGGCACTGCCGCCGGCACTCAGGACCGGAGCTGCAGCTACATAGAAATACATAGAAATACACAGAGCCACAGCTCCGGTCCTGAGTGCAGACTTGTGTGAGTCTCCCACATCAACACCCGGCACTGCCGCTGGCACTCAGGACCGGAGCTGCAGCTACATAGAAATACATAGAAATACACAGAGTCGCAGCTCCTGTCCTGAGTGCAGACTTGTGTGAGTCTCCCGCATCAACACCCGGCACTGCCACCGGCACTCAGGACCGGAGCTGCAGCTACATAGAAATACATAGAAATACACAGAGCCGCAGCTCCGGTCCTGAGTGCAGACTTGTGTGAGTCTCCCACATCAACACCCGGCACTGCCACCGGCACTCAGGACCGGAGCTGCAGCTACATAGAAATACATAGAAATACACAGAGCCGCAGCTCCGGTCCTGAGTGCAGACTTTTGTGAGTCTCTCGCATCAACACCCGGCACTGCCGCTGGCACTCAGGACCGGAGCTGCAGCTACATAGAAATACATAGAAATACACAGAGCCGCAGCTCCGGTCCTGAGAGTAGACTTGTGTGAATCTCCCTCATCAACACCCGGCACTGCCGCCGGCGCTCAGGACCGGAGTTGCAGCTACATAGAAATACACAAAAATACACAGAGCCGCAGCTCCGGTCCTGAGAGTACACTTGTGTGAGTCTCCCACATCAACACCCGGCACTGCCGCCGGCGCTCAGGACCGGAGCTGCAGCTCTGTGTATTTCTATGTATTTCTATGTAGCTGCAGCTCCGGTCCTGAGTGCCGGCGGCAGTGCCGGGTGTTGATGTGGGAGACTCACAAAAGTGTACTCTCAGGACCGGAGCTGCAGTTCCATAGAAATACACAGAAATACACAGAGCCGCAGCTCCGGTCCTGAGAGTACACTTGTGTGAGTCTCCCACATCAACACCCGGCACTGCCGCCGGCACTCAGGACCGGAGCTGCAGTTCCATAGAAATACATAGAAATACACAGAGCCGCAGCTCCGGTCCTGAGAGTACACTTGTGTGAGTCTCCCACATCAACACCCGGCACTGCCGCCGGCACTCAGGACCGGAGCTGCAGCTACATAGAAATACATAGAAATACACAGAGCCGCAGCTCCGATCCTGAGTGCAGACTTGTGTGAGTCTCCCACATCAACACCCGGACTGCCACCGGCACTCAGGACCGGAGCTGCAGCTACATAGAAATACACAGAGCCGCAGCTCCGGTCCTGAGTGCAGACTTGTGTGAGTCTCCCGCATCAACACCCGGCACTGCCACCGGCACTCAGGACCGGAGCTGCAGTTCCATAGAAATACATAGAAATACACAGAGCCGCAGCTCCGGTCCTGAGTGCAGACTTTTGTGAGTCTCTCGCATCAACACCCGGCACAGCCGCTGGCACTCAGGACCGGAGCTGCAGCTACATAGAAATACATAGAAATACACAGAGCCGCAGCTCCGGTCCTAAGTGCAAACTTGTGTGAGTCTCCCGCATCAACACCCGGCACTGCCGCCGGCGCTCAAGACCGGAGCTGCATCTACATAGAAATACATAGAAACACACAGAGCCGCAGCTCCGGTCCTGAGTGCAGACTTGTGTGAGTCTCCCGCATCATCACCCGGCACTGCCGCCGGCGCTCAAGACCGGAGCTGCAGCTACATAGAAATACATAGAAATGCACAGAGCCGCAGCTCCGGTCCTGAGTGCAGACTTGTGTGAGTCTCCCACATCTACACCCGGCACTGCCGCCGGCACTCAGGACCGAAGCTGCAGCTACATAGAAATACATAGAAATACACAGAGCCGCAGCTCCGGTCCTGAGTGCAGACTTGTGTGAGTCTCCCGCATCAACACCCGGCACTGCCGCTGGCACTCAGGACCGGAGCTGCAGCTACATAGAAATACATAGAAATACACAGAGCCGCAGCTCCGGTCCTGAGAGTAGACTTGTTTGAGTCTCCCGCATCATCACCCGGCACTGCCGCCGGCGCTCAAGACCGGAGCTGCAGCTACATAGAAATACATAGAAATGCACAGAGCCGCAGCTCCGGTCCTGAGAGTAGACTTGTGTGAGTCTCCCGCATCATCACCCGGCACTGCCGCCGGCGCTCAAGACCGGAGCTGCAGCTACATAGAAATACATAGAAATGCACAGAGCCGCAGCTCCGGTCCTGAGTGCAGACTTTTGTGAGTCTCTCGCATCAACACCCGGCACTGCCGCTGGCACTCAGGACCGGAGCTGCAGCTACATAGAAATACATAGAAATACACAGAGCCGCAGCTCCGGTCCTGAGTGCAGACTTGTGTGTTTCTCCCACATCAACACCCGGACTGCCACCGGCACTCAGGACCGGAGCTGCAGCTACATAGAAATACATAGAAATACACAGAGCCGCAGCTCCGGTCCTGAGTGCAGACTTGTGTGAGTCTCCCACATCAACACCCGGCACTGCCGCCGGCGCTCAGGACCGGAGCTGCAGCTACATAGAAATACACAGAGCAGCAGCTCCGGTCCTGAGTGCAGACTTGTGTGAGTCTCCCACATCAACACCCAGCACTGCCACCAGCACTCAGGACCGGAGCTGCAGCCACATAGAAATACACAGAAATACACAGAGCCGCAGCTCCGGTCCTGAGAGTAGACTTGTGTGAGTCTCCCACATCAACACCCGCCACTGCCGCCGGCACTCAGGACCGGAGCTGCAGCTACATAGAAATACACAGAAATACACAGAGCCGCAGCTCCGGTCCTGAGAGTAGACTTGTGTGAGTCTCCCACATCAACACCCAGCACTGCCACCAGCACTCAGGACCGGAGCTGCAGCCACATAGAAATACACAGAAATACACAGAGCCGCAGCTCCGGTCCTGAGAGTACACTTGTGTGAGTCTCCCACATCAACACCCGCCACTGCCGCCGGCACTCAGGACCGGAGCTGCAGCTACATAGAAATACACAGAAATACACAGAGCTGCAGCTCCGGTCCTGAGAGTAGACTTGTGTGAGTCTCCCACATCAACACCCAGCACTGCCACCAGCACTCAGGACCGGAGCTGCAGCCACATAGAAATACACAGAAATACACAGAGCCGCAGCTCCGGTCCTGAGAGTACACTTGTGTGAGTCTCCCACATCAACACCCGGCACTGCCGCCGGCACTCAGGACCGGAGATGCAGCTACATAGAAATACATAGAAATACACAGAGTCGCAGCTCCAGTCCTAAGTGCAGACTTGTGTGAGTCTCCCACATCAACACCCGGCACTGCCACCGGCACTCAGGACCGGAGCTGCAGTTTCATATAAATACATAGAAATACACAGAGCCGCAGCTCCGGTCCTGAGAGTAGACTTGTGTGAGTCTCCCACATCAACACCCGGCACTGCCGCCGGCGCTCAGGACCGGAGCTGCAGCTACATAGAAATACATAGAAATACACAGAGCCGCAGCTCCGGTCCTGAGTGCAGACTTGTGTGAGTCTCCCACATCAACACCCGGCACTGCCGCCGGCGCTCAGGACCGGAGCTGCAGCTACATAGAAATACACAGAGCAGCAGCTCCGGTCCTGAGTGCAGACTTGTGTGAGTCTCCCACATCAACACCCAGCACTGCCACCAGCACTCAGGACCGGAGCTGCAGCCACATAGAAATACACAGAAATACACAGAGCCGCAGCTCCGGTCCTGAGAGTAGACTTGTGTGAGTCTCCCACATCAACACCCGCCACTGCCGCCGGCACTCAGGACCGGAGCTGCAGCTACATAGAAATACACAGAAATACACAGAGCCGCAGCTCCGGTCCTGAGAGTAGACTTGTGTGAGTCTCCCACATCAACACCCAGCACTGCCACCAGCACTCAGGACCGGAGCTGCAGCCACATAGAAATACACAGAAATACACAGAGCCGCAGCTCCGGTCCTGAGAGTACACTTGTGTGAGTCTCCCACATCAACACCCGCCACTGCCGCCGGCACTCAGGACCGGAGCTGCAGCTACATAGAAATACACAGAAATACACAGAGCCGCAGCTCCGGTCCTGAGAGTAGACTTGTGTGAGTCTCCCACATCAACACCCAGCACTGCCACCAGCACTCAGGACCGGAGCTGCAGCCACATAGAAATACACAGAAATACACAGAGCCGCAGCTCCGGTCCTGAGAGTACACTTGTGTGAGTCTCCCACATCAACACCCGGCACTGCCGCCGGCACTCAGGACCGGAGATGCAGCTACATAGAAATACATAGAAATACACAGAGTCGCAGCTCCAGTCCTAAGTGCAGACTTGTGTGAGTCTCCCACATCAACACCCGGCACTGCCACCGGCACTCAGGACCGGAGCTGCAGTTTCATATAAATACATAGAAATACACAGAGCCGCAGCTCCGGTCCTGAGAGTAGACTTGTGTGAGTCTCCCACATCAACACCCGGCACTGCCGCCGGCGCTCAGGACCGGAGCTGCAGCTACATAGAAATACATAGAAATACACAGAGCCGCAGCTCCGGTCCTGAGTGCAGACTTGTGTGAGTCTCCCACATCAACACCCGGACTGCCACCGGCACTCAGGACCGGAGCTGCAGCTACATAGAAATACATAGAAATACACAGAGCCGCAGCTCCGGTCCTGAGTGCAGACTTTTGTGAGTCTCTCGCATCAACACCCGGCACTGCCGCCGGCGCTCAGGACCAGAGCTGCAGCTATATAGAAATACATAGAAATACACAAAGCCGCAGCTCCGGTCCTGAGTGCAGACTTGTGTGAGTCTCCCACATCAACACCCGGACTGCCACTGGCACTCAGGACCGGAGCTGCAGCTACATAGAAATACATAGAAATACACAGAGCCGCAGCTCCGGTCCTGAGTGCAGACTTGTGTGAGTCTCCCTCATCAACACCCGGCACTGCCGCCGGCACTCAGGACCGGAGCTGCAGCTACATAGAAATACATAGAAATACACAGAGCCACAGCTCCGGTCCTGAGTGCAGACTTGTGTGAGTCTCCCACATCAACACCCGGCACTGCCGCTGGCACTCAGGACCGGAGCTGCAGCTACATAGAAATACATAGAAATACACAGAGTCGCAGCTCAAGTCCTGAGTGCAGACTTGTGTGAGTCTCCCACATCAACACCCGGACTGCCACCAGCACTCAGGACCGGAGCTGCAGCTACATAGAAATACATAGAAATACACAGAGCCGCAGCTCCGGTCCTGAGTGCAGACTTGTGTGAGTCTCCCGCATCAACACCCGGCACTGCCACCGGCACTCAGGACCGGAGCTGCAGCTACATAGAAATACATAGAAATACACAGAGCCGCAGCTCCGGTCCTGAGTGCAGACTTTTGTGAGTCTCTCGCATCAACACCCGGCACTGCCGCTGGCACTCAGGACCGGAGCTGCAGCTACATAGAAATACACAGAGCCGCAGCTCCGGTCCTGAGAGTAGACTTGTGTGAGTCTCCCTCATCAACACCCGGCACTGCCGCCGGCGCTCAGGACCGGAGTTGCAGCTACATAGAAATACACAAAAATACACAGAGCCGCAGCTCCGGTCCTGAGAGTACACTTGTGTGAGTCTCCAACATCAACACCCGGCACTGCCGCCGGCACTCTGGACCGGAGCTGCAGCTACATAGAAATACATAGAAATACACAGAGCTGCAGCTCCGGTCCTGAGTGCAGACTTGTGTGAGTCTCCCACATCAACACCCGGCACTGCCGCCGGCGCTCAGGACCGGAGCTGCAGCTCTGTGTATTTCTATGTATTTCTATGTAGCTGCAGCTCCGGTCCTGAGTGCCGGCAGCAGTGCCTGGTGTTGATAAGGGAGACTCACACAAGTCTGCACTCAGGACCGGAGCTGCGGCTCTGTGTATTTCTATGTATTTCTATGTAGCTGCAGCTCCGGTTCTGAGTGCCGGCGGCAGTGCCGGGTGTTGATGTGGGAGACTCACACAAGTGTACTCTCAGGACCGGAGCTGCAGTTCCATAGAAATACACAGAAATACACAGAGCCGCAGCTCCGGTGCTGAGAGTACACTTGTGTGAGTCTCCCACATCAACACCCGGCACTGCCGCCGGCACTCAGGACCGGAGCTGCAGTTCCATAGAAATACATAGAAATACACAGAGCCGCAGCTCCGGTCCTGAGAGTACACTTGTGTGAGTCTCCCACATCAACACCCGGCACTGCCGCCGGCACTCAGGACCGGAGCTGCAGCTACATAGAAATACATAGAAATACACAGAGCCGCAGCTCCGATCCTGAGTGCAGACTTGTGTGAGTCTCCCACATCAACACCCGGATTGCCACCGGCACTCAGGACCGGAGCTGCAGTTCCATAGAAATACATAGAAATACACAGAACAGCAGCTCCGGTCCTGAGTGCAGACTTGTGTGAGTCTCCCACATCAACACCCGGACTGCCACCGGCACTCAGGACCCGAGCTGCAGCTACATAGAAATACATAGAAATACACAGAGCCGCAGCTCCGGTCCTGAGTGCAGACTTGTGTGAGTCTCCCGCATCAACACCCGGCACTGCCACCGGCACTCAGGACCGGAGCTGCAGTTCCATAGAAATACATAGAAATACACAGAGCCGCAGCTCCGGTCCTGAGTGCAGACTTTTGTGAGTCTCTCGCATCAACACCCGGCACAGCCGCTGGCACTCAGGACCGGAGCTGCAGCTACATAGAAATACATAGAAATACACAGAGCCGCAGCTCCGGTCCTGAGTGCAAACTTGTGTGAGTCTCCCGCATCAACACCCGGCACTGCCGCCGGCGCTCAAGACCGGAGCTGCATCTACATAGAAATACATAGAAACACACAGAGCCGCAGCTCCGGTCCTGAGTGCAGACTTGTGTGAGTCTCCCGCATCATCACCCGGCACTGCCGCCGGCGCTCAAGACCGGAGCTGCAGCTACATAGAAATACATAGAAATGCACAGAGCCGCAGCTCCGGTCCTGAGTGCAGACTTGTGTGAGTCTCCCACATCTACACCCGACACTGCCGCCGGCACTCAGGACCGAAGCTGCAGCTACATAGAAATACATAGAAATACACAGAGCCGCAGCTCCGGTCCTGAGTGCAGACTTGTGTGAGTCTCCCGCATCAACACCCGGCACTGCCGCTGGCACTCAGGACCGGAGCTGCAGCTACATAGAAATACATAGAAATACACAGAGCCGCAGCTCCGGTCCTGAGAGTAGACTTGTGTGAGTCTCCCGCATCATCACCCGGCACTGCCGCCGGCGCTCAAGACCGGAGCTGCAGCTACATAGAAATACATAGAAATGCACAGAGCCGCAGCTCCGGTCCTGAGTGCAGACTTGTGTGAGTCTCCCACATCAACACCCGGCACTGCCGCCGGCACGCAGGACCGGAGCTGCAGCTACATAGAAATACATAGAAATACACAGAGCTGCAGCTCCGGTCCTGAGTGCAGACTTGTGTGAGTCTCCCGCATCAACACCCGGCACTGCCGCCGGTACTCAGGACCGGAGCTGCAGCTACATAGAAATACATGGAAATACACAGAGCCGCAGCTCCGGTCCTGAGTGCAGACTTGTGTGAGTCTCCCGCATCAACACCCGGCACTGCCACCGGCACTCAGGACCGGAGCTGCAGTTCCATAGAAATACATAGAAATACACAGAGCCGCAGCTCCGGTCCTGAGTGCAGACTTGTGTGAGTCTCTCGCATCAACACCCGGCACTGCCGCTGGCACTCAGGACCGGAGCTGCAGCTACATAGAAATACATAGAAATACACAGAGCCGCAGCTCCGGTCCTGAGTGCAGACTTGTGTGAGTCTCCCGCATCAACACCCGGCACTGCCGCCGGCACTCAGGACCGAAGCTGCAGCTACATAGAAATACATAGAAATACACAGAGCCGCAGCTCCGGTCCTGAGTGCAGACTTGTGTGAGTCTCCCGCATCAACACCCGGCACTGCCGCTGGCACTCAGGACCGGAGCTGCAGCTACATAGAAATACATAGAAATACACAGAGCCGCAGCTCCGGTCCTGAGTGCAGACTTGTGTGAGTCTCCCGCATCAACACCCGGCACTGCCGCCGGCACTCAGGACCGAAGCTGCAGCTGCATAGAAATACATAGAAATACACAGAGCCGCAGCTCCGGTCCTGAGTGCAGACTTGTGTGAGTCTCCCTCATCAACACCCGGCACTGCCGCTGGCACTCAGGACCGGAGCTGCAGCTACATAGAAATACATAGAAATACACAGAGCCGCAGCTCCGGTCCTGAGTGCAGACTTGTGTGAGTCTCCCGCATCAACACCCGGCACTGCCACCGGCACTCAGGACCGGAGCTGCAGTTCCATAGAAATACATAGAAATACACAGAGCCGCAGCTCCGGTCCTGAGTGCAGACTTGTGTGAGTCTCTCGCATCAACACCCGGCACTGCCGCTGGCACTCAGGACCGGAGCTGCAGCTACATAGAAATACATAGAAATACACAGAGCCGCAGCTCCGGTCCTGAGTGCAGACTTTTGTGAGTCTCTCGCATCAACACCCGGCACTGCCGCTGGCACTCAGGACCGGAGCTGCAGCTACATAGAAATACATAGAAATACACAGAGCCGCAGCTCCGGTCCTGAGTGCAGACTTGTGTGAGTCTCCCGCATCAACACCCGGCACTGCCGCCGGCGCTCAAGACCGGAGCTGCATCTACATAGAAATACATAGAAATACACAGAGCCGCAGCTCCGGTCCTGAGTGCAGACTTGTGTGAGTCTCCCACATCAACACCCGGCACTGCCGCCGGCGCTCAAGACCGGAGCTGCAGCTACATAGAAATACATAGAAATGCACAGAGCCGCAGCTCCGGTCCTGAGTGCAGACTTGTGTGAGTCTCCCACATCAACACACGGCACTGCCGCCGGCACTCAGGATCGGAGCTGCAGCTACATAGAAATACATAGAAATACACAGAGCCGCAGCTCCGGTCCTGAGTGCAGACTTGTGTGTGTCTCCCACATCAACACCCGGCACTGCCGCCGGCACTCAGGACCGGAGCTGCAGCTACATAGAAATACATAGAAATACACAGAGCTGCAGCTCCGGTCCTGAGTGCAGACTTGTGTGAGTCTCCCACATCAACACCCAGCACTGCCGCCGGCACTCAGGACCGGAGCTGCAGCTACATAGAAATACATAGAAATACACAGAGCCGCAGCTCCGGTCCTGAGTGCAGACTTGTGTGAGTCTCCCACATCAACACCCGGCACTGCCACCGGCACGCAGGACCGGAGCTTCAGCTACATAGAAAAACACAGAAATACACAGAGCCGCAGCTCCGGTCCTGAGTGCAGACTTGAGTGAGTCTCCCACATCAACACCCGGCACTGCCGCTGGCACTCAGGACCGGAGCTGCAGCTACATAGAAATACATAGAAATACACAGAGCCGCAGCTCCGGTCCTGAGTGCAGACTTTTGTGAGTCTCTCGCATCAACACCCGGCACTGCCGCCGGCGCTCAGGACCGGAGCTGCAGCTATATAGAAATACATAGAAATACACAAAGCCGCAGCTCCGGTCCTGAGTGCAGACTTGTGTGAGTCTCCCACATCAACACCCGGACTGCCACCGGCACTCATGACCGGAGTTGCAGCTACATAGAAATACATAGAAATACACAGAGCCGCTGCTCCGGTCCTGAGTGCAGACTTGTGTGAGTCTCCCACATCAACACCCGGACTGCCACCAGCACTCAGGACCGGAGCTGCAGCTACATAGAAATACATAGAAATACACAGAGCCGCAGCTCCGGTCCTGAGTGCAGACTTGTGTGAGTCTCCCACATCAACAACCAGCACTGCCGCCGACACTCAGGACCGGAGCTGCAGCTACATAGAAATACATAGAAATACACAGAGCCGCAGCTCCGGTCATGAGTGCAGACTTGTGTGAGTCTCCCACATCAACACCCGGACTGCCACCGGCACTCAGGACCGGAGCTGCAGCTACATAGAAATACATAGAAATACACAGAGCCGCAGCTCCGGTCCTGAGTGCAGACTTGTGTGAGTCTCCCACATCAACACCCGGCACTGCCGCCGGCGCTCAGGACCGGAGCTGCAGCTACATAGAAATACACAGAGCAGCAGCTCCGGTCCTGAGTGCAGACTTGTGTGAGTCTCCCACATCAACACCCAGCACTGCCACCAGCACTCAGGACCGGAGCTGCAGCTACATAGAAATACACAGAAATACACAGAGCCGCAGCTCCGGTCCTGAGAGTACACTTGTGTGAGTCTCCCACATCAACACCCGGCACTGCCGCCGGCACTCAGGACCGGAGATGCAGCTACATAGAAATACATAGAAATACACAGAGCCGCAGCTCCGGTCCTGAGAGTAGACTTGTGTGAGTCTCCCACATCAACACCCGCCACTGCCGCCGGCACTCAGGACCGGAGCTGCAGCTACATAGAAATACACAGAAATACACAGAGCCGCAGCTCCGGTCCTGAGAGTAGACTTGTGTGAGTCTCCCACATCAACACCCAGCACTGCCGCCGGCACTCAGGACCGGAGCTGCAGCTACATAGAAATACATAGAAATACACAGAGCCGCAGCTCCGGTCCTGAGAGTAGACTTGTGTGAGTCTCCCACATCAACACCCGCCACTGCCGCCGGCACTCAGGACCGGAGCTGCAGCTACATAGAAATACACAGAAATACACAGAGCCGCAGCTCCGGTCCTGAGAGTAGACTTGTGTGAGTCTCCCACATCAACACCCAGCACTGCCGCCGGCACTCAGGACCGGAGCTGCAGCTACATAGAAATACATAGAAATACACAGAGCCGCAGCTCCGGTCCTGAGTGCAGACTTTTGTGAGTCTCCCACATCAACACCCGGCACTGCCACCAGCACTCAGGACCGGTGCTTCAGCTACATAGAAATACACAGAAATACACAGAGCCGCAGCTCCGGTCCTGAGTGCAGACTTGTGTGAGTCTCCCACATCAACACCCGGCACTGCCACCGGCACTCAGGACCGGAGCTGCAGCTACATAGAAATACATAGAAATACACAGAGCCGCAGCTCCGGTCCTGAGTGCAGACTTTTGTGAGTCTCTCGCATCAACACCCGGCACTGCCGCTGGCACTCAGGACCGGAGCTGCAGCTACATAGAAATACATAGAAATACACAGCCGCAGCTCCGGTCCTGAGAGTAGACTTGTGTGAGTCTCCCTCATCAACACCCGGCACTGCCGCCGGCGCTCAGGACCGGAGTTGCAGCTACATAGAAATACACAGAAATACACAGAGCCGCAGCTCCGGTCCTGAGAGTACACTTGTGTGAGTCTCCCACATCAACACCCGGCACTGCCGCCGGCACTCTGGACCGGAGCTGCAGCTACATAGAAATACATAGAAATACACAGAGCTGCAGCTCCGGTCCTGAGTGCAGACTTGTGTGAGTCTCCCACATCAACACCCGGCACTGCCGCCGGCGCTCAGGACCGGAGCGGCAGCTCTGTGTATTTCTATGTATTTCTATGTAGCTGCAGCTCCGGTCCTGAGTGCCGGCGGCAGTGCCGGGTGTTGATGTGGGAGACTCACACAAGTGTACTCTCAGGACCGGAGCTGCAGTTCCATAGAAATACACAGAAATACACAGAGCCGCAGCTCCGGTCCTGAGAGTACACTTGTGTGAGTCTCCCACATCAACACCCGGCACTGCTGCCGGCACTCAGGACCGGAGCTGCAGTTCCATAGAAATACATAGAAATACACAGAGCCGCAGCTCCGGTCCTGAGAGTACACTTATGTGAGTCTCCCACATCAACACCCGGCACTGCCGCCGGCACTCTGGACCGGAGCTGCAGCTACATAGAAATACATAGAAATACACAGAGCCGCAGCTCCGATCCTGAGTGCAGACTTGTCTGAGTCTCCCACATCAACACCCGGACTGCCACCGGCACTCAGGACCGGAGCTGCAGTTCCATAGAAATACATAGAAATACACAGAACCGCAGCTCCGGTCCTGAGTGCAGACTTGTGTGAGTCTCCCACATCAACACCCGGACTGCCACCGGCACTCAGGACCCGAGCTGCAGCTACATAGAAATACATAGAAATACACAGAGCCGCAGCTCCGGTCCTGAGTGCAGACTTGTGTGAGTCTCCAGCATCAACACCCGGCACTGCCACCGGCACTCAGGACCGGAGCTGCAGTTCCATAGAAATACATAGAAATACACAGAGCCGCAGCTCCGGTCCTGAGTGCAGACTTTTGTGAGTCTCTCGCATCAACACCCGGCACAGCCGCTGGCACTCAGGACCGGAGCTGCAGCTACTTAGAAATACATAGAAATACACAGAGCCGCAGCTCCGGTCCTGAGTGCAAACTTGTGTGAGTCTCCCGCATCAACACCCGGCACTGCCGCCGGCGCTCAAGACCGGAGCTGCATCTACATAGAAATACATAGAAACACACAGAGCCGCAGCTCCGGTCCTGAGTGCAGACTTGTGTGAGTCTCCCGCATCATCACCCGGCACTGCCGCCGGCGCTCAAGACCGGAGCTGCAGCTACATAGAAATACATAGAAATGCACAGAGCCGCAGCTCCGGTCGTGAGTGCAGACTTGTGTGAGTCTCCCACATCTACACCCGGCACTGCCGCTGGCACTCAGGACCGAAGCTGCAGCTACATAGAAATACATAGAAATACACAGAGCCGCAGCTCCGGTCCTGAGTGCAGACTTGTGTGAGTCTCCCGCATCAACACCCGGCACTGCCGCTGGCACTCAGGACCGGAGCTGCAGCTACATAGAAATACATATTAATACACAGAGCCGCAGCTCCGGTCCTGAGAGTAGACTTGTGTGAGTCTCCCGCATCATCACCCGGCACTGCCGCCGGCGCTCAAGACCGGAGCTGCAGCTACATAGAAATACATAGAAATGCACAGAGCCGCAGCTCCGGTCCTGAGTGCAGACTTGTGTGAGTCTCCCGCATCAACACCCGGCACTGCCGCCGGCACTCAGGACCGGAGCTGCAGCAACATAGAAATACATAGAAATACACAGAGCCGCAGCTCCGGTCCTGAGTGCAGACTTGTGTGAATCTCCCGCATCAACACCCGGCACTGCCGCCGGCACTCAGGACCGGAGATGCAGCTATATAGAAATACATAGAAATACACAAAGCCGCAGCTCCGGTCCTGAGTGCAGACTTGTGTGAGTCTCCCACATCAACACCCGGACTGCCACCAGCACTCAGGACTGGAGGTGCAGCTACATAGAAATACATAGAAATACACAGAGCCGCAGCTCCGGTCCTGAGTGCAGACTTGTGTGAGTCTCCCACATCAACACCCGGCACTGCCGCCGGCGCTCAAGACCGGAGCTGCAGCTACATAGAAATACATAGAAATACACAGAGCCGCAGCTCCGGTCCTGAGTGCAGACTTGTGTGAGTCTCCCACATCAACACCCGGCACTGCCACCAGCACTCAGGACTGGAGGTGCAGCTACATAGAAATACATAGAAATACACAGAGCCGCAGCTCCGGTCCTGAGTGCAGACTTGTGTGAGTCTCCCACATCAACACCCCGCACTGCCGCTGGCACTCAGGACCGGAGCTGCAGCTATATAGAAATACACAGAAATACACAGAGCTGCAGCTCCGGTCCTGAGTGCAGACTTGTGTGAGTCTCCCGCATCAACACCCAGCACTGCCGCCGGCGCTCAAGACCGGAGCTGCAGCTACATAGAAATACACAGAAATACACAGAGCCGCAGCTCCGTTCTTGAGTGCAGACTTGTGTGAGTCTCCCGCATCAACACCCGGCACTGCCGCCGGCGCTCAGGACCGGAGCTGCAGCTATATAGAAATACACAGAAATACACAGAGCCGCAGCTCCGGTCCTGAGTGCAGACTTGTGTGAGTCTCCCTCATCAACACCCGGCACTGCCGCCGGCGCTCAAGACCGGAGCTGCAGCTACATAGAAATACATAGAAATGCACAGAGCCGCAGCTCCGGTCCTGAGTGCAGACATGTGCGAGTCTCCCTCATCAACACCCGGCACTGCCGCCGGCGCTCAGGACCGGAGCTGCAGCTACATAGAAAAACACAGAAATACAAAGAGCCGCAGCTCCGGTCCTGAGTGCAGACTTGTGTGAGTCTCCCACATCAACACCCGGCACTGCCACCGGCGCTCAGGACCGGAGCTGCAGCTATATAGAAAAACACAGAAATACACAGAGCCGCAGCTCCGGTCCTGAGTGCAGACTTGTGTGAGTCTCCCACATCAACACCCGGCACTGCCACCAGCACTCAGGACCGGAGCTGCAGCTATATAGAAATACATAGAAATACACAGAGCCGCAGCTCCGGTCCTGAGTGCAGACTTGTGTGAGTCTCCCACATCAACACCCGGGACTGCCGCCGGCGCTCAGGACCGGAGCTGCAGCTACATAGAAATACACAGAGCAGCAGCTCCGGTCCTGAGTGCAGACTTGTGTGAGTCTCCCACATCAACAACCAGCACTGCCACCAGCACTCAGTACCGGTGCTGCAGCTACATAGAAATACACAGAAATACACAGAGCCGCAGCTCCTGTCCTGAGAGTACACTTGTGTGAGTCTCCCACATCAACACCCGGCACTGCCGCCGGCACTCAGGACCGGAGATGCAGCTACATAGAAATACATAGAAATACACAGAGCCGCAGCTCCGGTCCTGAGAGTAGACTTGTGTGAGTCTCCCACATCAACACCCGCCACTGCCACCGGCACTCAGGACCGGAGCTGCAGCTACATAGAAATACACAGAAATACACAGAGCCGCAGCTCCGGTCCTGAGAGTAGACTTGTGTGAGTCTCCCACATCAACACCCAGCACTGCCACCAGCACTCAGGACCGGTGCTGCAGCTACATAGAAATACACAGAAATACACAGAGCCGCAGCTCTGGTCCTGAGAGTACACTTGTGTGAGTCTCCCACATCAACACCCGGCACTGCCGCCGGCACTCAGGACCGGAGATGCAGCTACATAGAAATACATAGAAATACACAGAGTCGCAGCTCCAGTCCTGAGTGCAGACTTGTGTGAGTCTCCCACATCAACACCCGGCACTGCCACCGGCACTCAGGACCGGAGCTGCAGTTTCATATAAATACATAGAAATACACAGAGCCGCAGCTCCGGTCCTGAGAGTAGACTTGTGTGAGTCTCCCACATCAACACCCGGCACTGCCGCCGGCGCTCAGGACCGGAGCTGCAGCTACATAGAAATACAAAGAAATACACAGAGCCGCAGCTCCGGTCCTGAGTGCAGACTTGTGTGAGTCTCCCACATCAACACCCGGCACTGCCGCCGGCACTCACGACCGGAGATGCAGCTACATAGAAATACATAGAAATACACAGAGCCGCAGCTCCGGTCCTGAGTGCAGACTTGTGTGAGTCTCCCACATCAACACCCGGCACTGCCACCGGCACTCAGGACCGGAGCTGCAGTTTCATATAAATACATAGAAATACACAGAGCCGCAGCTCCGGTCCTGAGAGTAGACTTGTGTGAGTCTCCCACATCAACACCCGGCACTGCCGCCGGCGCTCAGGACCGGAGCTGCAGCTACATAGAAATACAAAGAAATACACAGAGCCGCAGCTCCGGTCCTGAGTGCAGACTTGTGTGAGTCTCCCACATCAACACCCGGCACTGCCGTCGGCGCTCAAGACCGGAGCTGCATCTACATAGAAATACATAGAAATACACAGAGCCGCAGCTCCGGTCCTGAGTGCAGACTTGTGTGAGTCTCCAGCATCAACACCCGGCACTGCCACCGGCGCTCAGGACCGGAGCTGCAGCTACAAAGAAATACACAGAAATACACAGAGCCGCAGCTCCGATCCTGAGTGCAGACTTGTGTGAGTCTCCCACATCAACACCCGGCACTGCCGCCGGCACACAGGACAGGAGCTGCAGCTACATAGAAATACACAGAAATACACAGAGCCGCAGCTCCGGTCCTGAGAGTACACTTGTGTGAGTCTCCCATATCAACACCCGGCACTGCCGCCGACACTCAGGACCGGAGCTGCAGCTACATAGAAATACATAGAAATACACAGAGCCGCAGCTCCGGTCCTGAGTGCAGATTTGTGTGAGTCTCCCACATCAACACCCGGCACTGCCGCCGGCGCTCAGGACCGGAGCTGCAGCTACATAGAAATACATAGAAATACACAGAGCCGCAGCTCCGGTCCTGAGTGCAGACTTGTGTGAGTCTCCCACATCAACACCCGGCACTGCCGCCGGCGCTCTGGACCGGAGCTGCAGCTATATAGAAATACACAGAAATACACAGAGCTGCAGCTCCGGTCCTGAGTGCAGACTCGTGTGAGTCTCCCGCATCAACACCCGGCACTGCCGCCGGCGCTCAAGACCGGAGCTGCAGCTACATAGAAATACATAGAAATGCACAGAGCCGCAGCTCCGGTCCTGAGTGCAGACATGTGTGAGTCTCCCTCATCAACACCCGGCACTGCCGCCGGCGCTCATGACCGGAGCTGCAGCTACATAGAAATACATAGAAATACACAGAGCCGCAGCTCCGGTCCTGAGTGCAGACTTGTGTGAGTCTCCCACATCAACACCAGGCACTGCCGCCGGCACTCAGGACCGGAGCTGCAGCTACATAGAAATACATAGAAATACACAGAGCCGCAGCTCCGGTCCTGAGTGCAGACTTGTGTGAGTCTCCCACATCAACACCCGGCACTGCCGCCGGCACTCAGGAACGGAGCTGCAGCTACATAGAAATACATAGAAATACACAGAGCCGCAGCTCCGATCCTGAGTGCAGACTTGTGTGAGTGTCCCACATCAACACTCGGACTGCCACCGGCACTCAGGACCGGAGCTGCAGTTCCATAGAAATACATAGAAATACACAGAGCCGCAGATCCGGTCCTGAGTGCAGACTTGTGTGAGTCTCCCACATCAACACCCGACACTTCCGCCGGCGCTCAGGACCGGAGCTGCAGCTACATTAAAATACATAGAAATACACAGAGCCGCAGCTCCGGTCCTGAGTGCAGACTTGTGTGAGTCTCCCACATCAACACCCGGCACTTCCGCCGGCGCTCAGGACCGGAGCTGCAGCTACATTGAAATACATAGAAATACACAGAGCCGCAGCTCCGGTCCTGAGTGCAGACTTGTGTGAGTCTCCCTCATCAACACCCGGCACTGCCGCCGGCGCTCAGGACCGGAGCTGCAGCTACATTAAAATACATAGAAATACACAGAGCCGCAGCTCCGGTCCTGAGTGCAGACTTGTGTGAGTCTCCCTCATCAACACCCGGCACTGCCGCCGGCGCTCAGGACCGGAGCTGCAGCTACATAGAAATACATAGAAATACACAGAGCCGCAGCTCCGGTCCTGAGTGCAGACTTGTGTGAGTCTCCCTCATCAACACCCGGCACTGCCGCCGGCACTCAGGACCGGAGCTGCAGCTACATAGAAATACATAGAAATACACAGAGCCGCACCTCCGGTCCTGAGTGCAGACTTGTGTGAGTCTCCCGCATCAACACCCGGCACTGCCGCCGGCACTCAGGACCGGAGCTGCAGCTACATAGAAATACATAGAAATACACAGAGCCGCAGCTCCGGTCCTGAGTGCAGACTTGTGTGAGTCTCCCACATCAACACCCGGCACTGCCGCCGGCGCTCAGGACCGGAGCTGCAGCTACATAGAAATACATAGAAATACACAAAGCCGCAGCTCCGGTCCTGAGTGCAGACTTGTGTGAGTCTCCCGCATCAACACCCGGCACTGCCGCCGGCGCTCAGGACTGGAGCTGCAGCTACATCGAAATACATAGAAATACACAAAGCCGCAGCTCCGGTCCTGAGTGCTGACTTCTGTGAGTCTCCCGCATCAACACCCGGCACTGCCGCCGGCACTCAGGACCGGAGCTGCAGCTACATAGAAATACATAGAAATACACAGAGCCGCAGCTCCGGTCCTGAGTGCAGACTTGTGTGAGTCTCCCTCATCAACACCCGGCACTGCCGCCGGCACTCAGGACCGGAGCTGCAGCTACATAGAAATACATAGAAATACACAGAGCCGCAGCTCCGGTCCTGAGTGCAGACTTGTGTGAGTCTCCCTCATCAACACCCGGCACTGCCGCCGGCACTCAGGACCGGAGCTGCAGCTACATAGAAATACATAGAAATGCACAGAGCCGCAGCTCCGGTCCTGAGTGCAGACTTGTGTGAGTCTCCCACATCAACACCCGGCACTGCCGCTGGCACTCAGGACCGGAGCTGCAGCTACATAGAAATACATAGAAATACACAGAGCCGCAGCTCCGGTCCTGAGTGCAGACTTGTGTGAGTCTCCCTCATCAACACCCGGCACTGCCGCCGGCATTCAGGACCGGAGCTGCAGCTATATAGAAATACACAGAAATACACAGAGCCGCAGCTCCGGTCCTGAGTGCACACTTGTGTGAGTCTCCCACATCAACACCCGGCACTGCCGCCGGCACTAAGGACCGGAGCTACAGCTACATAGAAATACATAGAAATACACAGAGCCGCAGCTCCGGTCCTGAGTGCAGACTTGTGTGAGTCTCCCACATCAAAACCCGGCACTGCCACCGGCACTAAGGACCGGAGCTGCAGCTACATAGAAATACACAGAAATACACAGAGCCGCAGCTCCGGTCCTGAGAGTACACTTGTGTGAGTCTCCCACATCAACACCCGGCACTGCCGCTGGTACTCAGGACCGGAGCTGCAGCTACATAGAAATACATAGAAATACACAGAGACGCAGCTCCGGTCCTGAGTGCAGACTTGTGGGAGTCTCCCACATCAACACCCGGCACTGCCGCCGGCACTCAGGACCGGAGCTGCAGCTACATAGAAATACATAGAAATACACAGAGCCGCAGCTCCGGTCCTGAGTGCACACTTGTGTGAGTCTCCCACATCAACACCCGGCACTGCCGCCGGCACTCAGGACCGGAGCTGCAGCTACATAGAAATACATAGAAATACACAGAGCCGCAGCTCCGGTGCTGAGTGCAGACTTGTGTGAGTCTCCCACATCAACACCCGGACTGCCACCGGCACTCAGGACCGGAGCTGCAGCTACATAGAAATACATAGAAATACACAGAGCCGCAGCTCCGGTCCTGAGTGCAGACTTGTGTGAGTCTCCCGCATCAACAACCGGCACTGCTACCGGCACTCAGGACCGGAGCTACAGCTACATAGAAATACATAGAAATACACAGAGCCGCAGCTCCGGTCCTGAGTGCAGACTTTTGTGAGTCTCTCGCATCAACACCCGGCACTGCCGCTGGCACTCAGGACCGGTGCTGCAGCTACATAGAAATACATAGAAATACACAGAGCCGCAGCTCCGGTCCTGAGTGCAGACTTGTGTGAGTCTCCCGCATCAACACCCGGCACTGCCGCCGGCGCTCAAGACCGGAGCTGCATCTACATAGAAATACATAGAAATACACAGAGCCGCAGCTCCGGTCCTGAGTGCAGACTTGTGTGAGTCTCCCGCATCATCACCCGGCACTGCCGCCGGCGCTCAAGACCGGAGCTGCATCTACATAGAAATACATAGAAATACACAGAGCCGCAGCTCCGGTCCTGAGTGCAGACTTGTGTGAGTCTCCCACATCAACACCCGGACTGCCACCGGCACTCAGGACCGGAGCTGCAGCTACATAGAAATACATAGAAATACACAGAGCCGCAGCTCCGGTCCTGAGTGCAGACTTGTGTGAGTCTCCCACATCAACACCCGGCACTGCCGCCGGCGCTCAGGACCGGAGCTGCAGCTACATAGAAATACACAGAGCAGCAGCTCCGGTCCTGAGTGCAGACTTGTGTGAGTCTCCCACATCAACACCCGGCACTGCCGCCGGCACTCAGGACCGGAGATGCAGCTACATAGAAATACATAGAAATACACAGAGCCGCAGCTCCGGTCCTGAGAGTAGACTTATGTGAGTCTCCCACATCAACACCCGGCACTGCCGCTGGCACTCAGGACCGGAGCTGCAGCTACATAGAAATACATAGAAATACACAGAGCCGCAGCTCCGGTCCTGAGAGTACACTTGTGTGAGTCTCCCACATCAACACCCGGCACTGCCGCTGGCACTCAGGACCGGAGCTGCAGCTACATAGAAATACATAGAAATACACAGAGCCGCAGCTCAGGTCCTGAGAGTAGACTTGTGTGAGTCTCCCTCATCAACACCCGGCACTGCCGCCGGCGCTCAGGACCGGAGTTGCAGCTACATAGAAATATATAGAAATACACAGAGCTCCGGTCATGAGTGCAGACTTGTGTGAGTCTCCCACATCAACACCCGGCACTGCCGCCGGCGCTCAGGACCGGAGCTGCGGCTCTGTGTATTTCTATGTATTTCTATGGAACTGCAGCTCCGGTCCTGAGTGCCGGCGGCAGTGCCGGGTGTTGATGTGGGAGACTCACACAAGTGTACTCTCAGGACCGGAGCTGCAGTTCCATAGAAATACACAGAAATACACAGAGCCGCAGCTCCGGTCCTGAGAGTACACTTGTGTGAGTCTCCCACATCAACACCCGGCACTGCCGCCGGCACTCAGGACCGGAGCTGCAGTTCCATAGAAATACATAGAAATACACAGAGCCGCAGCTCCGGTCCTGAGAGTACACTTGTGTGAGTCTCCCACATCAACACCCGGCACTGCCGCCGGCACTCAGGACCGGAGCTGCAGCTACATAGAAATACATAGAAATACACAGAGCCGCAGCTCCGATCCTGAGTGCAGACTTGTGTGAGTCTCCCACATCAACACCCGGACTGCCACCGGCACTCAGGACCGGAGCTGCAGTTCCATAGAAATACATAGAAATACACAGAGCCGCAGCTCCGGTCCTGAGTGCAGACTTTTGTGAGTCTCTCGCATCAACACACGGCACTGCCGCCGGCACTCAGGACCGGAGCTGCAGCTACATAGAAATACATAGAAATACACAGAGCCGCAGCTCTGGTCCTGAGTGCAGACTTGTGTGAGTCTCCCGCATCAACACCCGGCACTGCCGCCGGCACTCAGGACCGGAGCTGCAGCTACATAGAAATACATAGAAATACACAGAGCCACAGCTCCGGTCCTGAGTGCAGACTTGTGTGAGTCTCCCACATCAACACCCGGCACTGCCGCCGGCGCTCAAGACCGGAGCTGCATCTACATAGAAATACATAGAAACACACAGAGCCGCAGCTCCGGTCCTGAGTGCAGACTTGTGTGAGTCTCCCGCATCAACACCCGGCACTGCCGCCGGCACTCAGGACCGAAGCTGCAGCTACATAGAAATACATAGAAATACACAGAGCCGCAGCTCCGGTCCTGAGTGCAGACTTGTGTGAGTCTCCCGCATCAACACTCGACACTGCCGCTGGCACTCAGGACCGGAGCTGCAGCTACATAGAAATACATAGAAATACACAGAGCCGCAGCTCCGGTCCTGAGAGTAGACTTGTGTGAGTCTCCCGCATCATCACCCGGCACTGCCGCCGGCGCTCAAGACCGGAGCTGCAGCTACATAGAAATACATAGAAATGCACAGAGCCGCAGCTCCGGTCCTGAGTGCAGACTTGTGTGAGTCTCCCGCATCAACACCCGGCACTGCCGCCGGCACTCAGGACCGGAGCTGCAGCTACATAGAAATACATAGAAATACACAGAGCCGCAGCTCCGGTCCTGAGTGCAGACTTGTGTGAATCTCCCGCATCAACACCCGGCACTGCCGCCGGCACTCAGGACCGGAGCTGCAGCTACATAGAAATACATAGAAATACACAGAGCCGCAGCTCCGGTCCTGAGTGCAGACGTGTGTGTGAGTCTCCCGCATCAACACCCGGCACTGCCACCGGCACTCAGGATCGGAGCTGCAGTTCCATAGAAATACATAGAAATACACAGAGCCGCAGCTCCGGTCCTGAGTGCAGACTTGTGTGAGTCTCTCGCATCAACACCCGGCACTGCCGCTGGCACTCAGGACCGGAGCTGCAGCTACATAGAAATACATAGAAATACACAGAGCCGCAGCTCCGGTCCTGAGTGCAGACTTGTGTGAGTCTCCAACATCAACACCCGGCACTGCCGCCGGCACTCAGGACCGGAGCTGCAGCTACATAGAAATACATAGAAATACACAGAGCCTCAGCTCCGGTCCTGAGTGCAGACTTGTGTGAGTCTCCCGCATCAACAGCCGGCACTGCCACCGGCACTCAGGACCGGAGCTGCAGCTCCATAGAAATACATAGAAATACACAGAGCCGCAGCTCCGGTCCTGAGTGCAGACTTGTGTGAGTCTCCCGCATCAACACCCGGCACTGCCGCCGGCGCTCAAGACCGGAGCTGCATCTACATAGAAATACATAGAAATACACAGAGCCGCAGCTCCGGTCCTGAGTGCAGACTTGTGTGAGTCTCCCGCATCAACACCCGGCACTGCCGCCGGCGCTCAAGACCGGAGCTGCATCTACATAGAAATACATAGAAATACACAGAGCCGCAGCTCCGGTCCTTAGTGCAGACTTGTGTGAGTCTCCCGCATCATCACCCGGCACTGCCGCCGGCGCTCAAGACCGGAGCTGCAGCTACATAGAAATACATAGAAATGCACAGAGCCGCAGCTCCGGTCCTGAGTGCAGACTTGTGTGAGTCTCCCACATCAACACCCGGCACTGCCGCCGGCACTCAGGATCGGAGCTGCAGCTACATAGAAATACATAGAAATACACAAAGCCGCAGCTCCGGTCCTGAGTGCAGACTTGTGTGAGTCTCCCACATCAACACCCGGCACTGCCGCCGGCACTCAGGACCGGAGCTGCAGCTACATAGAAATACACAGAGCTGCAGCTCCGGTCCTGAGTGCAGACTTGTGTGAATCTCCCACATCAACACCTAGCACTGCCGCCGGCACTCAGGACCGGAGCTGCAGCTACATAGAAATACATAGAAATACACAGAGCCGCAGCTCAGGTCCTGAGAGTACACTTGTGTGAGTCTCCCACATCAACACCCGGCACTGCCGCCGGCACTCAGGACCGGAGCTGCAGCTACATAGAAATACATAGAAATACACAGAGTCGCAGCTCCGGTCCTGAGTGCAGACTTGTGTGAGTCTCCCACATCAACACCCGCCACTGCCGCCGGCACTCAGGACCGGAGCTGCAGCTACATAGAAATACATAGAAATACACAGAGCCGCAGCTCAGGTCCTGAGAGTACACTTGTGTGAGTCTCCCACATCAACACCCGGCACTGCCGCCGGCACTCAGGACCGGAGCTGCAGCTACATAGAAATACATAGAAATACACAGAGTCGCAGCTCCGGTCCTGAGTGCAGACTTGTGTGAGTCTCCCATATCAACACCCGGCACTGCCGCCGACACTCAGGACCGGAGCTTCAGCTACATAGAAATACATAGAAATACACAGAGCCGCAGCTCCGGTCCTGAGTGCAGATTTGTGTGAGTCTCCCACATCAACACCCGGCACTGCCGCCGGCGCTCAGGACCGGAGCTGCAGCTACATAGAAATACATAGAAATACACAGAGCCGCAGCTCCGGTCCTGAGTGCAGACTTGTGTGAGTCTCCCACATCAACACCCGGCACTGCCGCCGGCGCTCAAGACCGGAGCTGCAGCTACATAGAAATACATAGAAATACACAGAGCCGCAGCTCCGGTCCTGAGTGCAGACTTGTGTGAGTCTCCCGCATCAACACCCGGCACTACCGCCGGCGCTCAAGACCGGATCTGCAGCTACATAGAAATACATAGAAATACACAGAGCCGCAGCTCCGGTCCTGAGTGCAGACTTTTGTGAGTCTCCCACATCAACACCCGGCACTGCCGCCGGCGCTCAAGACCGGAGCTGCAGCTACATAGAAATACATAGAAATACACAGAGCCGCAGCTCCGGTCCTGAGTGCAGACTTGTGTGAGTCTCCCACATCAACACCCGGCACTGCCGCCGGCACTCAGGACCGGAGCTGCAGTTCCATAGAAATACATAGAAATACACAGAGCCGCAGCTCCAGTCCTGAGTGCAGACTTGTGTGAGTCTCCCACATCAACACCCGGCACTGCCGCTGGCACTCAGGACCGGAGCTGCAGCTATATAGAAATACACAGAAATACACAGAGCCGCAGCTCCGGTCCTGAGTGCAGACTTGTGTGAGTCTCCCGCATCAACACCCAGCACTGCCGCCGGCGCTCAAGACCGGAGCTGCAGCTACATAGAAATACACAGAAATACACAGAGCCGCAGCTCCGTTCTTGAGTGCAGACTTGTGAGAGTCTCCCGCATCAACACCCGGCACTGCCGCCGGCGCTCAAGACCGGAGCTGCAGCTACATAGAAATACATAGAAATGCACAGAGCAGCAGCTCCAGTCCTGAGTGCAGACATGTGTGAGTCTCCCTCATCAACACCCGGCACTGCCGCCGGCGCTCAGGACCGGAGCTGCAGCTACATAGAAATACATAGAAATACACAGAGCCGCAGCTCCGGTCCTGAGTGCAGACCTGTGTGAGTCTCCCACATCAACACCCGGCACTGCCGCCGGCACTCAGGACCGGAGCTGCAGCTACATAGAAATACATAGAAATACACAGAGCCGCAGCTCCGATCCTGAGTGCAGACTTGTGTGAGTGTCCCGCATCAACACCCGGCACTGCCACCGGCACTCAGGACCGGAGCTGCAGCTACATAGAAATACATAGAAATACACAGAGCAGCACCTCCGGTCCTGAGTGCAGACTTTTGTGAGTCTCTCGCATCAACACCCGGCACTGCCGCTGGCACTCAGGACCGGAGCTGCAGCTACATAGAAATACATAGAAATACACAGAGCCGCAGCTCCGGTCCCGAGTGCAGACTTGTGTGAGTCTCCCACATCAACACCCGGCACTGCCGCCGGCACTCAGGACCGGAGCTGCAGCTACATAGAAATACATAGAAATACACAGAGCCGCAGCTCCGGTCCTGAGTGCAGACTTGTGTGAGTCTCCCGCATCAACACCCGGCACTGCCGCCGGCGCTCAAGACCGGAGCTGCAGCTACATAGAAATACACAGAGCTGCAGCTCCGGTCCTGAGTGCAGACTTGTGTGAGTCTCCCGCATCAACACCCGGCACTGCCGCCGGCACTCAAGACCGGAGCTGCAGCTACATAGAAATACATAGAAATACACAGAGTCGCAGCTCCGGTCCTGAGTGCAGACTTGTGTGAGTCTCCCACATCAACATCCGGCACTGCCGCCGGCACTCAGGACCGGAGCTGCAGCTACATAGAAATACATAGAAATACACAGAGCCGCAGCTCCGGTCCTGAGTGCAGACTTGTGTGAGTCTCCCGCATCAACACCCGGCACTGCCGCCGGCGCACAAGACCGGAGCTGCAGCTACATAGAAATACATAGAAATACACAGAGCCGCAGCTCCGTTCCTGAGTGCAGACTTGTGTGAGTCTCCCACATCAACACACGGCACTGCCGCCGGCACTCAGGATCGGAGCTGCAGCTACATAGAAATACATAGAAATACACAGAGCCGCAGCTCCGGTCCTGAGTGCAGACTTGTGTGAGTCTCCCGCATCAACACCCGGCACTGCCGCCGGCGCACAAGACCGGAGCTGCAGCTACATAGAAATACATAGAAATACACAGAGCCGCAGCTCCGGTCCTGAGTGCAGACTTGTGTGAGTCTCCCGCATCAACATCCGGCACTGTCGCCGGCGCACAAGACCGGAGCTGCAGCTACATAGAAATACATAGAAATACACAGAGCCGCAGCTCCGGTCCTGAGTGCAGACTTGTGTGAGTCTCCCGCATCAACACCCGGCACTGCCGCCGGCGCACAAGACCGGAGCTGCAGCTACATAGAAATACATAGAAATACACAGAGCCGCAGCTCCGGTCCTGAGTGCAGACTTGTGTGAGTCTCCCGCATCAACACCCGGCACTGCCGCCGGCGCTCAAGACCGGAGCTGCAGCTACATAGAAATACATAGAAATGCACAGAGCAGCAGCTCCAGTCCTGAGTGCAGACTTGTGTGAGTCTCCCGCATCAACACCCGGCACTGCCGCCGGCGCTCAAGACCGGAGCTGCAGCTACATAGAAATACATAGAAATACACAGAGCTGCAGCTCCGGTCCTGAGTGCAGACTTGTGTGAGTCTCCCGCATCAACAACCGGCAATGCCGCTGGCACTCAGGACCGGAGCTGCAGCTACATAGAAATACATAGAAATACACAGAGCCGCAGCTCCGGTCCTGAGTGCAGACTTGTGTGAGTCTCCCACATCAACACCCGGCACTGCCACCGGCGCTCAGGACCGGAGCTGCAGCTACATAGAAATACATAGAAATACACAGAGCCGCAGCTCCGGTCCTGAGTGCAGACTTGTGTGAGTCTCCCTCATCAACACCCGGCACTGCTGCCGGCGCTCAGGATCGGAGCTGCAGCTACATAGAAATACACAGAAATACACAGAGCCGCAGCTCCGGTCCTGAGTGCAGACTTGTGTGAGTCTCCCACATCAACACCCGGCACTGCCACCGGAGCTCAGGACCGGAGCTGCAGCTACATAGAAATACATAGAAATACACAGAGCCGCAGCTCCGGTCCTGAGTGCAGACGTGTGTGTGAGTCTCCCGCATCAACACCCGGCACTGCCGCCGGCGCTCAGGACCGGAGCTGCAGTTCCATAGAAATACATAGAAATACACAGATCCGCAGCTCCGGTCCTGAGTGCAGACTTGTGTGAGTCTCCCACATCAACATCCGGCACTGCCGCCGGCGCTCAGGTCCGGAGCTGCAGCTACATAGAAATACATAGAAATACACAGAGCCGCAGCTCCGGTCCTGAGTGCAGACTTGTGTGAGTCTCCCTCATCAACACCCGGCACTGCCGTCGGCGCTCAAGACCGGAGCTGCAGCTACATAGAAATACACAGAAATACACAGAGCCGCAGCTCCGGTCCTGAGTGCAGACTTGTGTGAGTCTCCCGCATCAACACCCGGCACTGCCACCGGCGCTCAGGACCGGAACTGCAGCTATATAGAAATACACAGAAATACACAGAGCCGCAGCTCCGGTCCTGAGTGCAGACTTGTGTGAGTCTCCCACATCAACACCCGGCACTGCCGCCGGCACTCAGGAATGGAGCAGCAGCTATATAGAAATACATAGAAATACACAGAGCCGCAGCTCCGGTCCTGAGTGCAGACTTGTGTGAGTCTCCCACATCAACACCCGGCACTGCCGCCGGCACTCAGGACCGGAGCTGCAGCTACATAGAAATACATAGAAATACACAGAGCCGCAGCTCCGGTCCTGAGTGCAGACTTGTGTGAGTCTCCCACATCAACACCCGGCACTGCCGCCGGCACTCAGGACCGGAGCTGCAGCTATATAGAAATACACAGAAATACACAGAGCTGCAGCTCCGGTCCTGAGTGCAGACTTGTGTGAGTCTCCCACATCAACACCCGGCAATGCCGCCGGCACTCAGGAACGGAGCTGCAGCTATATAGAAATACACAGAAATACACAGAGCTGCAGCTCCGGTCCTGAGTGCAGACTTGTGTGAGTCTCCCGCATCAACACCCGGCACTGCCGCCGGCGCTCAGGACCGGAGCTGCAGTTCCATAGAAATACATAGAAATACACAGATCCGCAGCTCCGGTCCTGAGTGCAGACTTGTGTGAGTCTCCCACATCAACATCCGGCACTGCCGCCGGCGCTCAGGTCCGGAGCTGCAGCTACATAGAAATACATAGAAATACACAGAGCCGCAGCTCCGGTCCTGAGTGCAGACTTGTGTGAGTCTCCCTCATCAACACCCGGCACTGCCGTCGGCGCTCAAGACCGGAGCTGCAGCTACATAGAAATACACAGAAATACACAGAGCCGCAGCTCCGGTCCTGAGTGCAGACTTGTGTGAGTCTCCCGCATCAACACCCGCCACTGCCACCGGCGCTCAGGACCGGAACTGCAGCTATATAGAAATACACAGAAATACACAGAGCCGCAGCTCCGGTCCTGAGTGCAGACTTGTGTGAGTCTCCCACATCAACACCCGTCACTGCCGCCGGCACTCAGGAATGGAGCAGCAGCTATATAGAAATACATAGAAATACACAGAGCCGCAGCTCCGGTCCTGAGTGCAGACTTGTGTGAGTCTCCCACATCAACACCCGGCACTGCCGCCGGCACTCAGGACCGGAGCTGCAGCTACATAGAAATACATAGAAATACACAGAGCCGCAGCTCCGGTCCTGAGTGCAGACTTGTGTGAGTCTCCCACATCAACACCCGGCACTGCCGCCGGCACTCAGGACCGGAGCTGCAGCTATACAGAAATACACAGAAATACACAGAGCTGCAGCTCCGGTCCTGAGTGCAGACTTGTGTGAGTCTCCCACATCAACACCCGGCACTGCCGCCGGCACTCAGGAACGGAGCTGCAGCTATATAGAAATACACAGAAATACACAGAGCTGCAGCTCCGGTCCTGAGTGCAGACTTGTGTGAGTCTCCCACATCAACACCCGGCACTTCAGCCGGCGCTCAGGACCGGAGCTACAGCTACATTGAAATACATAGAAATACACAGAGCTGCAGCTCCGGTCCTGAGTGCAGACTTGTGTGAGTCTCCCACATCAACACCCGGCACTTCAGCCGGCGCTCAGGACCGGAGCTGCAGCTACATTGAAATACATAGAAATACACAGAGCCGCAGCTCCGGTCCTGAGTGCAGACTTGTGTGAGTCTCACTCATCAACACCCGGCACTGCCGCCGGCGCTCAGGACCAGAGCTGCAGCTACATAGAAATACATAGAAATACACAGAGCCACAGCTCCGGTCCTGAGTGCAGACTTGTGTGAGTCTCCCACATCAACACCCGGCACTGCCGCCGGCGCTCAGGACCAGAGCTGCAGCTACATAGAAATACATAGAAATACACAGAGCCGCAGCTCCGGTCCTGAGTGCAGACTTGTGTGAGTCTCCCACATCAACATCCGGCACTGCCGCCGGCGCTCAGGTCCGGAGCTGCAGCTACATAGAAATACATAGAAATACACAGAGCCGCAGCTCCGGTCCTGAGTGCAGACTTGTGTGAGTCTCCCTCATCAACACCCGGCACTGCCGTCGGCGCTCAAGACCGGAGCTGCAGCTACATAGAAATACATAGAAATACACAAAGCCGCAGCTCCGGTCCTGAGTGCAGACTTGTGTGAGTCTCCCGCATCAACACCCGGCACTGCCGCCGGCGCTCAGGACTGGAGCTGCAGCTACATAGAAATACATAGAAATACACAGAGCCGCAGCTACGGTCCTGAGTGCAGACTTGTGTGAGTCTCCCGCATCAACACTCGGCACTGCCGCTGGCACTCAGGACCGGAGCTGCAGCTACATAGAAATACATAGAAATACACAGAGCCGCAGCTCCGGTCCTGAGTGCAGACTTGTGTGAGTCTCCCTCATCAACACCCGGCACTGCCGCCGGCACTCAGGACCGGAGCTGCAGCTACATAGAAATACATAGAAATACACAGAGCCGCAGCTCCGGTCCTGAGTTCAAACTTGTGTGAGTCTCCCACATCAAAACTCGGCACTGCCGCTGGCACTCAGGACCGGAGCTGCAGCTACATAGAAATACATAGAAATACACAGAGCCGCAGCTCCGGTCCTGAGTGCAGACTTGTGTGAGTCTCCCGCATCAACACTCGGCACTGCCGCTGGCACTCAGGACCGGAGCTGCAGCTACATAGAAATACATAGAAATACACAGAGCCGCAGCTCCGGTCCTGAGTGCAGACTTGTGTGAGTCTCCCTCATCAACACCCGGCACTGCCGCCGGCACTCAGGACCGGAGCTGCAGCTACATAGAAATACATAGAAATACACAGAGCCGCAGCTCCGGTCCTGAGTGCAGACTTGTGTGAGTCTCCCACATCAAAACTCGGCACTGCCGCCGGCACTAAGGACCGGAGCTGCAGCTACATAGAAATACACAGAAATACACAGAGCCGCAGCTCCGGTCCTGAGAGTACACTTGTGTGAGTCTCCCACATCAACACCCGGCACTGCCGCTGGCACTCAGGACCGGAGCTGCAGCTACATAGAAATACATAGAAATACACAGAGCCGCAGCTCCGGTCCTGAGTGCAGACTTGTGTGAGTCTCCCTCATCAACACCCGGCACTGCCTCCGGCGCTCAGGACCGGAGCTGCAGCTACATAGAAATACATAGAAATACACAGAGACGCAGCTCCGGTCCTGAGTGCAGACTTGTGGGAGTCTCCCACATCAACACCCGGCACTGCCGCCGGCACTCAGGACCGGAGCTGCAGCTACATAGAAATACATAGAAATACACAGAGCCGCAGCTCCGGTCCTGAGTGCAGACTTGTGTGAGTCTCCCACATCAACACCCGGCACTGCCGCCGGCACTCAGGACCGGAGCTGCAGCTACATAGAAATACATAGAAATACACAGAGCCGCAGCTCCGGTCCTGAGTGCAGACTTGTGTGAGTCTCCCACATCAACACCCGGCACTGCCGCCGACACTCAGGACCGGAGCTGCAGCTACATAGAAATACATAGAAATACACAGAGCCGCAGCTCCGGTCCTGAGTGCAGACTTGTGTGAGTCTCCCACATCAACACCCGGCACTGCCGCCGGCACTCAGGACCGGAGCTGCAGCTACATAGAAATACATAGAAATACACAGAGCCGCAGCTCCGGTCCTGAGTGCAGACTTGTGTGAGTCTCCCACATCAACACCCGGCACTGCCACCGGCACTCAGGACCGGAGCTGCAGCTACATAGAAATACTTAGAAATACACAGAGCCGCAGCTCCGGTCCTGAGTGCAGACTTGTGTGAGTCTCCCACATCAACACCCGGCACTGCCGCCGGCACTCAGGACCGGAGCTGCAGCTACATAGAAATACATAGAAATACACAGAGCCGCAGCTCCGGTCCTGAGTGCACACTTGTGTGAGTCTCCCACATCAACACCCGGCACTGCCGCCGGCACTCAGGACCGGAGCTGCAGCTACATAGAAATACATAGAAATACACAGAGCCGCAGCTCCGGTCCTGAGTGCAGACTTGTGTGAGTCTCCCACATCAACACCCGGACTGCCACCGGCACTCAGGACGGGAGCTGCAGCTACATAGAAATACATAGAAATACACAGAGCCGCAGCTCCGGTCCTGAGTGCAGACTTGTGTGAGTCTCCCGCATCAACAACCGGCACTGCTACCGGCACTCAGGACCGGAGCTGCAGTTCCATAGAAATACATAGAAATACACAGAGCCGCAGCTCCGGTCCTGAGTGCAGACTTTTGTGAGTCTCTCGCATCAACACCCGGCACTGCCGCTGGCACTCAGGACCGGAGCTGCAGCTACATAGAAATACATAGAAATACACAGAGCCGCAGCTCCGGTCCTGAGTGCAGACTTGTGTGAGTCTCCCGCATCAACACCCGGCACTGCCGCCGGCGCTCAAGACCGGAGCTGCATCTACATAGAAATACATAGAAATACACAGAGCCGCAGCTCCGGTCCTGAGTGCAGACTTGTGTGAGTCTCCCGCATCATCACCCGGCACTGCCGCCGGCGCTCAAGACCGGAGCTGCATCTACATAGAAATACATAGAAATACACAGAGCCGCAGCTCCGGTCCTGAGTGCAGACTTGTGTGAGTCTCCCACATCAACACCCGGCACTGCCACCGGCACTCAGGACCGGAGCTGCAGCTACATAGAAATACATAGAAATACACAGAGCCGCAGCTCCGGTCCTGAGTGCAGACTTGTGTGAGTCTCCCACATCAACACCCGGCACTGCCGCCGGCGCTCAGGACCGGAGCTGCAGCTACATAGAAATACACAGAAATACACAGAGCCGCAGCTCCGGTCCTGAGAGTACACTTGTGTGAGTCTCCCACATCAACACCCGGCACTGCCGCCGGCACTCAGGACCGGAGATGCAGCTACATAGAAATACATAGAAATACACAGAGCCGCAGCTCCGGTCCTGAGTGCAGACTTGTGTGAGTCTCCCACATCAACACCCGCCACTGCCGCCGGCACTCAGGACCGGTGCTGCAGCTACATAGAAATACACAGAAATACACAGAGCCGCAGCTCCGGTCCTGAGAGTACACTTGTGTGAGTCTCCCACATCAACACCCGGCACTGCCGCCGGCACTCAGGACCGGAGATGCAGCTACATAGAAATACATAGAAATACACAGAGCCGCAGCTCCGGTCCTGAGTGCAGACTTGTGTGAGTCTCCCACATCAACACCCGCCACTGCCGCCGGCACTCAGGACCGGAGCTGCAGCTACATAGAAATACACAGAAATACACAGAGCCGCAGCTCCGGTCCTGAGAGTAGACTTGTGTGAGTCTCCCACATCAACACCCAGCACTGCCACCAGCACTCAGGACCGGTGCTGCAGCTACATAGAAATACACAGAAATACACAGAGCCGCAGCTCCGGTCCTGAGAGTACACTTGTGTGAGTCTCCCACATCAACACCCGGCACTGCCGCCGGCACTCAGGACCGGAGATGCAGCTACATAGAAATACATAGAAATACACAGAGTCGCAGCTCCAGTCCTAAGTGCAGACTTGTGTGAGTCTCCCACATCAACACCCGGCACTGCCGCCGGCACTCAGGACCGGAGCTGCAGTTTCATATAAATACATAGAAATACACAGAGCCGCAGCTTCGGTCCTGAGAGTAGACTTGTGTGAGTCTCCCACATCAACACCCGGCACTGCCGCCGGCACTCAGGACCGGAGATGCAGCTACATAGAAATACATAGAAATACACAGAGTCGCAGCTCCAGTCCTAAGTGCAGACTTGTGTGAGTCTCCCACATCAACACCCGGCACTGCCACCGGCACTAAGGACCGGAGCTGCAGTTTCATATAAATACATAGAAATACACAGAGCCGCAGCTCCGGTCTTGAGTGCAGACTTGTGTGAGTCTCACTCATCAACACCCGGCACTGCCACCGGCACTCAGGACCGGAGCTGCAGCTACATAGAAATACATAGAAATACACAGAGCCGCAGCTTCGGTCCTGAGAGTAGACTTGTGTGAGTCTCCCACATCAACACCCGGCACTGCCGCCGGCGCTCAGGACCGGAGCTGCAGCTACATAGAAATACATAGAAATACACAGAGCCGCAGCTCCGGTCCTGAGTGCAGACTTGTGTGAGTCTCCCACATCAACACCCGGACTGCCACCGGCACTCAGGACCGGAGCTGCAGCTACATAGAAATACATAGAAATACACAGAGCCGCAGCTCTGGTCCTGAGTGCAGACTTTTGTGAGTCTCTCGCATCAACACCCGGCACTGCCGCCGGCGCTCAGGACCGGAGCTGCAGCTATATAGAAATACATAGAAATACACAAAGCCGCAGCTCCGGTCCTGAGTGCAGACTTGTGTGAGTCTCCCACATCAACACCCGGCACTGCCGCCGGCGCTCAGGACCGGAGCTGCAGCTCTGTGTATTTCTATGTATTTCTATGTAGCTGCAGCTCCGGTCCTGAGTGCCGGCGGCAGTGCCGGGTGTTGATGTGGGAGACTCACACAAGTGTACTCAGGACCGGAGCTGCAGTTCCATAGAAATACACAGAAATACACAGAGCCGCAGCTCCGGTCCTGAGTGCAGACTTGTGTGAGTCTCCCACATCAACACCCGGACTGCCACCGGCACTCAGGACCGGAGCTGCAGTTCCATAGAAATACATAGAAATACACAGAACCGCAGCTCCGGTCCTGAGTGCAGACTTGTGTGAGTCTCCCACATCAACACCCGGACTGCCACCGGCACTCAGGACCGGAGCTGCAGCTACATAGAAATACATAGAAATACACAGAGCCGCAGCTCCGATCCTGAGTGCAGACTTGTGTGAGTCTCCCACATCAACACCCGGACTGCCACCGGCACTCAGGACCGGAGCTGCAGTTCCATAGAAATACATAGAAATACACAGAACCGCAGCTCCGGTCCTGAGTGCAGACTTGTGTGAGTCTCCCACATCAACACCCGGACTGCCACCGGCACTCAGGACCGGAGCTGCAGCTACATAGAAATACATAGAAATACACAGAGCCGCAGCTCCGGTCCTGAGTGCAGACTTGTGTGAGTCTCCCGCATCAACACCCGGCACAGCCGCTGGCACTCAGGACCGGAGCTGCAGCTACATAGAAATACACAGAGCCGCAGCTCCGGTCCTGAGTGCAAACTTGTGTGAGTCTCCCGCATCAACACCCGGCACTGCCGCCGGCGCTCAAGACCGGAGCTGCATCTACATAGAAATACATAGAAACACACAGAGCCGCAGCTCCGGTCCTGAGTGCAGACTTGTGTGAGTCTCCCGCATCATCACCCGGCACTGCCGCCGGCGCTCAAGACCGGAGCTGCAGCTACATAGAAATACATAGAAATGCACAGAGCCGCAGCTCCGGTCCTGAGAGCAGACTTTTGTGAGTCTCCCACATCTACACCCGGCACTGCCGCCGGCACTCAGGACCGAAGCTGCAGCTACATAGAAATACATAGAAATACACAGAGCCGCAGCTCCGGTCCTGAGTGCAGACTTGTGTGAGTCTCCCACATCTACACCCGGCACTGCCGCTGGCACTCAGGACCGGAGCTGCAGCTACATAGAAATACATAGAAATACACAGAGCCGCAGCTCCGGTCCTGAGAGTAGACTTGTGTGAGTCTCCCGCATCATCACCCGGCACTGCCGCCGGCGCTCAAGACCGGAGCTGCAGCTACATAGAAATACATAGAAATACACAGAGCCGCAGCTCCGGTCCTGAGAGTAGACTTGTGTGAGTCTCCCGCATCATCACCCGGCACTGCCGCCGGCGCTCAAGACCGGAGCTGCAGCTACATAGAAATACATAGAAATACACAGAGCCGCAGCTCCGGTCCTGAGTGCAGACTTGTGTGAGTCTCCCGCATCAACACCCGGCACTGCCGCCGGCACTCAGGACCGGAGCTGCAGCTACATAGAAATACATAGAAATACACAGAGCCGCAGCTCCGGTCCTGAGTGCAGACTTGTGTGAGTCTCCCGCATCAACACCCGGCACTGCCGCCGGCACTCAGGACCGGAGCTGCAGCTACATAGAAATACATAGAAATACACAGAGCCGCAGCTCCGGTCCTGAGTGCAGACTTGTGTGAGTCTCCCGCATCAACACCCGGCACTGCCACCGGCACTCAGGACCGGAGCTGCAGTTCCATAGAAATACATAGAAATACACAGAGCCGCAGCTCCGGTCCTGAGTGCAGACTTTTGTGAGTCTCTCGCATCAACACCCGGCACTGCCGCTGGCACTCAGGACCGGAGCTGCAGCTACATAGAAATACATAGAAATACACAGAGCCGCAGCTCCGGTCCTGAGTGCAGACTTGTGTGAGTCTCCCGCATCAACACCCGGCACTGCCGCCGGCGCTCAAGACCGGAGCTGCATCTACATAGAAATACATAGAAATACACAGAGCCGCAGCTCCGGTCCTGAGTGCAGACTTGTGTGAGTCTCCCACATCAACACCCGGCACTGCCGCCGGCACTCAGGACCGGAGCTGCAGCTACATTGAAATACATAGAAATACACAGAGCCGCAGCTCCGGTCCTGAGTGCAGACTTGTGTGAGTCTCCCACATCAACACCCAGCACTGCCGCCGGCACTCAGGACCGGAGCTGCAGCTACATTGAAATACATAGAAATACACAGAGCCGCAGCTCCGGTCCTGAGTGCAGACTTGTGTGAGTCTCCCACATCAACACCCGGCACTGCCACCGGCACGCAGGACCGGAGCTTCAGCAACATAGAAAAACACAGAAATACACAGAGCCGCATCTCCGGTCCTGAGTGCAGACTTGTGTGAGTCTCCCACATCAACACCCGGCACTGCCGCTGGCACTCAGGACCGGAGCTGCAGCTACATAGAAATACATAGAAATACACAGAGCCGCAGCTCCGGTCCTGAGTGCAGAATTGTGTGAGTCTCCCACATCAACACCCGGCACTGCCGCTGGCACTCAGGACCGGAGCTGCAGCTACATAGAAATACATAGAAATACACAGAGCCGCAGCTCCGGTCCTGAGTGCAGACTTGTGTGAGTCTCCCACATCAACACCCGGCACTGCCACCGGCACGCAGGACCGGAGCTTCAGCTACATAGAAAAACACAGAAATACACAGAGCCGCAGCTCCGGTCCTGAGTGCAGACTTGTGTGAGTCTCCCACATCAACACCCGGCACTGCCGCTGGCACTCAGGACCGGAGCTGCAGCTACATAGAAATACATAGAAATACACAGAGCCGCAGCTCCGGTCCTGAGTGCAGACTTGTGTGAGTCTCCCACATCAACACCCGGCACTGCCACCGGCACGCAGGACCGGAGCTTCAGCTACATAGAAAAACACAGAAATACACAGAGCCGCAGCTCCGGTCCTGAGTGCAGACTTTTGTGAGTCTCTCGCATCAACACCCGGCACTGCCGCTGGCACTCAGGACCGGTGCTGCAGCTACATAGAAATACACAGAGCCGCAGCTCCGGTCCTGAGAGTAGACTTGTGTGAGTCTCCCACATCAACACCCACCACTGCCGCCGGCACTTAGGACCGGAGCTGCAGCTACATAGAAATACACAGAAATACACAGAGCCGCAGCTCCGGTCCTGAGAGTAGACTTGTGTGAGTCTCCCACATCAACACCCAGCACTGCCACCAGCACTCAGGACCGGTGCTGCAGCTACATAGAAATACACAGAAATACACAGAGCCGCAGCTCCGGTCCTGAGTGCAGACTTGTGTGAGTCTCCCACATCAACACCCGGACTGCCACCGGCACTCAGGACCGGAGCTGCAGCTACATAGAAATACATAGAAATACACAGAGCCGCAGCTCCGGTCCTGAGTGCAGACTTGTGTGAGTCTCCCACATCAACACCCGGCACTGCCGCCGGCGCTCAGGACCGGAGCTGCAGCTACATAGAAATACACAGAGCAGCAGCTCCGGTCCTGAGTGCAGACTTGTGTGAGTCTCCCACATCAACACCCAGCACTGCCACCAGCACTCAGGACCGGTGCTCCAGCTACATAGAAATACACAGAGCCGCAGCTCCGGTCCTGAGAGTAGACTTGTGTGAGTCTCCCACATCAACACCCACCACTGCCGCCGGCACTCAGGACCGGAGCTGAAGCTACATAGAAATGCACAGAAATACACAGAGCCGCAGCTCCGGTCCTGAGAGTAGACTTGTGTGAGTCTCCCACATCAACACCCAGCACTGCCACCAGCACTCAGGACCGGTGCTGCAGCTACATAGAAATACACAGAAATACACAGAGCCGCAGCTCCGGTCCTGAGTGCAGACTTGTGTGAGTCTCCCACATCAACACCCGGCACTGCCACCGGCACTCAGGACCGGAGCTGCAGCTACATAGAAATACATAGAAATACACAGAGCCGCAGCTCCGGTCCTGAGTGCAGACTTTTGTGAGTCTCTCGCATCAACACCCGGCACTGCCGCTGGCACTCAGGACCGGAGCTGCAGCTACATAGAAATACATAGAAATACACAGAGCCGCAGCTCCGGTCCTGAGAGTAGACTTGTGTGAGTCTCCCTCATCAACACCCGGCACTGCCGCCGGCGCTCAGGACCGGAGTTGCAGCTACATAGAAATACACAGAAATACACAGAGCCGCAGCTCCGGTCCTGAGAGTACACTTGTGTGAGTCTCCCACATCAACACCCGGCACTGCCGCCGGCACTCTGGACCGGAGCTGCAGCTACATAGAAATACATAGAAATACACAGAGCTGCAGCTCCGGTCCTGAGTGCAGACTTGTGTGAGTCTCCCACATCAACACCCGGCACTGCCGCCGGTGCTCAGGACCGGAGCTGCAGCTCTGTGTATTTCTATGTATTTCTATGTAGCTGCAGCTCCGGTCCTGAGTGCCGGCAGCAGTGCTTGGTGTTGATGCTGGAGACTCACACAAGTCTGCACTCAGGACCGGTGCTGCGGCTCTGTGTATTTCTATGTATTTCTATGTAGCTGCAGCTCCGGTCCTGAGTGCCGGCGGCAGTGCCGGGTGTTGATGCTGGAGACTCACACAAGTCTGCACTCAGGACCGGTGCTGCGGCTCTGTGTATTTCTATGTATTTCTATGTAGCTGCAGCTCCGGTCCTGAGTGCCGGCGGCAGTGCCGGGTGTTGATGTGGGAGACTCACACAAGTCTGCACTCAGGACCGGAGCTGCGGCTCTGTGTATTTCTATGTATTTCTATGGAACTGCAGCTCCGGTCCTGAGTGCCGGTGGCAGTCCGGGTGTTGATGTGGGAGACTCACACAAGTCTGCACTCAGGACCGGAGCTGCGGCTCTGTGTATTTCTATGTATTTCTATGTAGCTGCAGCTCCGGTCCTGAGTGCCGGCGGCAGTGCCGGGTGTTGATGTGGGAGACTCACACAAGTGTACTCTCAGGACCGGAGCTGCAGTTCCATAGAAATACACAGAAATACACAGAGCCGCAGCTCCGGTCCTGAGAGTACACTTGTGTGAGTCTCCCACATCAACACCCGGCACTGCCGCCGGCACTCAGGACCGGAGCTGCAGCTACATAGAAATACATAGAAATACACAGAGCCGCAGCTCCGATCCTGAGTGCAGACTTGTGTGAGTCTCCCACATCAACACCCGGACTGCCACCGGCACTCAGGACCGGAGCTGCAGTTCCATAGAAATACATAGAAATACACAGAGCCGCAGCTCCGGTCCTGAGTGCAGACTTGTGTGAGTCTCCCACATCAACACCCGGCACTGCCGCCGGCACTCAGGACCGGAGCTGCAGCTACATAGAAATACATAGAAATACACAGAGCCACAGCTCCGGTCCTGAGTGCAGACTTTTGTGAGTCTCTCGCATCAACACCCGGCACTGCCGCCGGCGCTCAGGACCGGAGCTGCAGCTATATAGAAATACATAGAAATACACAAAGCCGCAGCTCCGGTCCTGAGTGCAGACTTGTGTGAGTCTCCCACATCAACACCCGGACTGCCACCGGCGCTCAGGACCGGAGCTGCAGTTACATAGAAATACATAGAAATACACAGAGCCGCAGCTCCGGTCCTGAGTGCAGACTTGTGTGAGTCTCCCACATCAACACCCGGACTGCCACCAGCACTCAGGACTGGAGCTGCAGCTACATAGAAATACACAGAAATACACAGAGCCGCAGCTCCGGTCCTGAGTGCAGACTTGTGTGAGTCTCCCTCATCAACACCCGGCACTGCCGCCGGCACTCAGGACCGGAGCTGCAGCTACATAGAAATACACAGATATACACAGAGCCGCAGCTCCGGTCCTGAGTGCAGACTTGTGTGAGTCTCCCACATCAACACCCGGCACTGCCGCTGGCACTCAGGACCGGAGCTGCAGCTACATAGAAATACATAGAAATACACAGAGCCGCAGCTCCGGTCCTGAGTGCAGACTTGTGTGAGTCTCCCGCATCAACACCCGGCACTGCCGCCGGCGCTCAAGACCGGAGCTGCAGCTATATAGAAATACATAGAAATACACAGAGCCGCAGCTCCGGTCCTGAGTGCAGACTTGTGTGAGTCTCCCGCATCAACACCCGGCACTGCCACCGGCACTCAGGACCGGAGCTGCAGCTACATAGAAATACATAGAAATACACAGAGCCGCAGCTCCGGTCCTGAGTGCAGACTTGTGTGAGTCTCCCACATCAACACCCGGCACTGCCGCCGGCGCTCAGGACCGGAGCTGCAGCTACATAGAAATACATAGAAATACACAGAGCCGCAGCTCCGGTCCTGAGTGCAGACTTTTGTGAGTCTCTCGCATCAACACCCGGCACTGCCGCTGGCACTCAGGACCGGAGCTGCAGCTACATAGAAATACATAGAAATACACAGAGCCGCAGCTCCGGTCCTGAGAGTAGACTTGTGTGAGTCTCCTTCGTCAACACCCGGCACTGCCGCCGGCGCTCAGGACCGGAGTTGCAGCTACATAGAAATACATAGAAATACACAGAGCCGCAGCTCCGGTCCTGAGAGTACACTTGTGTGAGTCTCCCACATCAACACCCGGCACTGCCGCCGGCACTCAGGACCGGAGCTGCAGCTACATAGAAATACATAGAAATACACAGAGCTGCAGCTCCGGTCCTGAGTGCAGACTTGTGTGAGTCTCCCACATCAACACCCGGCACTGCCGCCGGCGCTCAGGACCGGAGCTGCAGCTCTGTGTATTTCTATGTATTTCTATGTAGCTGCAGCTCCGGTCCTGAGTGCAGACTTGTGTGAGTCTCCCTCATCAACACCCAGCACTGCCTCCGGCACTCAGGACCGGAGCTGCAGCTACATAGAAATACATAGAAATACACAGAGCCGCAGCTTCGGTCCTGAGTGCAGACTTGTGTGAGTCTCCCGCATCAACACCCGGCACTGCCGCCGGCGCTCAAGACCGGAGCTGCAGCTACATAGAAATACATAGAAATACACAGAGCCGCAGCTCCGGTCCTGAGTGCAGACTTGTGTGAGTCTCCCACATCAACACCCGGCACTGCCGCCGGCACTCAAGACCGGAGCTGCAGCTACATAGAAATACATAGAAATACACAGAGCCGCAGCTCCGGTCCTGAGTGCAGACTTGTGTGAGTCTCCCACATCAACACCCGGCACTGCCGCCGGCACTCAGGACCGGAGCTGCAGCTACATAGAAATACATAGAAATACACAGAGCCGCAGCTTCGGTCCTGAGTGCAGACTTGTGTGAGTCTCCCGCATCAACACCCGGCACTGCCGCCGGCACTCAAGACCGGAGCTGCAGCTACATAGAAATACATAGAAATACACAGAGCCGCAGCTCCGGTCCTGAGTGCAGACTTGTGTGAGTCTCCCACATCAACACCCGGCACTGCCGCCGGCACTCAAGACCGGAGCTGCAGCTACATAGAAATACATAGAAATACACAGAGCCGCAGCTCCGGTCCTGAGTGCAGACTTGTGTGAGTCTCCCACATCAACACCCGGCACTGCCGCCGGCACTCAGGACCGGAGCTGCAGCTACATAGAAATACATAGAAATACACAGAGCCGCAGCTCCGGTCCTGAGTGCAGACTTGTGTGAGTCTCCCACATCAACACCCGGCACTGCCGCCGGCGCTCAGGACCGGAGCTGCAGCTACATAGAAATACATAGAAATACACAGAGCCGCAGCTCCGGTCCTGAGTGCAGACTTGTGTGAGTCTCCCACATCAACACCCGGCACTGCCGCCGGCGCTCAGGACCGGAGCTGCAGCTCTGTGTATTTCTATGTATTTCTATGTAGCTGCAGCTCCGGTCCTGAGTGCAGACTTGTGTGAGTCTCCCTCATCAACACCCAGCACTGCCACCGGCACTCAGGACCGGAGCTGCAGCTACATAGAAATACATAGAAATACACAGAGCCGCAGCTTCGGTCCTGAGTGCAGACTTGTGTGAGTCTCCCGCATCAACACCCGGCACTGCCGCCGGCACTCAAGACCGGAGCTGCAGCTACATAGAAATACATAGAAATACACAGAGCCGCAGCTCCGGTCCTGAGTGCAGACTTGTGTGAGTCTCCCACATCAACACCCGGCACTGCCGCCGGCACTCAAGACCGGAGCTGCAGCTACATAGAAATACATAGAAATACACAGAGCCGCAGCTCCGGTCCTGAGTGCAGACTTGTGTGAGTCTCCCACATCAACACCCGGCACTGCCGCCGGCACTCAGGACCGGAGCTGCAGCTACATAGAAATACATAGAAATACACAGAGCCAAAGCTCCGGTCCTGAGTGCAGACTTTTGTGAGTCTCCCACATCAACACCCGGCACTGCCACCGGCACTCAGGACCGGAGCTGCAGTTTCATAGAAATACATAGAAATACACAGAGCCGCAGCTCCGGTCCTGAGTGCAGACTTGTGTGAGTCTCCCACATCAACACCCGGCACTGCCACCGGCACTCAGGACCGGAGCTGCAGTTTCATAGAAATACATAGAAATACACAGAGCCGCAGCTCCGGTCCTGAGTGCAGACTTGTGTGAGTCTCCCGCATCAACACCCGGCACTGCCGCCGGCACTCAGGACCGGAGCTGCAGCTACATAGAAATACATAGAAATACACAGAGCCGCAGCTCCGGTCCTGAGTGCAGACTTGTGTGAGTCTCCCGCATCAACACCCGGCACTGCCGCTGGCACTCAGGACCGGAGCTGCAGCTACATAGAAATACATAGAAATACACAGAGCCGCAGCTCCGGTCCTGAGTGCAGACTTGTGTGAGTCTCCCTCATCAACACCCGGCACTGCCGCCGGCGCTCAAGACCGGAGCTGCAGCTACATAGAAAAACACAGAAATACACAGAGCCGCAGCTCCGGTCCTGAGTGCAGACTTGTGTGAGTCTCCCTCATCAACACCCGGCACTGCCGCCGGCACTCAGGACCGGAGCTGCAGCTACATAGAAATACATAGAAATACACAGAGCCGCAGCTCCGGTGCTGAGTGCAGACTTGTGTGAGTCTCCCTCATCAACACCCGGCACTGCCGCCGGCGCTCAAGACCGGAGCTGCAGCTACATAGAAAAACACAGAAATACACAGAGCCGCAGCTCCGGTCCTGAGTGCAGACTTGTGTGAGTCTCCCTCATCAACACCCAGCACTGCCACCGGCACTCAGGACCGGAGCTGCAGCTACATAGAAAAACACAGAAATACACAGAGCCGCAGCTCCGGTCCTGAGTGCAGACTTGTGTGAGTCTCCCTCATCAACACCCAGCACTGCCACCGGCACTAAGGACCGGAGCTGCAGCTACATAGAAATACATAGAAATACACAGAGCCGCAGCTCCGGTCCTGAGTGCAGACTTGTGTGAGTCTCCCTCATCAACACCCGGCACTGCCGCCGGCGCTCAAGACCGGAGCTGCAGCTACATAGAAAAACACAGAAATACACAGAGCCGCAGCTCCGGTCCTGAGTGCAGACTTGTGTGAGTCTCCCACATCAACACCCGGCACTGCCGCCGGCACTCAGGACCGGAGCTGCAGCTACATAGAAATACATAGAAATACACAGAGCCGCAGCTCCGGTCCTGAGTGCAGACTTGTGTGAGTCTCCCTCATCAACACCCAGCACTGCCACCGGCACTCAGGACCGGAGCTGCAGCTACATAGAAATACATAGAAATACACAGAGCCGCAGCTCCGGTCCTGAGTGCAGACTTGTGTGAGTCTCTCGCACCAACACCCGGCACTGCCGCCGGCACTCAGGACCGGAGCTGCAGCTACATAGAAATACATAGAAATACACAGAGCAGCAGCTCCGGTCCTGAGTGCAGACTTGTGTGAGTCTCCCTCATCAACACCCAGCACTGCCACCGGCACTCAGGACCGGAGCTGCAGCTATATAGAAATACATAGAAATACACAGAGCCGCAGCTCCGGTCCTGAGTGCAGACTTGTGTGAGTCTCTCGCACCAACACCCGGCACTGCCGCCGGCACTCAGGACCGGAGCTGCAGCTACATAGAAATACACAGAAATACACAGAGCCGCAGCTCCGGTCCTGAGTGCAGACTTGTGTGAGTCTCCCACATCAACACCCGGACTGCCACCAGCACTCAGGACCGGAGCTGCAGCTACATAGAAATACACAGAAATACACAGAGCCGCAGCTCCGGTCCTGAGTGCAGACTTGTGTGAGTCTCCCGCATCAACACCCGGCACTGCCACCAGCACTCAGGACCGGAGCTGCAGCTACATAGAAATACATAGAAATACACAGAGCCGCAGCTCCGGTCCTGAGTGCAGACTTGTGTGAGTCTCCCGCATCAACACCCGGCACTGCCACCAGCACTCAGGACCGGAGCTGCAGCTACATAGAAATACATAGAAATACACAGAGCCGCAGCTCCGGTTCGGAGAGTAGACTTGTGTGAGTCTCCCACATCAACACCCAGCACTGCCGCCGGCACTTTGGACCGGAGCTGCGGCTCTGATTATTTCTATGAATTTGTATGCAGCCGCAGCTCCGGTCCTGTGTGCTGGCGGCAGTGCCGAGTGTTGATGTGGGAGACTCACACAAGTCTACTCTCCGAACCGGAGCTGAGTATTAAACGCCGTCTTCCATTCATCTCCATGCTTAATGCGAATAAGATTATACGCCCCCTGAGGTCAAGCTTGGTAAACCAGCAGGCACTTTTAACTCTGGAAAATAAATCAGACATCAGGGGTAACGGATACTGATATTTAACAGTGATTTTTTTAAGGGAACGATAATCAATACACGGTCTTAATGAACCATCTTTCTTGGCCACAAATAAACCCCAGCACCTAAAGGTGACGAGGATGGTCTAATATGACCCTTCTCCAACGACTCCTTAATATAGGATCGCATAGCATCATGTTCAGGTACCGATAAGTTGAAAAGTCGACCCTTGAGAAATTTACACCCAGGCATCAACTCAATTGCACAGTCATAACTCCTATGAGGAGGCAAAGACGGAGACTTACTCTCACTAAATACATCAGAGAAATCAGCCAAATAATCAGGAACATCATGCGACTGAGGAGATGTGGAGAAAACAGGAGCGTCCCTAAGAACACACTGACAACCCCAACTCACCACAGACACATATTTCCAATCCAAAACTGGATAAATGTCACCAGGTGCTGAAGGCGATTGCACCACCATATCCTCTTGCGGGGTGCCAGGAGTTCACTTTGCTGGGCTCTGTGTTAGGCTAGTTTCCCAATAGCGTTTTTGAGCGCAGCGACGGCCTGTGCACGGCCGCCGCTAAGCCCCGCCCCCTGTCGCGCCTCCGCCGGTAGCTCCGCCTACCGGCGCATGACGCTGCATGCGCCCTGCGTCCTCTATCTTTATCACTGGGGGGGCAGGCCGTGCGACCTGCGCCAAACGCAACCTGCTGCAGTTTGGTTGCGCCGGCGCACCGTCAAAAAGGCGCATGCGCCGCCAAATGCATACTGCGCACGGCCTGCGCCCCCAGTGATAAAGATAGGGGACGCAGGGCGCATGCAGCGTCATGCGCCGGTAGGCGGAGCTACCGCCGGAGGCGCGGCAGGGGGCGGGGCTTAGCAGCGGCCGTGCGCAGGCCGTCGCTGTGCTCAAAAACGCTAGTGTGAAACTAGCCTTACTCTAACACAGGCTAAGCTTTTTCAGAGCTGACTGCTCTGCTCGCTGCAAACTCCACACTGACACACCCAGACCCTTCCTGCAGGGTTTTTCTAACTGGAATCTGTGGCCATGGACCACTTGTAAGATCCAGCCTGGAGGAAAAGGACCATCATCACTACCGTCCTGCATACTGGGTTTTCCTGAACAATGCCTTGGCCAAATAGCTTGACAAGTTTCATGCATACTAATATTTTGCCTTGTGACTCACAGGCTTCCTGCCATGGCCACAAGGCACTCCAGCATGTCTAATACGCTTCTGAGCGTATCCTGGGGGACACATAGTGACCTGTGCAAATAGCACCAGTCGCTGCCTGACATACCCCCCACTGTTCAAACTTGGGGGGTTGAACACTTGTCACCATACAGGGGGCCCATGACAGGGCATCCGCATTTCCCTGTGACTTAACTGCCTAATGTTCCACCTGCGTATTTCTCTCCTCGGCATTCCTCATCCAGACCAAGGGTGAATGATCTGTCACCAAGCGAAACGGTCGATCGAGCAAATAATAGTGTAGAGACTCCAGGCCCACTTAATGGCGAGTGTTATGTGTTATGGAACCACTCAGCACCCAGAATATGTTGTGCAGTTATATGGATGTATAATAGGTTCTATGTGAGATGCATGTCCCTAATGCATCAGCCCACAGGCTGCGCCCCTGGGCAGAGGGGACACGATATTCCCCTTTTGTCCACCCCCCCACCTTTGTAATTCCCACAGTAAATATCGGCAGGCTCCGGCCACCTGCGGCTATTGTAATGTATGTCTGGCCTGCCGCTTTTCTATTGGCCTGCCCTCTGTATCTGTGTGATATATTCTGTGTCCTGTGAGTAAAGTGTTGTCAGACTGGAAATACATGGAGAAGCAGTGATCTTTTATATGCGCCCATGCACTCAGAGGAATTCCAGCCAGCGTCCTTCATTCAGACTCCAGCCAAAGCAGAGTGGACCTCCGGAAACACGGGGTGGTACTGAAAGAGGTACCTGAGATAGGAAGACCCCGTTACAGCGAGGCACTCCTTCTCCACTATGTTATAATTTCTCTTGGCCGGGGCGAGTTTCCTACTTAGGTAGGTGACCGGATGCTCCTCTCCATTCACCTCCTGCGATAGGACCGCTCCTAGGCCCACATTAGAGGCATCCTTCTGTATAATGAAGGGTTTCTGAAAGTTGGGGCTAATGAGGATGGGCTGTCCGCACAGCACCACCTTCATGGATTGGTACGCTTCCTCCGCCTGGGGATTCCACCGAACCATGACTGACTTCTTTCCCTTGAGGAGACCGGTCAGGGGTGTTTCCTGAAAAATTGGGTATAAACCTGCAGTAATAGTGGTGGTAACAGGTTGGGGCCAGGTCTAAATGGCCTTGATTTTATTTATTTGGGGTTTAATCACCACATGGACAATCACATAACCCAAGTACCGGGCTTCCTCGAGCCCTCTCGCACATTTCTTGGGATTCACCGTCAACCCCACGGCTATGAGCGAATCTACTACTGCTTGTACTTGGGACAAGTGGGTATGGCAGTCAGTACTAAAGATGATGATGTCATCTAAGTACGCTGATGCATACTTCCGATGGGGTTCCAGCACTATGTCCATCAACCTCTGGAACGTAGCAGGTGTCCCATGTAGTCCAAAGGGCAAGACTACATAGTGGTATAGACCCTCCGGTGTTATGAATGCGGTCTTTTCCTTGGCCGACTCTGTAAGCAGCATCTGCCAATAACTCTTGGTCAGACCGAGCGTGGTGAAGTACCTGGCCTGACCCTGGCAGCTCGTCCACCCGGGGCATTGAATTAAGGTCAAACTTTGACACCTCATTCAATTTTAGGAAATCATTACAGAATTGTAATGACCCGTCCGGCTTCGGGATTAGCACAATAGGGCTAGCCCAGTCACTCCGGGATTCCTCAATTATTCCCAGCTGGAGCATTTGTCTCACCTCACTCGCAAAGGCTTGTCTCTGCGTCTTGGGCACTTGGTATGGTTTCATTCGTACCCTTAAGTTAGGCTCGGTGACAATGTCATGCTGGATGACGAAGGTACGACCAGGTAATTCCGAGAATACGTCTGCATTCTCTTGGACTAATTTCCTCACCTCTTGATGCTGTTGTTTCCAGAGAGTGTCTACTATTTTTACCTCTCTCTCGGCCTCATCCTTGGCTGGTGTTCGAGGGTTCGCTGTTGGAATGCCCAGGTTCACCTCCATGACCAAACATTCCCGATCCTTCCACGCTTTCAACAGGTTGACATGATACAGCTGCTCGGGTTTTCTTCTCCGGGGCTGGTGAACTCTATAATTTACTTCTCCCACCTTCCCCCCGTATCTCATATGGCCCTTGCCACTTGGCAATGAGCTTGCTCTCCATGGTGGGCATTAGTACCAATGTAGGGAAGGTGACCTGACGGACTGACTTGTTAGTAAGATGAAGGGACGGTTTGCACACTTTGACAGAAAGAAACAGCTAGAAACATGTATGTGAGGTGCATTACCTTGGGTTGACCACTAGATGGCAGGGAGGAGCGTGAGTGCAGGATTTTACCAGCAGCTTACGGCTTTAGAAACCGTTAGTCATGAGGGACGGAGTTACAGGGAAACGGGTAGGTTATAAATTTGACAGGAGGGTTCCAGAAAGTTCCAGTCCCCGGGAGGAGCTCAAGAGACAAGAAGTTTGTGACAGTTGGAGTGCTGTGAGGAGAACCCAACCAGGGGACTGAGGAGAGGGAAAGTCAGGGGGTGGTCCTGACACCATGTACCACAATACAGACAAGGCCCTGGGGAAAAGCATACCGAATTAAGGACGGCAACTGACCAGTAAAATTGCTGTTGGTGTACAGGCCTAAGGCGGCCACAGTGACTGAGCTGTCAGGAGTGTCGTTGAGTTGAAAAAGGGACGGTGCGTATAATCACGTCTCTGGTGAAAAGTACGGTGTGTGTGTAACGGGGCCTGGAAACGGAGGGCCGAGAAAAGGGATTGTGGTGTATTGCTGAGGCCGTCAGACGGACGGCGCAAAATAAACTTGGACCTGTTGCACCCGAAAATTGCCTCCATCTGGTGTATGTACGTCACTGCGCGGTATACAGAGGGACCACCCCCCAGCCCGGCCCACGACCCTACACCAACACAAGGTCCCCTTCTTTAAAGGTCCTGTTGGTGGCTCTTGTATTCTTCACTCGGCTCTGCACGGCCTGGGCATCCATCAGATGCTCCTTTACGATGGGCCGTACTGCCGCAATCCGGTCCTGCATGCTTGCCACATGCTCAATGACCCTCTTATGCGGAGTGGGCTACTGTTCCCACGTCTCCTTGGCTACGTCCAGCAGTCCCCTCGGGTGCCTGCCTTACAATAGCTCAAAAAGAGAGAACCCCGTGGACGCCTGCGCTACCTCACAGATAGCAAACATCAGATAGGGCAGTAACATGTCCCAATCCCTCCCGTCCTTGGCGACCACGTTTTTTTTTAGCATGGATTTGAGGGTTTTATTAAACCTCTCCACCCAGGGGCGTATCTAGGGGGGGCAGCCGGGGCAGTTGCCCTGGGCGCAGCCGGCAGGGGGCGCAGTCCGGGCCACCTAATGCAGCGGTCCGCAGTGTTCTCCCTGGCGGCTGCATTCTGCCGCTCAGCTGGCGCAGAGAAGGTGCGCGTGCCGGCTCCCAGGGAACAATTGTACTGGCGTCTGTATAGACACCAGTACAATTGCAGCTCTGACCGCCAGGCCAGAGCGACGTCAGCAGCATGACATGTCATGTGATCACGCTGCTGACATCACTCCCCGGCGCCCAGAGCAAACGCTCAGCGCTGGTGGTAAGTGTGCTTCAATGTGGAGCTGAAGAAACCACCGAAGATGTGAGATGGGGTGGTGTTAATGTGTGGCGATGGGGGTTAATGAGTGGGGTGGTTAATGAGTGGGGATGGGGTTAATGTGTAGTGGGGTTAATGAGTGGGGATGGGGTTAATGTGTGGGGGGGTTAAAGTGTGGGGATGGGATTAATTTGTACTGGGGTTAATGAGGGGATGGGGGTTAATGTGTGGGGGGGTTAAAGAGTGGGGATGGGGTTAATGTGTAGTGGGGTTAAAGAGTGGGGATGGGGTTAATGTGTGGGGGTTAATGAGTGGGGATGGGGTTAATGTGTGGGGGGTTAATGTGTGGGGATGGGGGTTAATGAGTGGGGATGGGGTTAATGTGTAGTGGGGTTAATGAGTGGGGATGGGGGTTACTGTGTGGGGGGGTTAAAGAGTGGGTATGGGGTTAATGTGTGGGTGGTTAATGAGTGGGGATGGGGTTAATGTGTGGGGGGTTAATTAGTGGGGATGGGGGTTAATGTGTGGGAGGTTAATGTGTGGGGATGGGGGTTAATGAGTGGGGATGGGGTTTATGTGTAGTGGGGTTAATGAGTGGGGATGGGGGTTACTGTGTGGGGGGGTTAAAGAGTGGGTATGGGGTTAATGTGTGGGTGGTTAATGAGTGGGGATGGGGTTAATGTGTGGGGGGTTAATTAGTGGGGATGGGGGTTAATGTGTGGGAGGTTAATGTGTGGGGATGGGGGTTAATGAGTGGGGATGGGGTTAATGTGTAGTGGGGTTAATGAGTGGGGATGGGGGTTACTGTGTGGGGGGGTTAAAGAGTGGGTATGGGGTTAATGTGTGGGTGGTTAACGAGTGGGGATGGGGTTAATGTGTGGGGGGTTAATTAGTGGGGATGGGGGATAATGAGTGGGGGGGTTAATGAGTGGAGATGGGGGTTATTGAGTGGGGATGGAATTAATGTGTGGAGGGTTAATGAGTGGAGATGGAATTAATGTGTGGGGGGGTTAATGAGTGGGGATGGGGGTTAATGTGTAGGGGGATTTGGAGTGGGGGTACATAATGTGTTGGGGGATTTGGGAGTAGGGACGGCGGTTATTGAGTGGGGATGGGGTTAATATGTGGGGGATTTGGAGTGGGGGGTACATAATGTGTGGGGGGGATTTGGCAGTGGGGATGGGGGTTATTTAATGTGTGGGGGATTTGGAGTGGGGATGGGGGGGTATTTAATGTGTCTAGGGATTTGGAGTGTGGATGGGGGGTTACTTAATGTGTGTGAGGGATTTGAAGTGGGGATGGGGGGATTTAATGTGTGAGGGATTTGGAGTGTGGATGGGGGTATTTAATGTGTCTGAGGGATTTGGAGTATGGATAGGGGGTTACTTAATGTGTGTGAGGGATTTGAAGTGGGGATGGGGGGATTTAATATGTGTGGGGAGATTTGAGGACACAGAGTATGTATGAGGAAACAGTATGGGGGTTGAGTGCAGACAGTATGGGGAGCAAACAGGTTAATGTATGTGGACACAGTATGGGGAGTCGGGAGCATGTGTGAGCAGACAGTATAGAAAGTGAGGGGGTAAATATCTGAGGAGACAGTATGGTGAACAGGTGGGATGTTAGAGGAGACAGTATGAGGAGGGAGGGGAATAGTGTGAGGTGACAGTATATTGCAGATTTTTTTTATTTAGGGGCATTATAATGACACTTCTATCTTTAAGGGCATTGTGTGGAGATTTGCTGCAGAAGACCGGAGAAGATGGAAGTCTGCAGAGATGGCTGTGGATGAGAAAACTCATCATGGGGTCTAGAAGAAAAGGTGACTGACTGCAGAGACGACGTCATCTATAGGGTACTTGGATGTAAAGATTATATTTGTGACACTGACTTATTCTCATGTTTTTATTTGTTAGGAACATTACAGGGGTTGCCCAGGTCGGTGATGAGTCTGCAGTCAGTCATTCTATGTGACTGCAGACTTCTGAATTCTCACAGTGCTCACTGAACGCTGTCAGGATTCTCTCGTGCCGTTAATTTACATACATGCGGTCACATGCTGACTAGACATGTGTGGCCTCACTCAATGAAAATGAACGGAGCGAGGCCGGGCACGTCTAGTCGGAATGTGGCCAGAAGTATATAAATCACATACTTGTGCTGATATGACTGTACATCGGCAAGGGAGAATCCTAAAAGTGTGCAGTGCATTAGTTGTGAGAATTCAGATGCTGCAATGTCAGGATTCAGCTCTGCAGGTTCCAGTAGTCATCACATGGACACTTCACTAATGTGCGATTTTCATACTTGACAACGAGCTTCTCTTCCTGCTTTCAGTTTTTTACTGAACATTGAGAGCATTAGGGAGAGCAGATCGTGGGTACATGGCTAAGCGTCCAAGTCGCATATGTACTTGGTGTGGGGGGGGGGGGCGCCAAACCAAATTCTTGCCCCGGGTGCCAGGAAGCCTAGATATGCCTCTGTCTCCACCAACCCGTTGGTTTGTGGATGGTACACCGACGTATGTAGCTGTTTAGTCCAGAGCAACTTAAATGGCTCCCTGGTCACCTTGAAAATAAAAGGAGACCCCTGATCTGTAAGGATTGCGGGTTATGAGCTTGGCCGAGGTGTGGCGAAGAGGTATCGCCTCTAGGTACTGAGTGGTGTAGTCCACTATGACCAAGATATGTTGATGGCCACGGGCAGATTTCACTATGGGGCCTACCAGGTCTATTGCTATCCGCTCAAAGGGTACCTCTATGATGGGCAGAGATACCAATGCACTCTGGTAGTTTGCAGTGGCTGAGGACAGTTGGCACTCTGGACACGTGTCACGGTACTTCTGGACCTCCACGTAGACCCCAGGCCAAAAAAACGCTGCAGAGTACACTCCTGTGTCTTTTTGGCCCCCAAGTGCCCTCCTAGCATGTGAGTGTGAGCCATGTCGAGCACCACCCGACGGTAGGATTGGGGCACCACCAGCTGTTCCACCACCTCATCCCAGATGTTATCCTCCCAGTATAATTACTCCTTGTGGATAACCGGATAACCATACAGGGAAAAACTGTTTCCGCACCTGGTTGCTGAGCTACTCCATTAATTTCCACCACCCTTTCTCGTGCCCGGGCCAGGGTGGGATCCTGAAGCTGAGCGGTCCAAACTTGCCAGGAGCCACTTCCAGCTCGGGGATTGGTGTGGCCTCTTTGACCTCTCCTGCCAATGCATCTAGGGGAAGCCTATCGGGGTTACACTCTGTCCCTACGTTGGCAACCCCTATGGCAGGTATCCCTGATTCAGGATCTTCGGGTTCCGCGCCCGAAATAGCATTCACCTTGGGAGGGTTAACTCTGGTCTCCCTCAGGGACGAGAACAGGGGCAAATCTCTTCCCAACACAGTCCCATACGGAAGAGTCTTTCCACTCCCCCCACATGTCTTATTTCACGACACGGCATGGAAAACGTAACCTCTGCGGTTGGGTACTCTCGCAGTTCCCCATGTATGCATATCACCCCCACTTTCCATCCATTGGGGTTTTCCCCAGCAACAAGGGACCCATGAACCAGAGCCTCGAAGCTTCCCGAGTCCAAGAGAGCCTCCATCTGGTACCAGTTGATGAACACCTGGCACAGTTGGGGCTCACTGCTGGCGGTGTCTGTAGTTGCAGTGTAGATGGGCTGGGCGTACTTAGACACTCGGTGAGTATGCCCGCAGTCCATGGGTTCAGTTGTTAAGGGGCAGTTGACAACCACATGTCCGGGCCCTTGGCACCGCCAACACTTAATAGCTGCGACACAAGGGAACCTTGGGGCAAATTTAGGGGACACGGGTCTGCTGTCACTCTCCTTCTGGAATATTCCCTCAGTATGGGCACATATTGACCCCAGTGGAGGGTCTTGGACGTTTCCCAGGTTCCTGAGCTGGTGGAGCCTTACATGATAGCCAAAGTGGAGCAGTATCCCGTATAAAGTTCTTAGTGGCTGTATACCGCTCAGTCCTACCACCTGGTCCAGATTGCCCGGGTCCCATTGTCCCACCCAATGCTGTATGGCTGCTGGAAGAACCCTCATCAGCCGGTCGACCACCACCCTCTCTGCAATCTGGAAAGGATTTAATAGGAATCTGTCACCACTTTTATGGCATAGCAGCTAAAAATATCGCCTTATTAAGTGTCTGTTATGCATTCCCTACATCATTATAGAACCCCCTGACTCCCTTTGTATACTCACAAAAACATGTTTTAATGTGTCCCGCGCTGTATGATAATTTCTCAGTCCGGTCCGATGGGCGTGGTTTCGGGTCTCTATATCATGCCCATCTGCTGTTGGTCGCCATCCTACTTCGTCCAATAACGTCTTTTGCCCCGTGCGACATCTGGCACCTGCTGAGAAATACAGCCTTATGCGTTTGCGCAATATGCTTTGCCCAACTGAGGACAAAGCCGATAAACATAGTGACATAGTTATTAAGGTTAAAGGAAGACTTTAAGTCCATCTACTTCAACCCATATCCTGTCCTAACCTTCCCTAACATATTGATCCAGAGGAAGGCAAAAAAACCCATGTGGCAATCAGTAAGCTTCACATTGGGGAAAAAAATCCTTCCCGACTCCACATACGGCAATCAGACTAGCTCCCTGGATCAATGCAATATCAAGGAAATTAGTGTATATAACCTATATTCAAAAAGGGGGCAAAAACTGAACTTGGAAATTATAGGCCAGTGAGCTTAACCTCAACTGTGGGTAAAATCCTGGAGGGTTTTCTAAGAGATGCTATACTGGAGTATCTGGAGAAGAATAACCTCATGACCCAATATCAACATGGGTTTACAAGGGACCGTTCCTGTCAGACTAATCTGATAAGCTTTTATGAAGAGGTAAGTTCCGGACTGGACCAAGGAAAAGCAGTGGATGTGGTGTACTTGGACTTTTCAAAAGCTTTTGATACAGTGCCACACAAAAGATTGATACATAAAATGAGAACAATGGGGATAGTGGAAAATATGTGTAGGTGGGTTAAGAGCTGGCTCAGGGATAGGAAACAATGGGTGGTTAATAATGGAGCACACTCGGACTGGGTCACGGTTAGCAGTGGGGTACTGCAGGGGTCAGTATTAGGCACAACAGGGGTCAGTATTGGGTACAACAGGGGTCAGTATTGGGCCTGCTTCTTTTTAACATATTTATTAATGACCTTATAGGGGGCATAGAGAGTAGCATTTCAATATCTGCAGATGACACTAATCTCCACATGGCACTCAATACAGAGGAGGACAATTTTATATTACAGGAGGATTTATGTAAACTGGAAGCTTGGGCTAATAAATGGCAAATGAGATTTAATGGGGATATACTGTATGTCAGGTCATGCACTTAGGCAGAAGAAATAAGATGTATGATTATGTGTTTAATTGTAAAACACTGGGCGAAACTGTCACTGAAAGAGACCTGGGTGTATGGGTAGACGACAAACTCACATTTAGCGGCCAGTGTCAGGCAGCTGCTGCAAAGGCAAATAAAATAATGGGATGCTTTAAAAGAGGCATAGATGCTCATGAGGAGAACATAATTTTAGCTCTATACAAGTCACTAGTGCGACCACACTTAGAATACAGTGTACAGTTCTGGTCTCCGGTGTATAAGAAAGACATAGCTGAACTGGAGTGTATGCAGAGAAGAGCGACCAAGGTTATTAGGGAATGGGGGGGTCTGCAATACCAAGACAGGTTATTACGCTTGGGGTTATTTAGTTTGGAAAAATGAAGACTTAGGGGTGATCTTATTACAATGTATAAATATATGTGGGGACAGTGCAAAGACCTTTCTAATGATTTTTTTGTGACGGGGACAAGGGGGCATCCTCTACGTCTGGAGGAAAGGTTTAAGCATAATCACAGATGCGGATTCTTTACTGTAAGAGCAGTGAGACTATGGAACTCTGTGCCATAGGATGTTGTAATGAGTGATTCCCTACTAAAATTTAAGAAGGGATTGGATGCTTTTCTTGAACAGTATCCTTGGACCAGTCCGGAACTTACCTCTTCATAAAAGCTTATCAAATTGGTCTGACAGGAACGGTCCCTCGTAAACCCATGTTGAAATTGGGTCATGAGGTTATTCTTCTTCAGATACTCCAGTATAGTATATCTTAGAAAACCCTCCAGGTTTTTACCCACAGTAGAGGTTAAGCTCACTGGCCTATAATTTCCAAGTTCAGTTTTTGTCCCCTTTTTGAATATTGGCCCCACATTTGCTATACGCCAGTCCTGTGGTACAGACCCTGTTATAATGGAATCTTTAAGGATTAGAAATAGTAGTCTATCTATGACTGTGCTTAATTCCTGCAGTCCTCATGGGTGTATCCCATCTGGGCCCGGGGATTTGTCAATTTTAGTGATTTTTAGACGCCGCCGTACTTCCTGCTGGGTTAAGCAGGTGACATTTAATGGAGAATTTTTGTTATCACTGATCATGCTATCCGTCATGGGATTTTCCTGTGTAAATACTGTTGATAAAGTCATTTAGCATATCGGCTTTTCCACCAAAATCCACCAAAAGTGAATTGCTACACCGTACAACTTCCCTATGGAAAAGAGTACTAGACCAAGCTACTGTCTTGACTGTGCCCAGCCCTCACGAGTTACCACCAGAGGGAGCCCTCAAACAATTAGTGACCTTGGAATCACTGCTGCTAAAGAGCTGGATCTGCTAATCAGGTGGCTCGGATCTCAATCCACAGAGCGGGTGAAGAGGCTCAGATCCGTCCACATCAGTAATCCAGCAGCTGGTCTCATGGCTGCATGGTAAAGACTGGAACGGGGCTTAGGCAGTCCCGAAGCCATAGAGAATGCATTGTTCAAGCGACTACAGTATTTCCCCAAAATCCAGCAAGGCCAGTCCAAAATTCCTAGAGCTCAGCGACCTGCTGTTAGAGCTCCAGTTAGCCACGGCAGGCACGCACCTACCTGGCCTCAGCTACCCGGACACCACTCGTGGGTTGAAACCCATAGTTGCCAAGTTACCTTACAACATACAAGAAAGGTGGACCATATGAGGGTCAAACTTCAAAAGACAATACCAATTCCCTTTTCCCCATTTTCCTATTTCTGTGACTTCATCAAGGAGATTGCAGAGTGCAAATCCGACCCCAGATTCTGCTATGAAGAACCCAGCAGCTCTGCATCATCCCCTAAGTACGAGAGTTTGTGCTCTCACAACAGTAACCGCAGCAGTCCGGTGTCTGCAAAAAAGACAGAAGTTCTGCCTACACCGACATCAGCGCCAGACAAAGGCAATGAAGGTGAGAAGGTGGAAAATCCGAACCGCCAGTGTCCAATTCACAAATTGCCACATTCCCTGAAGAAGTGCATCGGCGTCAGAAAGAAACCTCTTCAAGAACGAAAGGAGCTCTTGAAAAAGTTTGGAATATGCTTCAGGTGCTGCACCTCTACCGAACATCTTGCAAAGGACTGTGTCATCGACATCAAGTGTCTAGAGTGCGACAGTGAAGACCATGTACAAGTGCTCCATCCATCACAGCCTGACTCTGCGTCTACACCTTCTCCCACCACAAGCCATGGTGGGGAGAGTTTAGACCAAGCGACAAGCCAAGTTGCGGTATCATGCACCAAAGTCTGCGGAGAAGGTCTTCGAGACAAGTCCAGCGCGAAGATTTTCCTGGCAAGGGTGTATCCCAAGGGTCATCCAGAGAAGGCAGTCAAGGTGTACATTAATCTTAACGACTAGAACAACAAATCACTGGCCAGGTCAGAACTCTACGACTTGTTCGACTTAAAAGGAGACGTCTATCCTTACACTTTGGGTATAAAAACCTCTGGAAGAAGGGCCGGTGGCCTCATAATAACTTCTCTTTAGAAGGACGCCATGGAGATACCACTACCCATGCTTGTTGAGTGTAACCAAATTCCACTTAACAGGGAAGAAATCCCAATGCCAGAAGCCGCTCTTCAGCATCCTCATCTCAGAATGATAACCAAAGAGATGCCACCCCTGGACGACAAGGCAGACATTCTAATTCACCTCGGCAGAGACATTATACGACTGCACAAGATGCCTCAACAAACCCACGGATTACTCAATGAACCGTACGCCCAGCACCTCGAGCTAGGCTGGGATATCATCGGCAATGTCTGTAGCGAACAGACACAGGATCCAAGCAACATCTCCTCTTACAAAACGCTTATCATAGAAAAACTGAACTGGAGTAGACTTGAATGACATACATGATGTAAAAGCATGTTCATACTGGCCATAAAAGCAAGCAAAACCAAAGGAAAAAACAATGTGTGTATATACCCTAATGAAAATAAATAAGTAAAAAAGCAAGTGCCTTAAATGATTAGCATAGGGTACTTGGTAAACACCGTTTTGATAAAAAAAAGTATAAAGCTGTCCCACCACGGCAAGGTGTACCCATTTGTCCAAGGTGCCAGTACGGAAGCTGAGATCTCATCACCCTGGACATTCTTCCAGCTGGTCAGTCATCGTGCCTGCTGACATGAATTTCAGGTTCATCATCTGCTGGCTCCTTCGAGCAGGCGTCACATGAACTTGGCTTGTCACTGGACTCTGCCACGGCGGGGAGCATACCTTCACATTTTACTGCCATGCTAGGACTCAGGATTTTCAGCATCCAACTGAACTTTAACTTCCCCTTGTGGACTGGAACTTCTACTGTTGGGTTGGTGGAAGAGTTGGCATGTTGCGGCTTCCCCTATCCGAAGATGGGTTTTCTATTGGACTCATTTTTCATTTTTTTTATTCAAGGACTACGTTTTACTACAAGTATGGACTTGATTTCTGCATTATATTGCATTGTTTTTCTTCTCTCCTCTCATTACAGGTTTCACAATGTTGAGGGACAGAGTCGTCTCCTCATCTCTCACAAGGACTTATGCGATTTCAGATGGGAAGTGTTGTGTCCCACAAATGGGAACAACCTGTAATGTATATTTCTCTGTGTTTAGTTTTTTCTCCAATCAGCAAAATTCCTGTTGTTGCTAGGTAGAATTAAACTGTGTGAAAATTGTCCCTATGTCCCTCCTGTAGCTGAGCTGTATTAGGTTGCTCCTCCCTTCTTCTTCAGTTTAGCCTACAGCAGCCATTACTCAAGACGCATGTGTACTCCCCTGTACAGATTACAACTTTTTACCTACTGTCCATTTTAAACTAATACAAGATTTTGGAAGAAAACAGCATTGTTTCTCCTGGTCTTTCCACAGTTGCATTGCCAGTGGAGTTAAAACTACCGGAGGACGCCTGGTGGTGTGAGTACAAGTTATACGATTATCTAAGAAGCTGATAGAATGCTTGGGTTTTACAGCCAGCAGGAAGAGTCAGAATACATAGCCAAAGGGCTGATAGCCAGAAATGCGTAAAAATGTGATCTCTGTTTTTATTCACATGGATTCCATTGTCATTTTGGTGTGAAATAAAGAAGGTATTTTTATACATTCAGCAAGCTGATTCTACTTTTTCTTATACTACTATCCGATGATCAGACTGACTCTGGATCGCTGCTGCAACATTCAAGGCTACCAAACACATATTACACGGAGAGGCAAGTCCCCCCCCCCCTTTTTTTTTCTTTGTTTTTCTGAGTGTCTCTTTCTTGCTCTCTCCTGTATACAGACGTGTCTCTTTTCTGTGCTCTCCTGTACACAGACATGTCTCCTTCCTGCACTCTCTCCTGTATGCAGACTTGTCTCTTTCCAGCGCTTTCTCCTGTACACAGGTATATCTTTCCTGCACTCTCTCAGCTGTCTGTGTACTTCTCCTCAATAAGGCTAGGTTCACATTAGCATTTCTGTGCGCAGCGTATCATCTGCATGCACAAATGCATGCAAAAACACATGCAAACGCATGTTTACGCTGCGTTTTTTATCCGCATCATCTTACGTATGATGCGTTTGTATGCGTTTTTGCCTGCGCATGCGTTCGATATTTCCAATGCTTTTCTAGTAGAATTTCCTTGACACCAGACACCCATTGGGCATGTCTCATGGGATTTCTATATATAGACAAACAGCACAGATGAAATCCTCGTCTTTTCCTGCTGCGTCCAGCTTCAAGATGGATCTCAGCGTAGAGAGCTTCCTTCTTCATCTAGGTTTGTCATTGAAATTGGCTGCTGTCTTTGCTGTGGCTTGTGAAGAAAGAAGAAGAGAAAGACAGAGAAGACGCCGTCGTCACTATTAGCAACACCCTATCGTTGAAGTCCGAGAGAACTGTGGAGCCTACCACTCATTGTACACAGAGCTGCGTGAAAACCCGAAGAAGTTTTTCAAGTCCACGAGATTGTCGTAACAGAGCTACGTCGAGCAATTCCTGCTGAGGAGCGTCTGTTGGTGACCCTGAGGTACGTAATTTTGAAAAAGAAACACCTGTCATTAATATGATTGTTTTAAAAGCCATGTACTGATTTTTTTCCCATTTTCTGTTCGGCAGATTCCTGGCTACCGGAGAGACCTTATCTCTACATTTTCAATTCCGGATTGGAGTGTCCACACTATCTGGGATTGTTGGAGACACCTGCCGTGACGTTCTGCATGAAGAATTCCTCCCCCAACCCATAACTGAACTCTGGCTGGAAAATGCTGCAAAATTCCAGGACATTTGTAATTTTCCAAACTGTTTGGGGGCTGTGGACGGCAAACACATTCAGACTATGAAACCTGCTGGAAGTGGATCCGAGTATTTCAATTACAAAAAAAACTTTTTGATTGTTCTCATGGCGATTGTAGATGCTGTCGATTTGTTGCCATGGACGTTGGCTCATTTGGACAAGGAAATGATTCACAGACTTTCAAAAACTCTGACATGGGCCAACGTTTGTATGGGAATAATTTCAATTTTCCACGACCTCTTCCGAACACTGAAGGACCGCCAATGCCGTTTGTTGTGGTTGGGGATGAGGCATTTCAATTGTGTGCCAACCTCATAAAACCTTACTTAAGTCGGAACTTGAATCACACCCAACGGATTTACAACTACCGACTGACAAGGGCACAAAGAACTGTGGAGCGTGCTTTTGGATTGCTGGTATCTAAGTGGTGCATTTTGGGAACAGCCATCAATCTAAAGATTGAGACAATTGATGAGGTTGTGAAAGTGTGTGTTGTTCTGCACAACTACATCCTGGTGAAAGAGTGACAACAATTAGAACTTGAGGAACCTGTTACTACCACATTGCAGGATTACCAAGATCACCCTCTGAGGACAACAGTGGAAGTTGCCCAAATGAAGGATAAATTTGCTGCCGACTATGTTTCTGATATTGGACGTATGGCATGGTTAAAGGTGAAGTGGCTGCTAATTGAAGGACTGGGTCAGATATATTGGCAGCAAATGTAACATTGGGGGAAGAGGACACATTAGGAGTGGAATACAAATTGGAAGGGATTGACACATTGGAAGGGATAGAACCAAGGGAAGGTGGGGACAGACTTGGAAATGGAGGTGAGGATGGAGGTGGTTGGTAATGTTTCTTGCTAACTTTTCTTTCCCTGGCTGTTTTGCTTGTTCTGCGGTGTTTTGGTTTTCCCTGTTCCTGGGGTGCTGCACTCGGCTGCGTGGTGGAAGTTGAAGGCTGCATGGCTGCTGCACTCGGCTGCATGGTGGAATTTGAAGGCTCCATGGCTGCTGAACTTGGCTGCATGGTGGAAGCTGAAGGCTGCATGGCTGCTTCACTCAGCTGCGTGGTGTAGCTGGGTACTATAGGAACAGTCCTAATGTCCAGTGGTGTTGGTGGTGGACAGGTCACTTGCGCTGTCATCGGTTGTTGAGCAGACAGGTATCCAAGTCCTTGAGATGTTTGGAAAGATGCTGGAGGATTCTGCCACTGCTGTTGTGCTGGCCCTTGATGATCTGAAGGAAACAAAGTTTGTGCCTGCTGCTGATATCGGGACTGCTTCAATGTCTGACTGTAAGCAGCCTGGCAGGCCTGCATCACGTTCAGCTGGAGATCAGGCGGTAGGTTTTCTGACACGCACCGCTCTATTGATGAAAAAAAATGTTGCGCCGGTCACTGAAGTTCGTCTTCCAGGTGGTCAAGGAGTCTGTGTACTTCCTGGAAAACTGTGTTCACTTGAGTGAACCCACTATACAGTCTTTCTAAAACCACCTTCATCCCATCCCAGAAGATCGAGCCTAAGTGAAGAAACTCAGGCATGACTGGCCTCTCCCAGGACCTTTGCCACTGACGAGAAGACCCAACAAAACCAGTGGCAAAGGGCTGGGAGAGGGGAAAACCAGATGGACCGCCTGCCTGTGAAGCCTGCCTGGTTGCTCCATCGCTGGTGGATGATTGGGATTGGGCCTACTCGTTGGCTGCTCGATGAGGGGCCGCTCCAACTGAGGATGATCCACGTTATGTTGTGCTGCACTGCACCAGGTTCTGTGTGGAAAATAAATGAAAAACATTAGTAAAAAATTTTATTTTGTTTATATAATAGTAAGACAACACAAAAGATACTCACATTCGCTGACCAACCGCAGGCCTCAGGAACGAAAGTAGACGATCGTATTTATATTTTCTGAGCGTTGGAGCAGCACCACTTTGAACCCGAATCTCCTCTCTCGTGTTCTTATTGAAGCGATCCTTTATCAAAGGTCAACAGACTTTTATTCTCTTCACTGTGAAGGGGGAAAAAAAGGAAAAAAATAATTGTAAAACACTGCACCTACATTACCAGGTTCACTGCCGCATCAGACCACATTGTATACTTACGAAAATCCTTTCTTGCATGTGGCATGGCCCGGTCCCAATCAGCCAACAGTGATCTTGCCACTTCTTCCCAGAGTCGTCAAATCCATGCTGAGTCTGAATGATTACGATCACGGGGATCCCACAACGCTCCTCGCTCTTGCACAGATTGCATGAGTTGGTCGTTATCAATCTCTGGTTGTGGAACCTATAGATCAAATTAAAAAAAAGAATTTGTAAGTAAAACTTAAAAAAAATTCAATTACAACTCTGATAATGAAAAGAATCCTTACACCCCGTCTTTCCTCAGAAACTTGAGGCCAACGACCCTGGGAAGACTCATTTCCACTCGACTGCTCCTGCACTTCCGCACTGGAAGGTTCCTGTAAAGAAAGTACATGATTTACCACATGTATAGTATTGCCAGTCACTATATACCAATCAGTATATCAAATGTGATTACATAATCACTGTCATGTCCACTCTGGGAAGCTTCACTGGAGGACATGTTGGATGAGCAGCAACAACAAAAAAAGCGGTCTATAGGAGCTGACAGCCACGTACAGTGCCCTTCTGGGTTGCGATGACACGCTCCCCAACTACCATTCACGTTCACACCGTGGTTGTGCAAGGGTGGCACAACCCTGTAAGGTGAGCACCCTGTCGATTCAGTTAGGGAATTAATTTAAACACAGGTACACTCATTGCGCCTCTCTTTGCATTTTATTTTTCATGTTGGATGAGCAGGCAGCAGTCAAGTGAAACACTACAGAAAAGAACAGAGAAGAAAAATTAAACTTGCTAAGAGCCAAACAAAAGTAAATAAAATTAAAAACCCAATGGACACCAATACTTACCTTACAGGCAGTAGCCCAACAGCGCAGCAGTCATGCAGCACAAAACAGGGACAGCAGCACAGCACCGGGATGGACAAATCCTGGACAGGAGAACAGAAATGCCCATACCACACCACCGGGACGGGACAGAGAAATCCTGGACAGGAGAACTGAAGGGCCAATATCACACCACCGGGACAGAGAAATCCTGGATAGGAGAACTGAAGGGTCAATACCACACCACCGGGACGGAGAAATCCTGGGCAGGAGAATTGAAGGGCCAATACCACACCACTGGGATGCCGAAGTCCTGTACAGAAGAAATGAGGCTCAGTACCACACCACCGGACAGAGAAATCCTGGACAGGAGAACTGAAAGGCCAATATCACACCACCAGGACAGAGAAATCCTGGATAGGAGAACTGAAAGGCCAATACCACACTACCAGGATGGAAAAATCCTGGACAGGAGAACTGAAGGGCCAATACCACACCACCGGGAAGGAGAAATCCAGGACAGGAGAACTGAAGGGCCAATACCACACCGCCGGGAGAGAGAAATCCTGGATAGGAGAACTGAAGGGCCAATACCACACCACCGGTAAGGAGAAATCCTGGACAGGAGAAATGAGGGTCAGTACCACACCACCGGGATGGAGAAATCCTGGACAGGAGAACTGAAGGGCCAATACCACACCACCGGGATGGAAAAATCCTGGACAGGAGAACTGAAGGGCCAATACCACACCACCGGGAAGGAGAAATCCTGGACAGGAGAACTGTAGGGCCAATACCACACCATCGGGAAGGAGAAATCCAGGACAGGAGAACTGTAGGGCCAATACCACACCACCGGGATGGACAAATCCTGGACAGGAGAACTGGAGGGCCAATACCACACCACTAGGATGGAAAAATCCTGGACAGGAGAACTGAATGGCCAATACCACACCACCGGGATGGAGAAATCCTGGACAGGAGAACTGAAGGGCCAATACCACACCACCGGGAAGGAGAAATCCAGGACAGAAGAACTATAGGGCCAATACCACACCACCGGGACAGAGAAATCCTAGACAGGAGAACTGTAGGGCCAATACCACACCACCAGGAAGGAGAAATCCAGGACAGGAGAACTGAAGGGCCAATACCACACCACCAGGAAGGAGAAATCCAGGACAGGAGAACTGAAGGGCCAATACCACACCACCAGGAAGGATAAATCCAGGACAGGAGAACTGAAGGGCCAATACAACACCACCGGGATGGAGAATTCCTGGACAGGAGAACTGAAGGGCCAATACCACACCACCGGGATGGACAAATCCTGGACAATAGAACTGGAGGGCCAATACCACACCACTGGGAAGGAGAAATCCTGGACAGGAGAACTGTAGGGTCAATACCACACCACCGGGACAGAGAAATCCTAGACAGGAGAACTGTAGGGCCAATACCACACCACCAGGAAGGAGAAATCCAGGACAGGAGAACTGAAGGGCCAATACCACACCACCGGGACAGAGAAATCCTGGACAGGAGAACTGAAGGGCCAATACCACACCACCGGGATGGACAAATCCTGGACAGGAGAACTGAAGGGCGAATACCACACCACCGGGACAGAGAAATCCTAGACAGGAGAACTGAAGGGCCAATACCACACCACCGGGATGGAGAAATCCTGGACAGGAGAAGCAAGCCATAACAGTAGTCAAGGCCCGTAGCAGCAACCAGTCTACAAGGAACATAAAAAAAAATAGTACACAGTACAGACTGCAGAGACAAACAGACATTTTCAAAGCTTCTATACCTACATAGACAGTCTTGTGCTCACATCCAGAGTCTGGAGAGTAATGGTCTTGTAGTGTCCACACTTCCTTTTATACTGCTGGCAGTTAGCAGGTGGTGAAATCACTTCCTGGTCCTGCTCATTGTGAAGTACGCATGTCCTTGCGTACCAATGCATTCCCATAGACAGTAATGCATTGTTTTGACGCACTCATCCGCATGTGCATGACTGCGCATAATTGACGCCTCAAAAAACGCAACATGTTGCATTTGCCGGAAACCGCCGCACACCGCGAAGCGATGCATGCTTACCCATCTGCATGCGAACTGATGCAAACACATGTCCCTGCATACGCAATGTTAAATATAGGAATGCATGATGCATGCGGACCTTTGCGGATCATACGCTGCGTACAGATACGCTAATGTGAAACTAGCCAAGGTGCCATTGTTTCAGGTTTCCTGACTTCCCTCTTTTTTCGGGGGCAGATTGTGGTCTTTTTCTGGAGCGTGGTGGTGGTGGAGGACGTAGTGCACACAGATCACTAGAGCTGCGGTGGTGGAGGACGCAGTGCACATAGATCAGTAGAACTGCGGTGGTGGAGGACACAGTGCCCACAGATCAGTAGAGCTGCGGTGGTGGAGGACGCAGTGCACGGAGATCAGTAGAGCTGCGGTGGTGGAGGACACAGTGCGTACTGATCAGTAGCGCTGTAGTGGTGGAGGACACAGTGCGCATAGATCAGTAGCCAAGGAAACAGTTCACACAGATCAGTAGCATGGACTTGGTGGAGTACGCAGTGCACACAGATTAGTAGCGTGGCGGTGGTGGAGGATGCAGTGCGCACACATCAGTAGCGCAGCAGTGGTGGAAGACGCAGTGTGCACAGATCAGTAGCGCGGCGGTGGTTCAGGATGCAGTGCGCACAGATCAGTAGCGCGGCAGTGTTGGAGGACACAGTGCGCACAGATCAGTAGCGCGGCGGTGTTGGAGGACGCAGTGTCCACAGATAAGTAGTTGAGGAAACAGTTCACACAGATCAGTAGCGCTGCCGTGGTGGAGTATGCTCTGCACATAGATCAGTAGCACTGTGGTGTTGGAGGACGCTTTGCACATAGATCAGTAGCGTGGTAGTGGTGGAGAACGCACCTCACACAGATCAGTAGCGCAGCGATGTTGGAGGATGCAGTGTCCACATATCAGTAGCATGGCGGTGTTGGAGGACGCAGTGCGCACAGATCAGTAGCGCAGCGGTGTTGGAGGATGCAGTGCGCACAGATCAGTAGCGCAGCAGTGTTGGAGGATGCAGTGCCCACAGATCAGTAGCGCGGCGATGTTGGAGGACGCAGTGTCCACAGATCAGTAGCGCTGTGGTGTTGGAGGACGCAGTTCACACAGATCAGTAGCGCTGCCGTGGTGGAGTACGCTCTGCACATAGATCAGTATCACTGTGGTGTTGGAGGACGCTGTGCACACAGATCAGTAGCGTGGTAGTGGTGGAGAACGCACCTCACACAGATCTGTAGCGCGGTGGTGTTGGAGGATGCAGTGCACACAGATCAGTAGCGCGGCGGTGTTGGAGGATGCAGTGCGCACAGATCAGTAGCGCAGCGGTGTTGGAGGATGCAGTGCGCACAGATCAGTAGCGCGGCGGTGTTGGAGGACACAGTGTCGACAGATCAGTAGAGCGGTGGTGTTGGAGAACGCAGTGCCCACAAATCAGTAGCATGGCGGTGTTGGAGGACGCAGTGCCCACAGATCAGTAGCGTGGCGGTGTTGGAGGACGTAGTGCGCACAGATTAGTAGCACGGCGGTGTTGGAGGATGCAGTGCGCACAGATCAGTAGGGCGGCGGTGGTGGAGTACGCACCTCACACAGATCAGTAGCGCGGCGATGTTGGAGGACACAGTGTCCACAGATCAGTAGCGCTGTGGTGTTGGATGACGCAGTGCACACAGATCAGTAGCGCGGCAGTGTTGAAGGACGCAGAGCGCACAGCTCAGTAGTGCGGTGGTGTTGGAGGACGCAGTGCGCACAGATCAGTAGCGCGGCAGTGTTGGAGGACGCAGTGCCCACAGATCAGTAGCGCGGCGGTGTTGGAGGATGTAGTGCACACAGATCAGTAGCGTGGCGATGTTGGAGGACGCAGTGCCCACAGATCAGTAGCGCGGCGGTGTTGGAGGACGCAGTGCCCACAGATCAGTAGCGCGGCGGTGTGGGAGGATGCAGTGCACACAGATCAGTAGCGCAGCGGTGTTGGAGGATGCAGTGCGCACAGATCAGTAGCGCGGCAGTGTTGGAGGACGCAGTGCCCACAGATCAGTAGCGCGGCGGTGTTGGAGGATGTAGTGCACACAGATCAGTAGCGTGGCGGTGTTGAAGGACGCAGTGCCCACAGATCAGTAGCGCGGCGGTGTTGGAAGACGCAGTGCCCACAGATCAGTAGCGCGGCAGTGTGGGAGGATGCAGTGCACACAGATCAGTAGCGCAGCGGTGTTGGAGGATGCAGTGCGCACAGATCAGTAGCGCGGCAGTGTTGGAGGACACAGTGCCCACAGATCAGTAGAGCGGCGGTGTTGGAGGATGCAGTGCCCACAGATCAGTAGCATGGCGGTGTTGGAGGACGCAGTGGCCACAGATCAGTAGCGCGGCGGTGTTGGAGGGCGCAGTGCCCACAGATCAGTAGCGTGGCGGTGTTGGAGGGCGCAGTGCCCACAGATCAGAAGGGCGGCGGTGGTGGAGTACGCACCTCACACAGATCAGTAGCGCGGCGATATTGGAGGACGCAGTGTCCACAGATCAGTAGCGCTGTGGTGTTGGAGGACACAGTGCACACAGATCAGTTTCACGGCGGTGTTGGAGGACGCAGTGCACACAGATCAGTAGTGCGGCGGTGTTGGAGGATGCAGTGCGCACAGATCAGTAGCGCGGCAGTGTTAGAGGACGCAGTTCCCACAGATCAGTAGAGCAGCGGTGTTAGAGGACGCAATGCCCACAGATCAGTAGCGTGGTGGTGTTGGAGGACGCAGTGCCCCCAGATCAGTAGCGCTGTTATGTTGGAGGACGCAGTGCCCACAGATCAGTAGCACGGCGGTGTTGGAAGACGCAGTGCCCACAGATCAGTAGCGCGGCAGTGTTGGAGGATGCAGTGCACACAGATCATTAGCGTGGCGGTTTTGGAGGATGCAGTGCACACAGATTAGTAGCGCAGCGGTGTTGGAGGACGCAGTGCCCACAGATCAGTAGCACGGCGGTGTTGGAGGATGCAGTGCACACAGATCATTTGCGCGGCGGTGTTGGAGGACGCAGTGCACACAGATTAGTAGCCCGGCAGTGTTGGAGGACGCAGTGCCCACAGAGCATTAGCGCGGCGGTGTTGGAAGACGCAGTGCCCACAGATCAGTAGAGCGGCGGTGTTGGAGGACGCAGTGCCCACAGATCAGTAGCGCGGCGGTGTTGGAGGATGCAGTGCGCACAGATTATTAGCGCGGCGGTGTTGGAGGACACGGTGCACACAGATCAGTAGCGTGGCGGTGTTGGAGGACGCAGTGCGCACAGATCAATAGCGCGGCAGTGTTGGAGGACGCAGTGCGCAGAGATCAGTAGCGCGGCGGTGTTGGAGGACGCAGTGCGCACAGATCAGTAGCGCGGCGGTGTTGGAGGATGCAGTGCCGACAAATCAGTAGCATGGCGGTGTTGGAAGACGCAGTGCACATAGATCATAGATCAGTAGCGCGGCGGTGTTGGAGGATGCAGTGCACACAGATCAGTAGTGCGGCGGTGTTGGAGGACGCAGTGCGCACAGATTAGTAGCATGGCGGTGTTGGAGGACGCAGTGCCCACAGATCAGTAGCGCGGCGGTGTTGGAGGGCGCAGTGCCCACAGATCAGTAGCGTGGCGGTGTTGGAGGGCGCAGTGCCCACAGATCAGAAGGGCGGCGGTGGTGGAGTACGCACCTCACACAGATCAGTAGCGCGGCGATATTGGAGGACGCAGTGTCCACAGATCAGTAGCGCTGTGGTGTTGGAGGACACAGTGCACACAGATCAGTTTCACGGCGGTGTTGGAGGACGCAGTGCACACAGATCAGTAGTGCGGCGGTGTTGGAGGACGCAGTGCGCACAGATCAGTAGCGCGGCAGTGTTAGAGGACGCAGTTCCCACAGATCAGTAGAGCAGCGGTGTTAGAGGACGCAATGCCCACAGATCAGTAGCGTGGTGGTGTTGGAGGACGCAGTGCCCCCAGATCAGTAGCGCTGTGATGTTGGAGGACGCAGTGCCCACAGATCAGTAGCGCGGCGGTGTTGGAAGACGCAGTGCCCACAGATCAGTAGCGCGGCAGTGTTGGAGGATGCAGTGCACACAGATCATTAGCGTGGCGGTTTTGGAGGACGCAGTGCACACAGATTAGTAGCGCAGCGGTGTTGGAGGACGCAGTGCCCACAGATCAGTAGCACGGCGGTGTTGGAGGATGCAGTGCACACAGATCATTTGCGCGGCGGTGTTGGAGGACGCAGTGCACACAGATTAGTAGCCCGGCAGTGTTGGAGGACGCAGTGCCCACAGAGCATTAGCGCGGTGGTGTTGGAAGACGCAGTGCCCACAGATCAGTAGAGCGGCGGTGTTGGAGGACGCAGTGCCCACAGATCAGTAGCGCGGCGGTGTTGGAGGATGCAGTGCGCACAGATTATTAGCGCGGCGGTGTTGGAGGACACGGTGCACACAGATCAGTAGCGTGGCGGTGTTGGAGGACGCAGTGCGCACAGATCAATAGCGCGGCGGTGTTGGAGGACGCAGTGCGCAGAGATCAGTAGCGCGGCAGTGTTGGAGGACGCAGTGCGCACAGATCAGTAGCGCGGCGGTGTTGGAGGATGCAGTGCCGACAAATCAGTAGCATGGCGGTGTTGGAAGACGCAGTGCACATAGATCATAGATCAGTAGCGCGGCGGTGTTGGAGGATGCAGTGCACACAGATCAGTAGTGCGGCGGTGTTGGAGGACGCAGTGCGCACAGATTAGTAGCGCAGCGGTGTTGGAGGACGCAGTGCCCACAGATCATTAGCGTGGCGGTTTTGGAGGACGCAGTGCACACAGATTAGTAGCGCAGCGGTGTTGGAGGACGCAGTGCCCACAGATCAGTAGCACGGCGGTGTTGGAGGATGCAGTGCACACAGATCATTTGCGCGGCGGTGTTGGAGGACGCAGTGCACACAGAGCATTAGCGCGGCGGTGTTGGAAGATGCAGTGCCCACAGATCAGTAGAGCGGCGGTGTTGGAGGATGCAGTGCCCACAGATCAGTAGCGCGGCAGTGTTGGAGGACGCAGTGCGCACAGTTTATTAGCGCGGCGGTGTTGGTGGACGCAGTGCGCACAGATCAGTGGCGCGGCGGTGTTGGAGGACGCAGTGCGCACAAATCAGTAGCGTGGCGGTGTTGGAGGACGCAGTGCGCACACATCAGTAGCGCGGCGGTGTTGGAGGACGCGGTACGCACAGATCAGTAGCGCGGCGGTGTTGGAGGACGCAGTGCGCACAGATCAGTAGCGCTGCGGTGTTGGAGGATGCAGTGCCGACAGATCAGTAGCATGGCGGCGTTGGAGGACGCAGTGCACATAGATCATAGATCAGTAGCGCGGCGGTGTTGGAGGACGCAGTGCACACAGATCAGTAGTGTGGCGGTGTTGGAGGACGCAGTGCACACAGATCAGTAGCGCGGCGGTGTTGGAGGACGCAGTGCACACAGATCAGTAGCGTGGCGGTGTTGGAGGATGCAGTGCACACAGATCAGTAGCGTGGCGGTGTTGGATGACGCAGTGCCCACAGATCAGTAGTGCGGCGGTGTTGGAGGATGCAGTGCACACAGATCAGTAGTGCGGTGGTGTTGGAGGACGCAGTGCGCACAGATCAGTAGCACGGCGGTGTTGGAGGACGCAGTGCCCACAGATCAGTAGCGCGGCGGTGTTGGAGAACGCAGTGCACACAGATCAGTAGTGCGGCGGTGTTGGAGGACGCAGTGCCCACAGATCAGTAGCGCGGCGGTGTTGGAGGACGCAGTGCCCACAGATCAGTAGCGCGGCGATGTTGGAGGACGCAGTGCATACAGATCAGTAGCGCAGCGGTGTTGGAGGACGCAGTGCACACAGATCAGTAGCGCGGCGGTGTTGGAGGATGCAGTGCGCACAGATCAGTAGCGTGGTGGTGTTGGAGGACGCAGTGTGCACAGATCAGTAGCGTGGTGGTGTTGGAGGACGCAGTGCACACAGATCAGTAGTGCGGCGATGTTGGAGGACGCAGTGCCCACAGATCAGTAGCACGGCGATGTTGGAGGACGCATTGCACACAGATCAGTAGCGCGGCGGTGTTGGAGGATGCAGTGCGCACAGATCAGTAGCGTGGTGGTGTTGGAGGACGCAGTGTGCACAGACCAGTAGCGTGGCGGTGTTGTAGGACGCAGTGCACACAGATCAGTAGCGCGGCGTTGTTGGAGGACGCAGTGCCCACAGATCAGTAGCGCGGCGGTGTTGGAGGACGCAGTGCCCACAGATCAGTAGCGCGGCGATGTTGGAGGACGCAGTGCACACAGATCAGTAGCGCGGCGGTGTTGGAGGACGCAGTGCGCACAGATCAGTAGCGTGGTGGTGTTGGAGCACGCAGTGTGCACAGATCAGTAGCGTGGTGGTGTTGGAGGACGCAGTGCACACAGATCAGTAGTGCGGCGATGTTGGAGGACGCAGTGCCCACAGATCAGTAGCGCGGCGATGTTGGAGGACGCATTGCACACAGATCAGTAGCGCGGCGGTGTTGGAGGACGCAGTGCGCAAAGATCAGTAGCGTGGTGGTGCTGGAGGACGCAGTGCGCACAGATCAGTAGCGTGGCGGTGTTGGAGGACGCAGTGTGCACAGATCAGTAGTGCGGCGGTGTTGGAGGACGCAGTGCACACAGATCAGTAGCGCGGCGGTGTTGGAGGACGCAGTGCGCACAGATCAGTAGCGTGGCGGTGTTGGAGGACGCAGTGTGCACAGATCAGTAGCGTGGCGGTGTTGGAGGACGCAGTGCACACAGATCAGTAGCGTGGCGGTGTTGGAGGACGCAGTGCGCACAGATCAGTAGCGTGGCGGTGTTGGAGGACGCAGTGCACACAGATCAGTAGCGTGGCGGTGTTGGAGGACGCAGTGCACACAGATCAGTAGCGCGGCGGTGTTGGAGGACGCAGTGCGCACAGATCAGTAGCGTGGCGGTGTTGGAGGACGCAGTGTGCACAGATAAGTAGCGCGGCGGTGTTGGAGGACGCAGTGCACACAGATCAGTAGCGCGGCGGTGTTGGAGGACGCAGTGCGCACAGATCAGTAGCGTGGTGGTGTTGGAGGACGCAGTGCACACAGATCAGTAGCGTGGCGGTGTTGGAGGACGCAGTGCGCACAGATCAGTAGCGTGGCGGTGTTGGAGGACGCAGTGCGCACAGATCAGTAGCGTGGTGGTGTTGGAGGACGCAGTGCGCACAGATCAGTAGCGTAGTGGTGTTGGAGGACGCAGTGCACACAGATCAGTAGCGTGGTGGTGTTGGAGGACGCAGTGCGCACAGATCAGTAGCGCGGCGGTGTTGGAGGACGCAGTGCGCACAGATCAGTAGCGTGGTGGTGTTGGAGGACGCAGTGCACACAGATCAGTAGCGTGGCGGTGTTGGAGGACGCAGTGCGCACAGATCAGTAGCGTAGTGGTGTTGGAGGACGCAGTGCACACAGATCAGTAGCGTGGTGGTGTTGGAGGACGCAGTGCACACAGATCAGTAGCGTGGTGGTGTTGGAGGACGCAGTGCACACAGATCAGTAGCGTGGCGGTGTTG